>NC_056527.1:118002465-118008018 GCF_019175285.1 Sceloporus undulatus
CGTCCTTCATTTTGAGCATGATTAAGAAGCATGGATTCACATTTATATGAGATTTTTTATAAGCTTTTACTTGGTCATGTCCTAAGTTTTGCAGCACCTTGTCCTCCTTTGTGGCCATGACTTCTAGTCACCCTGGTCCCAGTGTAGGACCAGTGGGATCCCTGTCTTTCTGGAAGACCCGGAGTAAGAGATAACTAATTTTAACGAGAGCCAATGTGGTGTAATGGGTTGAGTATTAAGACTGTGACTCTGGAGACCAGGGTTCTATTCCCAGCTGGGCCATAGAAACCCAGTGAGTGACCTTAGGCAATAAATCACACTCTCTCAGCCTCAGGAGAACCTCCTCTGAACAAACCTTGCCAAGAAAACTTCATGAGAAGTTTGCCTTAGGGTCGCCATAAGTCACAAACGGCTTGAAGGCACACAGTAACAACAACATAAGTGTGTAATACCCAGGTTCTAGTGCAGAACATGCTGAACATCGTCTGGACTGTTTGCAGCAGAACCGGTGTTTGGGCCGTGCATCATCCAAATGGGACGCCACCAGAACAGAGGGGGAAATGGGCCTTTGGGGCCAGGTAGACAAGGCTACAGAGCCTGTTTGCACCCACAGAGACCTTAACTAATCCGCTGAGCTCAGGGATGGTGGAAGAAGATGCTCCATCATCAGCACTGAAGCCAGGATAAAAAGAATATTAATCATTTATTCATTTCTTGGCCTGAAAAAGGGATTTCTGGTTGCTTGGGAAACCTTGTTGGAAGAACAGAGCGGCTGCCGTAAAGATCTCAGCGCTCCAGTAAGTGTCCATCTGCACAGAAAAACTCTGGCATTTCTGTGCAGGAAACATGTTTTTGCATGGAAAAGAGTATACTGTATATATTTCCTGTGCAGAAAACACATTCCCTGCAGAGAAATCTTATTTCCTGCCAGTGACCGGCGTCTTTTGTGCAGAAAGAAACAACGTCCGCTACACAGGAAGCGTGTTGTTTGTTTGTTTTCTGCAAAGAAAAACCACGTGCATCTCTCAGCAGATGGATATCTGCCGAAAAATGAACAGCGATTAGGAACGGCACAGAAAGCACTGTACTCTCACATCATTGGGAGAATATGATAGGAATTTTTTGACCTTGTCTGCAAAGAATACCAAGATGTATACTGCTCTGCTGAAGTAAGAGTCAGCTCCCGGTCCTGTCAGCTTCTGCACATGCAATGGAGGAGCAGAGTTACTTTTTGCACTACAGCTCCCAGAATCCTTTGTGAAATGTCCCTCTTTTTTGACTACAACTCTGAATGGAACAGAGTTTCCAAGCTGTGAGCAGAACAGTGAAATTGGGCTTGTAATAGAGACAGTGCGGCATAATGGTTTGAGTGTTGGACTATGATTCTAGAGACTAGGGTTCAAATCTCGGCTTGGCTATGAAACCCACTGGGTGACTTTGGACAAGTCACACTCTCTCAGCCTCAGGGGAAGGCAATGGCAAACTCCCTCTGAAGAAACTTGCCAAGAACACCCTGTGACAGAGCCCTGGTGGCACAGTGCTTAAATGCCTGTACTGCAGCCATTCACTCAAAACCACAAGGTTGCGAGTTCAAGACCAGCAAAAGGGCCCAAGCTCGACTCAGGCTTGCATCCTTCCGAGGAGGGAGCTAAAATGAGTACCCAGACTGTTGGGGGCAAATTAGCTTACTTGCTAATTAGCTTGCTTGCTGTTCACCGCTATGATCTTTGGAATAGCGGTATATAAATAAAACAAATTATTAATGATTATTATCTTAGGGTCTCAATAAATTGGAAATGACTGGAAGGCACACAACGACTGGGACTTTGGAGACCAGGGTTTGAATCCCAGTTTGGCCATGGAAACCCACTGGGCAACTTTGGACAAGCCACATTCTCTCATCCTCAAGGGAAGGCAATGGCAAACCTCCTCTGAACAACTTTTCCCAAGAAAAACCCATGATGGGTTTGCTTTAGGGTCTCCATAAGTAGGAACCGACTTATCTACCCAGACAGCTAGAGGGGCTTTGTTCAAGTGGCAACCCTCCCAAAAATAACTTTTTCCCAAGCCCTGCAGACATGTAAAATCTAAGAACAAAGGCGTCTTTCCACCTTCAGAACTACTGTTTTAACCTATGCAAATTTATGCAGATTCAGGAAGCACTCCTCCTTGGGCACATTTAAGTGCAAGCCCTGGTCAAACTCAACGGGGCTTAATCCACAGGACTGCTCTGCGAATCAGCTGATTAATTCGATTAATCAACCAGCAGATTCCTTTAATGTGCTGACCGACTTTATGATTCCAATTAAGCCACTTTATAACAACTGTGAGTCATAGGCCAGAGAAGAAATGAAAGATGTGTAGCAGGGAGGGAGAAAGCCAAACAATATTATAGAGAATTGTACATTTTCATCTCAGCTTATCCTTCTAGGAGACCGAGGGGGTTTCGGACAGATCTCTGAGCCGTGTTAATCTGGAGCGGCTATTATCCTGCCTACTCTGGTTAGAGAAGAGGATTTGGGCGAGTGAAGCTCTGAGATATCCACCCGGGGGTCAGTTTTGGGTCCTTGACTCCTCCAGACTTCTAAAATAGAGAGCGGTTCAATTGCCCAGCTTGGAAACCACCTAGAATGGCAATTCATCTGGTAAACAGGTCTCCCCTCTGCACTGGAACCCCAGTCTCCAGAGTCATAGCCCAAAGTTCAAACCACTACACCGGATGTAAAACCAGGACACATATGACCAAGTTAATATCAGAATGTGGTTAAAGAAGGCAAAAGTTATTAATGAGATGGAATATGCAATCTAGGAGAGGCTGCAGCATCTTGCTTTTGTCTGAGCTTCCTGGGAAGGGCAAGATTCTGCCCCCTTTGTCTTTCCCTCATCCAGAAATAATTGAATGCAAACATTTTTTCCAGTTTGAACTCACTTTGCAGCAACTGACATAAGCTGGGGACTAAAGGTGAAAGCAGGAGGAGGAAATTAAAACTGGGACGTTTTAAAAAACAGCTGAAAAAGTGGGATGAACACAGGACTTTCTTTGCCAAATTGAGACTGCTGAAGGGTATTGCATTTATTCTTTGCTGCATTTGCATGGCAACTCTTTATCGGCTTCTTTCCTTTGGACGCCTGAACTGGATTTCCAAATACTACTCCATGGAAGTTTTACGTTATTGCAATGCTAGAAATGTAGGGAATAGAAGAAAAATTTCACAGGGGAGGGAGAATTCCGTTTTAGGAGAACAATGCCCTCATTTTGACTTCCTTGTCAGCTATATTCCTTTATATCTTTTCCTTCGGCATTTCTGACGGTCCATTTGGGCCACCACGGCATGTCTTGGGTCAGAACACTGTTATCTGTAGTTGTCAGAGAGCGAAGCAGAGGAGGCGTTTGGCGGAGGACCGTGTGTTTGCATGTGTTCCTTCCTTCTGGAAATTAAGCAATCCCTCAGCTGTCTCAACCTCTTAACTTGCATCCAGTCTTGCCTGCATCAGCACAAAACAGCGGGGTGGAAACCCATATGACCCAAGCCTCAGTGCCCACGTTTCCTGCCAGCTTTCTATGGCCAACCTCTCCATGACACACAGAGAGATCTTGCAGCACCTTTGAGACTCTCCGTGACACGTTTGGCCTCATCCTCCTGGCCAGAGGGGTTTGCCAAGGCAAAGAACGAGACCCTGGCAGATGAGGTGGCCAGGCATCCTCCTTCTCCAGGACAATTCAAAAACCGGAGTGTGTCCAAAGGAGGACGACTAAAATGGTGAAGGTCTGGAAACCATAGAGCCCTATGAGGAGAGACTAAGGAAGCTGGGGATGTTTAGCCTGGAGAAGAGACGGTTAAGAAGTGATATGATAGCCCTCTTTAAATTTTTGAAGGGATGCCATATTGAGGAGGGAGCAAACTTCTTTTCTGCTGCTCCAGAGAATAGGAGATAATGAAGCAATGGATGCAAACTAGAGATTCCAGCTCAACATTAGGAGGAACTTCCTGATAGTAAGAGCTGTTTGACAGTGGAACGCACTGTCTTGGAAAACGATGGAGTCCCCTTCTTTGGAGGTCTTTAAACAGAGGCTGGATGGCCCTCTGTCAATGGGGATGCTTTGATTAAGAGTTCCTGCATGAAAGAAGGGGCTTGGACTGGATGGCCTTTCTTGGGGTCTCTTCCAGATCTATGACTCTTTGATTCTATGTCCAACATTTCAACCTTCTCTCCAGGAGAAATTTCAAAATGTCTCACATTTGGAGCAACGCCAAGAAGCACACATTTTAGATTTATATCGGGGCTTTTATTAGGGCTTGAACTCACTTTGCAGCAGCTGATATAAGCTGGGGCCCAAACGTAAAAGCAGGAGAAGGAAATGAAAACAGGGACATTTTAAAAAGTAGCTGGATAAGTGGGGCGAACATCAGATTATCCAGGCTTTCCTTGCCAAACTGGGGCTGCTGGAATAGAAATGTTAATGCTATATTGCTATGCTATATTGCTTTTATCATCTATTTGGTAATACCCTCCATTTTTCTTGAATGCCCTACATTTTGCAGTGCCTTAGGACATCTGGTCACTCTGCCTGGTGGAGAGACAGCATTCCCTGCCCCTGATTCCAGGAAGACCTGAGCGGTCACCATCAGACAGGTGGATGAAGGAGGAAGAGGATGAAGGGAGCTCCGAAACTGGAATGGATCATTCTTGACAATATGGGAATGGCTGGATCTCTGGAGAGGATCCTTTGGAGGAGTGGGAAAAGCCAGAGATGGGGTACTGGGAGAAAGGGATGAGTGCAAAGGGATATTTCCTATTTGACCCTGAAAACCCACTGGGAGACCGTGGGCAAGTCATCCTCTCTCAGCTTCAGGGGAAGGCAATGGCCAACCTCCTCTGAACAAACCTTGCCAAGAAAAACCCAGAATAGGTTCGCCTTAGGGTTGCCATAATAAGTCAGACAACGACTTGAAGGTCCACAACACACAAGTGGATGGGAGGCCTTTCTGCAGGGAGAGAGGTGGGGAAAAAGAGAGAGCAGCTCAGTTCCTTCCAGCTTTCTCTCTTTGCCCCCAGCTCCAGAGAAGAGGAAAGAGACTCCATTGCCTTGTTTTTCTGCCGACCGTTTTGGGATTTGCTTTTGCTTTTTTTTTTTAATGCAATTTTCCCTTCTCCTTTTTTTTCTCTGTTGCCAAGGCAACTGACTTAGCAATGCTGCAAAAAATATATAAAAGGATGGCAGGGTAGAGAGAGGGCTGGCGATGGTGGGAGGAGGGAGGGAAAAGACGCCCGCCAAGCGATGAGGAAGGCGTGCTTCTCCTCTATCCCAAAGGCCCTTGCGCCTGCTTTTTTTGGGCATAGGGCGATCCTTCACCCAACCACAGGAACACACACAGGCTGGTCCTCTCTCGCCTTAAACACCCCCAAACACCACCACTACCATAGGCATATGCAGCTGATGCTTCCACCACAGGCATGTGCATTTGATCATAGACATATGCATATGATGTTTCCACTATAGAGATCTGCACACAATGGTTCCACTATAGACATATGCATTTGATGCTTCCA
>NC_056527.1:118008043-118042015 GCF_019175285.1 Sceloporus undulatus
CTTCCATCATAGATATATGCATTTGATGCTTCCACGATAGAACATATGCAGATGATACTGCCATACAGAGATCTGCATATGAGGGTTCCACCCTAGACATTGCATCTGATGCTTCCATCATAGCATGTGCATTTGATCATAAACATTACATATGATGTTTCCACTATAGAGATCTGCACACAATGGTTCCACTATAGAATAGCATTTGATGCTTCCACGATAGACATTGCAGTGATACTGCCATTACAGAGATCTGCCATATGATGGTTCCACCATAGATATATGCATATGTGCCTCCATCATAGATATATGCACTGTGCTCCATCATAGACACATGCATATGCATGGCTGGATGGCCATCTGTTGGGTATGCTTTGATTTGAGAGTTCCGCGATGGCAGGAGGTTGGACTGGATGGCCTTTATGGTCTCTTCCCACTCTATGATTCTATATGATGCTTCCACCTAATATGCATTTGATGCTTTGCCTGGCTAATTCTCTAAGGCGCCCTGGAACTGAGAATGGGGACACTGTGGCAGTGTTGGAAACAAGGGAAGGGCTGAAAAGGGGTTGAGATGGCAGAGGAGAAACGGGGCTTAGGAAGAACTTCCTGCTGTTCAATGGGGAAGATGCTGCCTTGGAGTGTGGTGAGTCTCCTTCTTTGGAGGCTTTTAAACAGAGGCTGGATGGCCATCTGTCACAGGGAAGGCTTTGATGATGTATTCCTGCATGCAGAATGGCATGAATGGAGTTGGACTGGATAATCTTTGGGGCCTCTTCCAGCTCTAGGATTTTATGATGGCTGGTCTATAGAGTCTCTGGGTAGGTAGCCCATCCAGCAAAGCTTCCTCCTCCCACCTGCTGCCTACGTTTTATCATTTCTGGTGGATTCGTGCATGGCAGGGGGTTGGATGGGAGAATCTTGGGGTTCCTTCCAGCTCTAGGTTCTATGATGAGCGGCCACAGCAAAGGTCTCCGAAGGCAGGGCATGGTAAGGTGGGACTTGGAAAGCAAGAACAGAAAGAGCTATGCAGCTGTTATGTGTCTTCAAGTCATTTCTGACTCACAGCATGAAAAATGTAAGTATGCCCTTAGCAGATCAGGCTGGGTTTTTTTAAACAGAAATGAACTGTGAGGGAAGTCCGAAGGTTTTTAAGACTAAGTCCAAAACACACTGCATAAAAACAATCCAGTCTGAGATCGCTTTAACTGCCCTGGCTCAGTGCTAGGGAATCCTGGGAACTGTAGTCTTGTGAGGAATTCAGCCTCCTCTGCCAAAGAATACTGGAGCCTCACCAAACTACAAATCCTGGGATTCTGTACGATGGTGCCATGGCAGTTAAAGTGGTGTCAAACTGAATTATTTCTACAGTGCGATACAGCCTCTCTGCTTCCTACAGGTTGCCATCACACATTATCCCTTTCTCTTCCCTCCATGCCCCTTCCAGCCCTGCAACCATCCTTTGATAAAATGTAGGGAAATGTGTGGGTGGGGATGAAGGAGAAAAGGGTGTTCACCCATTAAAAAGGAGGAAGAAACAAAGAAAGAAAGAGCAGGCAGGTCAAAACATCCAGTCAAGAGGCAAAAAACAGAGGAAAGGGGAGAATCCTTTACAGCTGGAATATATTGGGGGGGAGAATCGAAGCTTTAATGGCCAGCATCCATAGTGTTTTTGTGGGTCTTTACTCTTTGGGCTATGTGGCCATGTTCTAGAAGAGTTTTATCCCTGCGTTTGCCAGCATGCTAAACCCAAACAAACTATTGGGGTGAAGGTCGTCACTGAGATCAGACAATAGGGCAGCAATTGGGGCGACAATTTGGGGTGGTGGATTATTACAGTTATGCTGAAACTTCAGAAAATAGCTTTGGTTTTCACCAGTGTATCGGCACTGCAAAAGTAATCCCAGTTTGACACCGTTTAACTGCCATGGCTCAATGGGATGGATTTTGGGAATTGCAGATTGTTGTGGCACCAGAGAACTATAGAGTTCCAAGCATTCAGCCATGGCAGTTAAAGTGCTGTCAACCTGGGTTATTCTGCGCCCAACTGAATCAGGGAAAGGCTCAGAGTTCAATAGCAAAATTATCCAGAGTGTGGAACAGTTACTTTTGTGCATTGCAACCTCCAGAGTTCCCCCGCAGCCAGTGGCCATGCTGAGGGGAGGGTATAGGGATTGGTGAGCCTTAAAACCCTAGCTGTTTTTATGTTGTTAACTGCATTCTGTTCTTTGACGTGAACTTAGATTCTTTTATACCATGAATAATTTATTCTGTTCAGGGAAAGGAAAGAGGGATACAAATATCATCATCGTCATCATTATCCAAAGAAACGTACCCAAAAGATTTTGTTTTAAGACTACAGCCTCAACAGACCAGGGATAAAGACCGCCATCGGGGCAGAGTGGGGTCATTGAATCCGCACGATGCATGGCCGACTCCGCCTCATGCTGGCGTGATCCCGCGTGCCCCACTGCATGGCAGGCAGCGTCATGGCACTCCTCTGGCACTACGTCCAGGTGATGCAGCACCAAAGGAGTGCCAAAGCGTGTGGCACCAGTGGCTATGGCGCCTTTACACGGTGAGGCTTTTTGCGGTTCATTTTGTGCTGCAGAAAGGCCGCATCAGGCTGCGGCGGGTTGAGTTTCGCCACCCCAGTGCAGTGAAGACAGAGGCAGCTGCAGGCCGCCCCTTAGGATGGTCTGTTCAGCCCCAAACCCTTCGCTCTGGAGGGCATCTGGGAACTGCATCCCCAAAAGTAACTTTCCAAGCTCTGGATTTGCCATGCATGGGATTCTGGGCTTTGGGATTCAAACCGAATCCTGGGATGGATGCAGGACGACCTTTTCTGCCTGAGACCCCAACAGACTTGCTGGCAAAGATTGCTGTAACTGGGTAAAATTGGTTCCTGTGTCCTAACGTCCTGCTCAGTGAGTAAGTCTTAGGAAGACTGCCAAGGTAGGAATGCAATTTTTTGCCTATTTTGCAATTACTGTATCAACTATATCCTATTTGGAAGACATAAATTTCCATAGGCTTCCCTCCCTGCTGCAAGGACAAAAAACAATTATTTAAGTGCGTTTTTGCTCAGTATTTGACAATCTTAAGTGCTTCGGGAAATGATTCCGCAGAAATCACAATCGGGATTTTGGCACCTCATTTTCCCTCCACAAAAACCCCACATGTGTTTCTGGCATACTGGAACGTGTTTGGGTTTTTTATTATTATTATTTTGTGGGTGTGAAGGTGAAAATTGGTTTTTGGTGGGAGAAATACATTTCTGTGCAACCATCTTGCCTCCACATGTATTCCTGCACAGAATTTTTTAAACAATCACACATTCAGGATGTGCAACACCAAGTAAAACGGCACACAATTCTTCTTTCTGTGTTATTCTTCCTGTCTCAGTTTCCCAACTGTTGGGAACCCACCGCCCCCTTTTTTTTGGTCACTGGAAGGAGATGGAATATGGGAATTCGTCCATTCTAGATGGAGGGTCTCCCCACCCTGCCCTTTAACACGGCCTCCCCACAGATTCATTATGGCCTCATGTGAGTGTTGCGCACAGCCAGGACTCATCCTGAGTTTTAAAGTCAGGGGATGATGGGGTTTAGGATATTCTAGAAAATGGGACCTGTGCTCAGAAGAGGCTTGTGGGCAAACAGGTGTGCAGTGTTTTGGAGCTTTCTGGTTAGAACAATCGGTGGATGGATGGGTAGAAAAGGATGTGGAGACAGGCCCATTTTTTGAATGAGAGCCCCTGGGGGATTCTGGGACTTCTCATCCAAAACGGTAACTCCAGGGAGGTTCTATCCAAAGGTAACGCTCTGGGAAATTTCAGCGAAAAATGTTAACTCTCAAATTTTCATCAAGGGTAACAACTCTGGGAGTTCTCATCCAAAAAGGGGTAATCCTCCCAAGATCCCAAGGTGAGTACTGAAAGCAGGATGAAAGTTAGGAACTGGGTTTGGCCTGGATTAGAAAAGAATGCTCTTTTGCAAAACAGGGTCCTATCCAATGACGCATCACAGAGGAAGGGAATCAAGGGGGGGGATGTAAGAAAGCAAGCCCCCCCCGACCCACCCACCCATCCGATCTCTCCTTCCCCCGCTTTGAATTACCGTCCTCCATGGGCACATAAAGTTGTGAGGTAGAGGCAATTTCACTCTGGTTCTGGACTATCCAGCGACAATTTCTAAGTTGTCAGTGAACCAGACAGGAGCATGATTCCAGGGCATGCCGTGGATGTTCTGTGGGCAGACGGGAGCAAAAGCCGTGGCATTGCGCACCTCAGACCAGGAAGCAGGCGCTTCGGGGGGCTGGAAACGCCTCTCCCCACCGGTGGGTGGCGTAAGGGATGCCCAGGTATTGCACCACCGGGCCAAGGATCTCATTGTAGGTCTTTCTTGATCCCCCGGGGCTTCCCGTAATTGGTGGGCACCACAGGGTATTTGTCCTCGGGTTTCTGCCCTGAGAGGGGCAAAGAGCGCAGGGCCAACCCCAAAAGCCAAAGAAAAGAGCAGAGCCTGTCCGGATGTTCAGCACCCGAAGGACCAAACTCAAAGGTGAGGAGAAACTGGCGGCCACTTTTGTATTGTGTGTGTGTGTGGGGGTGTGGTGTGTGTGTGTGTATAGTGTGGGGAGAGGGAAAGAATCTGGGAGAACCAAAGGGAGCAACTTTCTTCACAGGAGGGGAAGAAGGGGACGGTCGGCCTGAGTAGCAGCTGAAGAGGAAGAGGAGGAGGAAGAGGGAAAACAACCAGGAGAGGCTGTGGCTGAGCAGACGGGACGGGAAGCCAGCAGCAGCTTAGAGGGAACGCAGAGGGTCACTCCGGCAGAGAGAGCATCTGTTGCGTTCATTGTGGCCCAATAGCGCAAGCAGCGTCCCAGCCGACTGGAGAATGCACCTACAGGTTAAAAGACGGAGGGAGAGAGAGAGAGAGAGAGAGAAGTGAAGGAACGGATCAGAATCAGAGGTGAAAGGTGAAAAGGGAGATGAGGTGAGAAGACGGAGTGAGAGGTAGATCTGTCCCTATCGAGTGTTACAATCTTGGCTTCCCACAATGGGGAGATATTAAATTCCCCCTTTTTAATCTCTGCTGGAACACATCCCTCCCACCCAGCGGGCATCCAAGGGGGGGGTGTGCAGACTGCACCAGGTGCCAATAGAGGGGACCCCTCAAACATCTGCTTTTTGGCAGAAATGGGCTGTGGCATTAAACAGGGAAGAGACAGTGTGGGTGGATGAGGGCTCAGTGGGGGGAGACGGAGGGCTCCAGGTGGCTGCGTGTTGTTTTAAAAATTATTCCATTTTAAAAAAATCCATTTTTAAAATTTTTTAAAAATAATTATTTAAAATTTATTAAACCATCACCTTGATCGGAATGTTCACTTCATCACATGAAACCATGTACTGTAAATGCACTGGGCTGTGCGTATGTATTGTCATTCAACGGCATAATTTTAGCATAGTAATAGCTTCATTTTATACATTTCATACAGAACTAACAGTGTCTAAGCAGTTTTACACTGTAAGCTTGCCCCCAACAAGCTAGTACTCATTTTGCCACTTCCTCGGAAGGAGGCAAGCCTGAGTCGAGCTGAGCCCTTTCGCTGGTATGTGACCTAGGTTTGTGACTGAGCAGCTGCAGTAAGGCTTAATTTTAATTTTGCTAGTTGTTTTATGTCACAACTTTACTGTACAATCAGTGATATCTAGGGATTATGAATAAGGTGTACAATGCTAAGATGTTGTATGGTGTGGGATGGGTGGAAGTCAGTGGTGCCGTGACACCAACCCTGTGATGCCACTGCTCCCACCCATCTGCAAATCGTCTTCTGCACATAAACCCTTCTGAACATTTACACTCATTCACGCTAAATGTGTGTGTGGGGATGGGTGGGGCGAGAAATGCAGGGGAGGGATGAGAGGAGAAGAGCACTTCTTCACAGGTACGCTCCCCTAAATCAGTCCTTTAGGGAGAAACAATCCCTTCTGAGCTGAGTGACTCCTCTGCTTCCTTCCCACTCCAGTGCTATTCGTCACCCGCCTCTCTCCTTTAAAAACCACACACACAACACAACACACACACTTGAGCGATGCTGGCATGAGCTCCATGATGAACCCGCACAAACACGTATTTCAACGTTGAGGTTGAAATACAGCTGACACATTTTTGGATACAAGGGGTTGCAACACCACCAGCAAACCAGGCAAAGTGAAGTGAGCATCTCTTGCATCAGCTCCAAAAAAGATGCTGCTTTTAAAAAAGAACCCAGGAGCGCAGATTCCACCCTCAACACAGTAAGTTTTGTCTTCGGAGCTAAGCGGGGTGTCCTGATTAATACATTGGGTGGGAGACCACAGGGAAGACCAGGGACCTCCACGGAGCGGGAGAAAAGCGGAGAAAACTTCAAACAGGAAAAGGGGGGAGACATTTTGGCAAGTGCTCAGTCGATGGGCTTTATTGTGCTTGTTCAAAATAAAAAAATAAAAACTTCTACTGAGGACTTCTGAGAGCTGTCTCTCTTTTTCTCTATGTGTGGAGTCCATTGGGTTTTCCCAGCCATTCTCTTCTTCTTTAGGAAAAGACTTGCTTGTCTTCTCAGGAGCCCGTCAGAATTGACAATATAGGACTAGGGTCTGATCGCATGAAGAAATGATGAGTGTGACACCACTTTAACTGCCATGGCTCCCTCTATGGAAACCTGGGATTTGTAATCTGTTGGCATCACCAGAGCTTTGGCAGAGAAGGCTAAATGCTTCCCAAAGTTTACAAATCGAGAATGCCATGGTATTGAGCCTGGGCACTAAAAAGTAGTGTCAAACAATTAATTCTGCAGTGTAGATGCAGCCGACTCAGCCTAGAGCCATTTCCCAACTCCCTGTTTCTGGCATCAACAACTAAGCAAGGCTGGGTCAGTTACAGCAAGTTCCTATCTTCCTATTTTGTTGCATCATCGGAAGCTGAACAGGATTAGGGACCAAGTGGTACTTGGATGGGAGGCAAGACCCCACCTGGAGGGAAGACTGGGGGTACATCTTACACTGTAAGAAATAATGCAGGTTGACACCAGTTTGACTGCCATGGTCCATCTACAGAATCCTGGGATTTGTAGTTTGGGGGGCCCCAGCACTCTTTGGCAGAGGAAGCAAAAAAGCTTTCAAGACTAAACCCAAGATTCCATAGGATGGAGTCTACCGCGTCAAACTGCATTATTTCCACTGTGTAGATGCACCATTGGATGGGAGACCAATGAGTAAAATTGGTCTCCCCGCCCACCAGGGGGATTGTCAGGCCATGCTGGTGAATCAAGGATCCAGCTTATTTGGAGAAAGAACACGTTCTGTCCCATACCGGGACGGGCTGAGTATCTGAAAAGAATAGAAACACTAAGCTCCTGACATTCTAATATAATTTGCCAAGTTTTTTCAAGTCACTATTGCCAAAGTTTATCTGCTTTGATCTAATTGGAAAAGCGAGGTATATAAATAAACATTATTAGTGGTGGTTTTGTTTGTGTGTTGTTATTATTATTAATTATTATTATTATATTAAAGCACCTAAGAAATGGGCCATCTAATCTCTGTTTAGATACATCCATGTGTCAGGGTCAATTTAGGGTTGCCATAACTCGAAATGGCTTGAAGGCACACAACAGCAACAACTATAGAAGTTCCACCACCTTCCAAGGGAGTCCACAGCCAAACAACTGTTACCATCAGGAATTTCTTCCTAGTGTTATGGCATATGGAATTTCTTTACATGTAATTTGAATCTGTTGCTTGGCTCACTACCTCGGGAGCAGGAGTAACAGGCTTGCTTGAGAATCCAGAATGCATAGGTCAGAGTTGGAAGGGACCTCAAGGGCCATTTTGTCTAATCCTCTGCCTTGACGCAATATGTAACTAAAGCACTCTGCAAGATGCCATCCAAACCATTATTAGACCATCCGACGAAGGAAGTCCACCACAGAGACAATCCATTTCACTGTCAAACAGCTTGTATCATGTGGGAATATCTTCTAACATTTAGGTGGAAATCTCTTTGAATCCATCAGCTTGCATTCTGGTCTCCCATCACCGCATAAAAAAAGCTTTGCTCCATCTTCTACATGGCATTCCTTTGGATATGTAAAGATGGCTGTAATCTGTCACTGCTAACCTTCTCTTCTCCAGCTAACCATACCCAGCTCCTTAAGCCCCTTCCTCATGGGCTTGGCTTCTAGACCTTTGACCATTTTGGTCATCCTTTCTGGACACACTCCAGTTTGTCACATCCCTCTTGAATTGTAGTGCCCAGAACTGGACACAGGATTCCGGGTGACTAAGCAGAACAGGGTAACATTACTACTTCTTCCCTTGATCTGGATGCTGTATTTGTAGATGCGACTAGAATTGCATTATTTGTTTTCCTTCTAGCATGAATCATGCTTAGCTTGTGGTCTACTAAGACCCCCTAGATCCCTTTCATCATAATGTTTTCACATTTAATGAACAGTCCTTCTGGTATTTAAAAAACCCATAATTTTCTAGCCTTTTCTTCTTAAGCTAAAAACAAACCAAAGTCTCTCAGTCGTTCCTCATAAGCTTAGTTTCCAGACCTTTGAACATCTTGATCCCCCTTCTCTGACGCATTTCAGCTTGGCAATATCCTTCTAAGTTTTGGAGATGCCAGAAACTTAGAAACACTAGAATCCTAGGTTGGAAGAGACCTCAATGACAATCCCGTCCAGCACCCTTCTACATTCAGCTCTGCTTTAAGACCTCCAAAGAAGGAGAACTCCACCACTCTCCGATGGGAATCTTCCACGTTGAACAGCATTTACTGTCAGGAAATTTTCCTAATATTAGATGGAATCTCTTTTCCTGTAGTTTGTCACCTGCTCCAGTCCTAGTCTCTGGAGCGGCAGAAACAAGCTTGCTCCATCCTCAGCATGGTATCCCTTTAAACATTTAAACATGACTATCGTGCACCCCTTAACCTTCTCTTCCTAGGCTAATACCTTCTCTTCCCAGCTCCTGAACTGCCTCCTTACAGGGGCTTGTGGTTTCAGACCTATTCACCATTTTGATCACCCTCCTCTGGACACGCTCCAGGTTACCCACATCCTTTGAATTATGATGCCCAAAAATATCACGATTATTCCAGTGAAGTCTGACCAAACAGAATTGAGTGGCACTATTACTTTCCTTGATCTAGACACTATGCCCATTGCTGCAGTCTAGAAGCACATTGGATTTTTAGGCTGGCGCATCCACGGCTGCTAGTCATCTACTGGACAGTATTCCAAGTGGGGGCTGACCAAGGAAGAGCATGGTGCTAAGGCCTCCCTTGGGGATCCAGACCCTAGATCTCTGTCACTGTGACCTGGAATTGCAGCGCCTTTTCCCCATGAACCTCAGTCATGGCGCAAAGACGGATGCGGACAGATGAATCCCCCTGTGAGAGTCTGCTCTACGAAAAAGTTGGATTGGCAAAAACTGTTTCGGGTTACGAAATATTTTTCGGGTTACGAAATTCATTTCGGCGCGAAATTCAAATGCTGCAAAGTGCAGCTATAGGCTTTCCAGTGCTAACGGAAAGCCTTTTTGGGTTACGAAATTTTCGGGTTACGAAAGGAATGGCGGAACGAATTAATTTCGTAACCCGAGGCACCACTGTATGCAACTGATGCTTCCATCATAGGCATGTGCATTTGATCATAAACATATACATATGATGTTTCCACTATAGAGATCTGCACACAATGGTTCCACTATAGACATATGCATTTGATGCTTCCACGATAGACATATGCAGATGATACTGCCATTACAGAGATCTGCATATGATGGTTCCACCATAGATATATGCATATGATGCTTCCATCATAGACACATGCATATGCATGGCTGGATGGCCATCTGTTGGGTATGCTTTGATTTGAGAGTTCCTGCATGGCAGGAGGTTGGACTGGATGGCCTTTATGGTCTCTTCCAACTCTATGATTCTATATGATGCTTCCACCATAATATGCATTTGATGCTTTGCCTGGCTAATTCTCTAAGGCGCCCTGGAACTGAGAATGGGGACACTGTGGCAGTGCTTGGAAACAAGGGAAAGGGCTGAAAAGAGGGGTTGAGATGGCAGAGGAGAACGGGGGCTTAGGAAGAACTTCCTGGCTGTTCAATGGTGGAAGATGCTGCCTTGGAGTGTGGTGGAGTCTCCTTCTTTGGAGGCTTTTAAACAGAGGCTGGATGGCCATCTGTCACAGGGAGGGCTTTGATGATGTATTCCTGCATGGCAGAATGGAGTTGGACTGGATAATCTTTGGGGCCTCTTCCAGCTCTAGGATTTTATGATAGGCTGGTCTATAGAGTCTCTGGATAGGTAGCCCATCCAGCAACAGTCTTCCTCCTCCCCACCTGCTGCCTACGTTTTATCATTTCTGGTGGATTCGTGCATGGCAGGGGGTTGGATTGGGAGAATCTTGGGGTTCCTTCCAGCTCTAGGATTCTATGATAAGCGGCCACAGCAAAGGTTCTCCGAAGGGCAGGGCATGGGTAAGGTGGGACTTGGAAAGCAAGAACAGAAAGAGCTATGCAGCTGTTATGTGTCTTCAAGTCATTTCTGACTCACAGCATGAAAAATGTAAGTATGCCCTTAGCAGATCAGGCTGGGTTTTTTTAAACAGAATGAACTGTGAGGGAAAGTCCGAAGGTTTTTAAGAACTAAGGTCCAAAACACACTGCATAAACAATCCAGTCTGAGATCGCTTTAACTGCCCTGGCTCAGTGCTAGGGAATCCTGGGAACTGTAGTCTTGTGAGGAATTCAGCCTCCTCTGCCAAAGAATACTGGAGCCTCACCAAACTACAAATCCTGGGATTCTGTACGATGGTGCCATGGCAGTTAAAGTGGTGTCAAACTGAATTATTTCTACAGTGCAGATACAGCCTCTCTGCTTCCTACAGGTTGCCATCACACATTATCCCTTTCTCTTCCCTCCATGCCCCTTCCAGCCCTGCAACATCCTTTGCTGTAAAATGTTAGGGGAAATGGCATGGGTGGGGATGAAGGAGAAAAGGGTGTTCACCCATTAAAAAGGAGGAAGAAAACAGAAAGAAAGAAAGAGCAGGCAAGGGTCAAAACATCCAGTCAAGAGGCAAAAACAGAGGAAAGGGGAGAATCCTTTACAGCTGGAATAATATTGGGGGGAAGAAGTCGAAGGCTTTAATGGCCAGCATCCATAGTGTTTTTGTGGGTCTTTACTCTTTGGGCTATGTGGCCATGTTCTAGAAGAGTTTATCCCTGATGTTTTGCCAGCATGCTAAACCCAAACAAACTATTGGGGTGAAGAGTCAGTCACTGAGATCAGAGCAAATAGGGCAGCAATTGGGGCGACAATTTGGGAGTGGTGGATTTATACAGTTATGCTGAAACTTCAGAAAATAGCTTTGAGTTTTCACCAGTGTATCTGCACTGCAAAAGTAATCCAGTTTGACACCAGTTTAACTGCCATGGCTCAATGGGATGGAATTTTGGGAATTGCAGATTGTTGTGGCACCACAGAACTATAGAGTTCCATAGCATTCAGCCATGGCAGTTAAAGTGCTGTCAACCTGGGTTATTTCTGCAGCCCAACTGAATCAGGGAAAGGCTCAGAGTTCAATAGCAAATTATACCAGAGTGTGGAACAGTTACTTTTGTGCATTGCAACCTCCAGAGTTCCCCCTGCAGCCAGTGGCCATGCTGAGGGGAGGGTTATAGGGATTGGTGATGTCCTATAAAACCCTAGCTGTTTTTATGTTGTTAACTGCATTCTGTTCTTTGAACGTGAACTTAGAATTCTTTTAATACCATGAATAATTTATTTCTGTTTCAGGGAAAGGAAAGAGGGATACAAATATCATCATCGTCATCATTATCCAAAGAAACAGTACCCAAAAGATTTTTGTTTTAAAGACTAACAGCCTCAACAGACCAGGGATAAAGACCGCCATCGGGGCAGAGTGGGGTCATTGAATCCGCACGATGCATGGCCTGACTCCGCCTCATGCTGGCGTGATCCCGCGTGCCCCACTGCATGGCAGGCAGCGTCATGGCACTCCTCTGGCACTGCGTCCAGATGATGCAGCACCAAAGGAGCGCCAAAAAGCTGTGGCACCAGTGGCTATGGCGCCCTTTACACGGTGAGGCTTTTTGCGGTTCATTTTTGTGCTGCAGAAAGGCCGCATCAGGGCTGCGGCGTGAGTTTGCGCACGACCCCAGTGCAGTGAAGACAGAGGCAGCTGCAGGCCGCCCCTTAGGGATGGTCTGTTCAGCCCCAAACACCTTCTCTGCTCTGGAGGGCATCTGGGAACTGCAATCCCCAAAAGTAACTTTTCCAAGCTCTGGATTTGCCATGCATGGGATTCTGGGCTTTGAGATTCAAAACCGAATCCTGGAATGGATGCAAGGACAGACCTTTTCCTGCCTGAGACCCCCAAACAGACTCTGCTGGCAAAGATTGCTGTAACTGGTATAAATTGGCTCCTTGTGATCCTAACAGTCCTGCTCAGTGAGTAAGTCTTGGGAAAGACTGCCAAGGTAGGAATGCAATTTTTTGCCTATTTTGCAATTACTGTATCAACTATATCCTATTTGGAAGAACCATAAATTTCCATAGCTTCCTCCCTGCTGCAAGACAAAACAATTATTTAAGTGCAGTTTTTGCTCAGTATTTGCACAATCTTAAGTGCTTCGGGAAATGATTCTCCGCAGAAATCCACATCGGGATTTTGGCACATCATTTTCCCTCCACAAAAACCCCACATGTGTTTCTGCAAATACTGGAACGTGTTTGGGTTTTTTTATTATTATTATTTTGTGGGTGTGAAAGGTGAAAATTGTTTTTGGTGGAGAAAATACATTTCTGTGCAAACCATCTTGCCCTCCACATGTATTCCTGCACAGAATTTTTTAAACAATCACACACTTCAGGATGTGCAAACACCAAGTAAAAACGGCACACAATTCTTCTTTCTGTGTTATTCTTCCTGTCTCAGTTTCCCAACTGTTGGGAAACCCACCGCCCCCTTTTTTTTTGGTCACTGGGGAATGAATAATGGTGAATATTCGTCCCATCCCTAGATGGAGGTCTCCCCACCCCTGCCCTTTAAACACTGCCTCCCCAAGATTCATTATGGCCTCATGTGAGTGTTGCTCACAGCCAGGACTCATCCTGAGTTTTAAAAGTCAGGGGATGATGGGGTTTAGGATATTCTAGAAAATGGGACCTGTGCTCAGAAGAGGCTTGTGGGCAAAACAGGTGTGCAGTGTTTTGGAGCATTTCTGGTTAGAACAATCGGTGGATGGATGGGTAGAAAAGGATGTGAGACAGGCCCATTTTTTGAATGAGAAGCCCCTGGGGGGATTCTGGGACTTCTCCTCCAAAAAACGGTAACTCTCAGGGAGTTCTCATCCAAAAGGGTAACGCTCTGGGAAATCTCAGCGAAAAATGTTAACTCTCAAATTTCTCATTCAAGGGTAACAACTCTGGGAGTTCTCATCCAAAAAGGGTAATCCTCCCAAGATCCCAAGGTGAGTACTGAAAGCAAGGATGAAAGTTAGGAACTGGGTTTGGCCTGGATTAGAAAAGAATTGCTCTTTTGCAAAACAGGGGTCCTATCCAATGACGCATCACAGAGGAAGGGAATCAAGGGAGGGGGGATGTAAGAAAGCAAGCCCCCCCGACCCACCCACTCATCCGATCTCTCCTTCCCCCTGCTTTGAATCTTACCGTCCTCCATGGGCACATAAATGTTGAGGTAGAGGCAATCTTCACTCTGGTTCTGGACATATCCAGCGACAATTTCTAAGTTGTCAGTGAACCAGACAGGAAGCATGATTCCAGGCAGCATGCCGTGGATGTTCTGTGGGCAGACGGGAGCAAAAGCCGTGGCATTGCGCACCTCAGACCAGGAAGCAGGCGCTTCGGGGGGCTGGAAACGCCTCTCCCCCACCGGTGGCGTGGCGTAAGGGATGCCCAGGTATTGCACCACTGGGCCAAGGATCTCATTGTTCAGGTCTTTCTTGATCCCCCGGAGCTTCCCGTAATTGGTGGGCACCACAGGGTATTTGTCCTCGGGTTTCTGCCCTGAGAGGGGCAAAGAGCGCAGGGCCAACCCCAAAAGCCAAAAGAAAAGAGCAGAGCCTGTCCGGATGTTCAGCACCCGAAGGACCAAACTCAAAGGTGAGAGAAACATGGCGGCCACTTTTGTAGTGTGTGTGTGTGTGTGTGTGTGTGTAGTGTGGGGAGAGGAAAGAATTCTGGGAGAACCAAAGGGAGCAACTTTCTTCACAGGAGGGGAAGAAGCGGAGACGGTCGGCCTGAGTAGCAGCTGAAGAGGAAGAGGAGGAGGAAGAGGAGAAAACAACCAGGAGAGGCTGTGGCTCGAGCAGACGGGACTGGGAAAGCCAGCAGCAGTCTTAGAGGGAAACGCAGAGGGTCACTCCGGCAGAGAGAAGGCATCTGTTGCGTTCCATTGTGGCCCAATAGCGCAAGCAGCGTCCCAGCCAGACTGGAGAAATGCACCTACAGGTTAAAAGACAGGAGGAGAGAGAGAGAGAGAGAGAGAAGTGAAGGAACGGATCAGAATCAGAGGTGAAAGAGTGAAAAGAGCAGATGAAGGTGAGAAGATGGAGTGAGAGGTAAGATTCTGTCCCTCATCCGAGTTAACAATCTTTGGCTTCCCACAAATGGGGAGCATATTAAATATCCCCCTTTTTAATCTCTGCTGGAACACATCCCTCCCACCCAGCGGCATCCCAAGGGGGGGGGGTGCAGACTGCACCAGGTGACAATAAAAGAGGGAGACCCCTCAAACATCTGCTTTTTTGGCAGAAATGGGCTGTGGCATTAAAACAGGGAAGAGACAGTGTGGGTGGGATGAGGCTCAGTGGGGGGAGAACGGAGAGGCTCCAGGTGGCTGCTGTTGTTTTAAAAATTAATTCCATTTTTTTTAAAAAAATCAATTTTTAAAAATTTTTTTAAAAATAAATTATTTTAAAATTTTATTTAAAACCATCACCTTTGATCGAATGTTCACTTCAATCACATGAAACCATGTACATGTAAATGCACTGAGGCTGTGCGTATGATATTGTCATTCAACGGCATAATTTTAGCAATAGTAATAGCTTCATTTATATACCATTTCATACAGAACTAACAGTGTCTAAGCGGTTTACAACTGTAAGCTAATTGCCCCCAACAAGCTTAGTACCCATTTTAGCCACTTCCTCGGAAGGATGCAAGCCTGAGTCGAGCTTGAGCCCTTTCGCTGGTATGTGACCTTATGGTTTGTGACTGAGCAGCTGCAGTACAGGCTTAATTTTAATTTTGCTAGTTGTTTTATGTCACAACTATTACTGTTACAATCAGTGATATCTAGGGATTATGAATAATGTGTAACAATGCTAAAGATGTTGTATGGTGTGGGATGGGTGGAAGTCAGTGGTGCGGTGACACCAACCCTAGTGATGCCACTGCTCCCACCTCATCTGCAAATCGTCTTCTGCACATAAACCCTTCTGAACATTTACACTCATTCACGCTTAAATGTGTGTGTGGGAGATGGGTGGGCAGAAATGCAGGGGAGGGATGAGAGGAGAAAGAGCACTTCTTCACAGGTACGCTCCCCTAAATCAGTCCCTTTAGGGAGAACAAATCCCTTCTGAGCTGAGTGACTCCTCTGCTTCCTTCCACTCCAGTGCTATTCGTCACCCGCCTCTCTCCTTTAAAACACACACACACACACACACACACTTGAGCGATGCTGGCATGAGCTCCATGATGAAACCCGCACGAAACACGTATTTCAACGTTGAGGTTGAAATACAGCTGACACATTTTTGGATACAAGGGGTTGCAACACCACCAGCAAACCAGGCAAAGTGAAGTGAAGCATCTCTTGCATCAGCTCCAAAAAAAGATGCTGCTTTTAAAAAAGAACCCAAGGAGCAGCATTCCACCCTCAACACAGTAAGTTTTGTCTTCGGAAGCTAAGCAGGGTCTGTCCTGATTAATACTTGGGTGGGAGACCACCAGGGAAGACCAGGGACCTCCACGGAGCGGGAGAAAACTTCAACAGGAAAAGGGGGGAGACATTTTGGCAAGTGCTCAGTCGATGGGCTTTATTTGGGCTTGTTTCAAAATAAAAAATAAAAACTATCTACTGAGGACTTCTGAGACTGTCTCTCTCTTTTTCTCTATGTGTGGAGTCCATTGGGTTCTCCCCAGCTTCTTCTTTAGGAAAAAGACTTGCTTGTAGTCTCAAGGAGCCAGTCAGAATTGACAATATAGGACTAGGGTCTGAGCTGCACTGAAGAAATGATGCAGTGTGACACCACTTTAAATGCCATGGCTCCATCCTATGGAAACCTGGGATTTGTAATCTGTTGCATCACCAGAGCTTTTGGACAGAGAAGGCTAAATGCTTCCCAAAGTTACAAATCGCAGAATGCCATGGTATTGAGCCTGGGCAGCTAAAAGTAGTGTCAAACCAATTTAATTCTGCAGTGTAGATGCAGCCTGACTCAGCCTAGAGCCATTTCCCAACTCCCTGTTTCTGGCATCAACAACTAAGCAAGGCTGGGTCAGTATACAGCAAGTTCCTATCTTCCTAATTTTGTTGCATCTCGGAAGCTGAACAGGATTAGGACCAAGTGGTACTTGGATGGGAGGCAGACCCCACCTGGAGGGAAGACTGGGGGTACATCTACACTGTAGAAATAATGCAGGTTGACACCAGTTTGACTGCCATGGCTCCATCCTACAGAATCCTGGGATTTGTAGTTTGGGGAGGCCCCAGCACTCTTTGGCAGAGGAAGCTAAAAAGCTTTCAAGACTACAAACCCCAAGATTCCATAGGATGAGTCTACAGCGTCAAACTGCATTATTTCCACTGTGTAGATGCACCCTTGGATGGGAGACCAATGAAGTAAAATTGTGTCTCCCAGCCGCACCAGGAGGGATTGTCAGGCCATGCTGGTGAATCAAGGATCCAGCTTTATTTGGAGAAAGAAACACGTTTCTGTCCCATACCTGGACTGGCTAGTATCTGAAAAGAATAGAAACACTAAGCTCCTACATTCTAATATAATTTGCCAAGGTTATTTCTAAGTCACTATTGCAAAGTTTATCTGCTTTGATCTAATTTGGAAAAGCGGTATATAAATAAACATTATTATTGTTGTTGTTGTTGTTGTTATTATTATTATTATTAAAGCACCCTAAGAA
Source organism: Sceloporus undulatus (assembly GCF_019175285.1). Lineage (NCBI taxonomy): Eukaryota > Metazoa > Chordata > Lepidosauria > Squamata > Phrynosomatidae > Sceloporus > Sceloporus undulatus. The sequence goes on from NC_056527.1 coordinate 118,025,305, forward strand.
ATGGCCATCTAATCTCTGTTTAGATACATCCAATGTGTCAGGGTCATTATAGGGTTGCCATAACTCAGAAATGGCTTGAAGGCACACAACAGCAACAACATATGAAAGTCCACCACCTTCCAAGGGAGTCCACAGCCAAACAACTGTTACCATCAGGAATTTCTTCCTAGTGCTTATGGCATATGGAATTTCTTTACATGTAATTTTGAATCTGTTGCTTTGGCTCCTACCCTCGGGAGCAGGAGTAAACAGGCTTGCTTGAGAATCCAGAATCATAGGATCAGAGTTGGAAGGGACCTCAAGGGCCATTTAGTCTAATCCTCTGCCTTGCAGCAATATGTAACTAAAGCACTTCTGAAAGATGCCCATCCAAACCATTATAAGAACCTCCAAAGAAGGAAAGTCCACCACAGAGACAATCCATTTCACTGTCAAACAGCTTGTATCATTGGGAATATCTTTCTAACATTTAGGTGGAATCTCTTTGAATCCATCAGCTTGCATTCTGGTCTCCATCACAGCATAAAACAAGCTTGCTCCATCTTCTACATGGCATTCCTTTGGATATGTAAAGATGGCTGTATCATGTCACTGCTCAACCTTCTCTTCTCCAAGCTAACAATACCCAGCTCCTTAAGCCATTCCTCATTGGGCTTGGCTTCTAGACCTTTGACCATTTTGGTCATCCTCTTCTGGACACACTCCAGTTTGTCCACATCCCTCTTGAATTGTAGTGCACAGAACTGGACACAGGATTCCGGGTGACTAAAGCAGAACAGTGTAACATTACTACTTCTTCCCTTGATCTGGATGCTGTATTTTGTAGATGCAGACTAGAATTGCATTATTTGTTTTCCTTCTAGCATGACTCATGCTTAGCTTGTGGTCTACTAAGACCCCCTAGATCCCTTTCACATATAATGTTTTCACATTTAAATGACAGTCCTTCTGGTATTTAAAGAAACCCATAATTTTCTAGCCTTTTCTCCTCTAAGCTAAACAAACCAAAGTCTCTCAGTCGTTCCTCATAAAGCTTAGTTTCCAGACCTTTGAACATCTTGATCACCCTTCTCTGGACGCATTTCAGCTTGTCAATATCCTTCTAAGTTTTGGAGATGCCCAGAATTCTTAGAAACATAGAATCCTAGAGTTGGAAGAGACCTCAATGACAATCCAGTCCAGCACCCTTCTACATTCAGCCTCTGCTTTAAGACCTCCAAAGAAGGAGACTCCACCACTCTCCGATGGAGAATCTTCCACCGTTGAACAGCATTTACTGTCAGGAAGTATTTCCTAATATTTAGATGGAATCTCTTTTCCTGTAGTTTGCATCCCTTGCTCCATGTCCTAGTCTCTGGAGCGGCAGAAAACAAGCTTGCTCCATCCTCAGCATGGTATCCCTTTAAACATTTAAACATGACTATCATGTCACCCCTTAACCTTCTCTTCCTCAGGCTAAATACCTTCTCTTCCCCAGCTCCCTAAGCTGCTCCTTACAGGGCTTGTTCGTTTCCAGACCATTCACCATTTTGATCACCCTCCTCTGGACACGCTCCAGGTTACCCACATCCTTCTTGAATTATGATGCCCAAAACTAGACACGATATTATTCCAAGTGAAGTCTGACCAAAACAGAATTGAGTGGCACTATTACTTTCCTTGATCTAGACACTATGCTCCATTGCTGCAGTCTAGAATCACATTGGATTTTTTAGCTGCCGCATCACACTGCTGACTCATGTTCATCTAACTGGACACAGTATTCCAAGTGGGGTCTGACCAAGGCAGAAGAACATGGTGCTAAGACCTCCCTTGATCCAGACCCTAGATCTCTGTCACTGTGACCTGGAATTGCAGCGCCTTTTCCCCGTGAACCTCAGCCATGGCGCAAAGAACGTATGCGCGACAGATGAATCCCATCCCTGTGAGAGTCTGCTCTGTAGAGAAATGCAGCCTCTTCCTCTTCTCCATGGCTCCCAAGTCTTTACGGTACACTCCTCCCCGGTGGATTCTCCCAGGTCTTTAATTAAATAAAACTGGAGTTTTTTGTTTATCATTCACAATGTGGCAATTAGAGGCAGGAACATGTAATTAGTACAAAATTGCGTCTGGGAGAATCCAGAGGCCCAGAGAGGGGAAAATAAGGGGGGTGGCGGAGCTGGAAGAGAACGGCAGAACCCGATTCCTCCCAAAACTGTGAGGATGGATGGCAATGGAAATGGGATGAGAGCTGGGAAGGTAAAACTTTGTGGAGTGATGGAGAAGAAAGGAGAGATGGGATTGGCAGATGGATGGAAGTGCAGAGCACTAGCGCAAGATGGATGGAAGGAGGAGTATTAATAGAGACGGCCATAGAGAGAGAAGAGCGGAAGCCACAGGACGGACTCATGCATGCATGTGAGGAGAAAAGGGGAAGACTATAAAGGAGAAAAGCACGTGCCGAATAAATGAATGGACAAGCAAGGGAGAAAGGCGAAAGGATCTTGTAATGGGGGCAGAGGTGGGATTCACTGCAAGCCCTGGAGACAGGAGGCTAAACGCAGCGCTCTACCCACTGGGCCCCAAGGCAAACGCAGCAAGAACGTCTGGACAATCAGACCCACGTTTGCTAATTCCACAACTCGCAGAGACAGAAAGCGCTCAAGGGGTCTCCAAGAAAGAGCAAGCTGTTTTTTTGACTTGCATCACACTCTCCTAAAGATACACAAGGTCCCATTTCCCACTGTAGAAAATTGTGCTGGGAGGAGGGAGACTGGTTGGTGGCTTTGGTTTGTTGGTTTTCAAGGGACAATTTCAGGCTAAGAAGAGGGGCCTCCTCAGCCTGGAGAAGCCACTTGTTTGGGCTACAACTACCAGGATCTCCCAGCCGGTGGATTTGGGGATCCTTTTGTCCAACAAAATAACACTTCCAAGTTCTGCCTGCAACATTTTGTAGCAACGCGTATGTGTGCCAGTCAGGGTTTAGGAAAAGGCTTAGTATGCCAGCGTGAAATTTTTCTCCACCTGGCCCAGCAGAAAAATAATGACCACGGAAGAACTACCTGAATTCATCCTTGATAATGACAAACTAGAAATCGTCAAAAGATTTCCCTTACCTTGGATCAAACATAGATTAGAACAGAGACTGTAGTCATGAAATCAGAAGAAGACTAGGACTGAGAAGGGCAGCTATGAAAGAACTAGACAAGATCTTAAGGTGCAAAGATATACAGCTAAACATTAAAGTTAAAATTGTCCAAGCCACAGAAGTGAGAGCTTGTGAAGAAAACGGAAAGGAAGAAAATCAATTTGTTTGAGATGCGGTGCTGGGAAAGAGTGCAGAGGATATTGTGGATGGCCATGAAGACAAACAAATGTCATATCGAAGATGAACTGAAAATGGAGCAACTTTGTTTTCTTCAGCTCCAGAGAACAGGACCCAGAACAATGGATTCAAACTGCAGGAAAAGAGATTCCACCTGAAGATTAGGAATAACTTCCTGATGTTAAGAGCTGCTCAGCAGTGGAAGACACTGCTCCTCAGAGGGTGGTAGTGCCTCATTCCTTGGAGGTGTTGAAAGAGAGGCTGGATCTGTCACAGTGTTGTCCTGCATGGCTGAAGAAGGTTGGGTTTGATGGCCCCTGGGGGTTTCTTCCAACTCTGTGATTCAATGAAATGGGTCCTAAAACAGATCAAGCCTGAACTCTCCCTGGAAGCCAAGATGATTAAACTGAGGCTGTTTTACTTTGGACGCATCATGAGAAGACACAACTCATTAGAAAAGACAAGGATACTGAGGAAGGCAGAAGGCAGTAGAATCATAGAGTCATAGAATTGGAAGAGACCCCAAGGACCATCCAACCCCATTCTGCCATGCAGGAACTCTCAATCAAAGCATCCCTGACAGTTGGCCATCCAGCCTCTGTTTAAAGGCCTCCAAAGAGGAAGACTCCAGCACCCTCCAAGAGAATGTGTTCCACTGTCAAACAGCCCTTACTGTCAGGAAGTTCCTCCTAATGTTAAGGTGGACTCTCTTTTCCTGTAGCTTGCATCCATTACTCCGGATCCTGTTCTCTGGAGCAGCAGAAAAGAAGCTTGCTCCCTCCTCAACATGACATCCCTTCAAATAATTAAACAGGGCTATCATATCACCTCTTAACCTTCTCTTCTCCAGGCTAAACAGACCCAGCTCCCTAAGTCTTTGCTCATAGGGCTTTATGATTTCCAGACCCTTCACCATTTCAGTCGCCCTGCTCTGGACACAGTTCCAGAAGGAGAGGAAGACCCCATACCAGATGGATAGACTCAATTTTGTCTATTTTGTATGAATGTACAGGACCTGAGCAGAGCAGTGAAGGACAGGGAGTCTTAGAGATGTTTCATCCACAGGGCCACCATGAGTCAAGGCTGAGGGGTGTTAACAGCAACACGACAAGCCCAGCCCAGTGTGCTCTGAGCGACAGTGGTTCTCAGGGGTCACCATGTAGATCAGTGGTATCACCAGGACTGGTGTCACTCTAGTGCAGTAACCCATGCAATCACCCCCAGGCTCCCTAGCACACACCCCAGCTGCCCCCCTCCACCAGCCAGGCCACCTGCCATCCATCATCTGTATCAACTGCTGCCGAGGATGTGGCGCTGCTGCCTCCCAGCAGCCTTTTCTGAGTACAGCAGGGCTGCTAGGCAAGCAAGAAAGGGAGGTGGCTCTCCTTCCCACCTGGCCATCAGCTGGGTCAGACCTGGATGGCAGCCCCATCCCACCCATGACTGCTTTTTTTCTGGGTCTGAGTAAGAGCAGTTTGACTGTCCGCCTTGAGTCCCTATATTGGGAGAAAGGCAGGATATAAGAAAATAAAATAAATAATAACCTGGCAGGGCAGGTGAGCAAGCAAAAAAGGGAGGCATCTACTCTGTAACTTACACTTTCTGTCTGTGCCAGGAGAACAAGTGGGTCCTTCATGTAGTGATAACCCTTTGTTATAGAACTAGGCTGCATCAGTAGTATAGTGTCAAGGGAAGTAATAGTGCCCCTCTATACTGCTTTGGTCAGGCCTCACCTGGAATATTGTGTCCAGTTCTGGGAACTGCAATTCAAAAGGCTGTTGAGAAAGTGGGGTGTGTCCAAAGGAGGGCGACTAAAATGGTGAAGGGTCTGGAAACCACGAATCCCCATGAGGAACAACTTAGGGAGCTGGGGATGTTTAGCCTGGAGAAGAGTGGGTTAAGAGGTGATATGATAGCCCTGTTTAAATACTTGAAAGAATGTCATATTGAGGAGGGAGCAAGCTTGTTTTCTGATGCTCCGGAGAACAGGACCCAGAACAATGGATGCAAGCTCCAGGAAAAGAGATGCCACCTCAACATTAGGAAGAACCTCCTGATGGGAAGGGCTGTTTGACTATGGAAGACGCTCCCTTGGAAAGCAGTGGAGTCTCCTTCTTTGGAGGTTTTTAAACAGAAGCTGGGAAGAATGGGGTTGGACTGGATGGCCCTTGTGGTCTCTTCAAATTCTATCTCCTTAGTCAGAGTAACTTTTCTGAGAGAAAAAAAAAAAAAGAAAAAAAAAAAAGAAGAAAAAAGAGGGAAGAAAAAAAAAAAAAAAAAAAGAAAAAGTAAGAGAAAAGTACTCGCCCCTTGCACTCCTCTTCACCTGCCTTCTAACTTAATGATTCCTACTAGAAAGGCCCCTTCCCCACCACCACTCCCTTCTCCTTTTGTGTCAGTCTTTTTAGATTGTAAGCCTGAGGGCAGGGAACGTGCCAATTAAAAAGATTGTATACAGCGCGGTGTAAATTTACAGCGCTATAAATAAAAGTTAAAATAATAATAATAATAATATGACTACCTCTGAGGTTTCCACCCACGCAGTCCTCACTGTGAACACCCTTCTAATGATGCTCCTGATGTAAAGAAAGTCCCTTTTGAATCGCCCCTGTCCGATCCCTGTTTTTTTTAAAACCTGCAAACACTGGATGGAGGCAGGAAGATATACACTCCATTTTCCTGGCATGGTCTCTTAAGAGCCACCATCCCAGAATTCTTTGTTTTTGGCACAAAAACAGTCAATAGAAAGGACAATGTAATGTAAACAACTGAGGGCCTTGCTACCCAGGAAAGTGTGATGAGCCAGTGCTGACCATTAGAACCCAATTCTTGGAAAGTCTTGGAAAGTTAACTTTCGGGGCCCTCATTCCAGAACTCTAGCCAGCATGGCACTAGGGCAGGGGTAGGAAACCTTTTTGAGCCGGGGGCCGGTTTGCTGCTGTCCCTCAGACAACGGGGGCTGAAGCCAAAAAATAAATAATTAAATAATTAAAAAAAATTAAATATATAAAAAACCGAGGACAAATGTGGACAAAATTTTCAAATGGAAAGACTTTTTAAAAAAAAATGGAGGACACACGTGAAAAAATTTGCTGATTTTAAAAAAATGTTATATAAATGCATGTTTCTCGAGGCTTCTATAGACAATTGCCCCCCAAAGGCCCCGGTGGCAATTGGCGGCAGGACCAGGCTGGGGCCGGTCCCAAGGCCTTGCCGGCCCGCATCCGGCCCGCAGGCCGCAGGTTGCCTACCGCTGCACTAGGGGATGCTGGGAGTTGTTATTCCACCACCACCATCATTCTGTGAATCCTGAATGGTCAGGAACACTCATATGAGTCCCAGTCCTGGGAAATGAGTGGGATATATATATATATATATATATATATATATAAGAGATAGCGGCAGCCAGTGCTGATCTTTACCGGCCTTGAATGGAAAAGTTACTTCGTTGGGACTACAGCTCCCAGCCAGCAGAGTCACTGGAGAATTCTGGGAGCTGTAAGGCCCCCATTCTGGGGAATGTTTTTCTAAGTTCTACATGGGACATAGAAAGGACAGGAGGGAAATGGCTGCCCCATAGCATTCAAACCACAGCACACACCCCACTTTGCAAAATGTTTGCAAGTTCCAGTGCGTCTTGGACCCTGTTTTAGACTTACAACATCCAACCCTGAAACACATCAAGCAACAAAGGAAAAATCCATTGCCTCTGAGCATGCACAGAGCAAACTTCTCTAACCACAAGGGAACCCTCAACTGCTTTGATATGATTTTTTTCAACTACCAGTTGAGAAGGTTTACACCTTTTCTCCTTGGGAAGGTCAGGCCAGTGTGTTTGGCCACAAATTCTGGAGTGGACTGGAACAAAAACTCAAATCATACGGTCCCTATAGATATTGTTTCATTACTATCTACTATCAATCTACTACCAACATTTTCCACTACTAATATTGCTATATTACTACTACTACCATTGATAAATGCACCAGGTTGCAGCACACAAGAAGGTAAGCCTCACAAGCTGCTGGGAGAGGTTAGCAAAAACACTCTTCCAAAAAATCCTTAATACGCAGGAAATACAAAAGTGAGGTTGCCCGATTGTGTCAGCTACTAGAAACATCAGTAGGCTACCAAACATGGCTTCCATAATTCCTAAGGAGCAAAAGGTGGCATGCAGGGCTCCTCTCTATATGATTTTCACCACAGTTATGCTTTTACTTCTTCATACTATGTTTTAAATTGTTTTGAAATTTAGCCTTTTTATAGAGCTGGCCGTTTAAACGTTTAAAGCTTTGGTACAAATAGCTTGTATCTGTACGTTGTTTTAGTGTGCTATAGGCTGTCTCACAATTGGGATGCAAATGAAATAAATAAATACAATATAAATTAATATAGTTATAAAAGAAATGACAGTCCTGTAAGGTAGGCTAGGCTGAGATCCTGGAACTGACCCAAAGGCTAAGTACTGTAGTCATGCAGCTGGTCACACAGCAGCTCTTACCATCAGGAGCTTCTTACTAAGGTTTAGGTGGAAGCATGTGAAAACAAATGGATGGGTGGAGCGTTAGACAAGGAGGATGGCAGGATCAGAAGGGATCCCCAAAGGTCACCTAGTCCAACCCGCTGTCAGTGCAGGAATCCATTGTATTCGGACACAGTGTGAGCATTAACCAGTGAGCGTGCCAGAGTCTCCTTCGATCGCAGATAGGACAAGCAGCAATTTGGCAAGAGAAGGGCAGCATTGCTGGAACAAGGCCTGCTGGGTCTTTCAGGATCAGGGGAGAAGAACCCTGCAGGGTTGAACCACAGTTCTGCCACATCTCACACTCTTTCCCCACACCAGCCAACTTGAGAGGTACAAACAGGGAAATAAAAAACCACATGGTAAAGGATATATATTCCCTTTTAGAATCACAGAACCCTAGAACTGGAAGAATCATAGAATCATAGAGTAATAGAGTTGGAAGAGACTGCAAGGGCCATCCAGTCCAATCCCCTGCCATGCAGGAAATCCAAATCAAAGCATCTCCGACAGATGGCCATCCAGGCCATCCACTCTAACCCGCTTCAGCCATGCAACTGGTTCACTGGCCGAACCCAAAGGGTGCTCAACAATGGCACCTTTTCATCTTGGAGAGAAGTAACCAGTGGTGTTCCACAGGGCTCTGTCCTGGGCCCAGTACTGTTCAAGATCTTTATCAATGACTTGGAGGAAAAAATTGGGGGCATACTTATCAAATTTGCAGATGACACCAAATAGGAGGAATAGCTATACTCCAGAGGACAGGATCAAATTCAAAATGACCTGAGTAGACTAGAAAGCTGGGCCACAGCTAACAGAATGAACTTCAACAGGAATGTAAGGTACTGCACTTAGGGCGGAAAAATGAAATGCACAGATATAGGATGGGGGACACCTGGCTTAAGGAGACAACATGTGAAAGGGATCTAGGAGTCCAAGTAGACCACAAGTTGAACATGAGTCAACAGTGCGATGCGGCAGCTAACAAGGGCAATGCGATTTTAGGCTGCATCAATAGAAGTATAGTGTCTAGATCAGGGGTAGGCAACCCTTTTGAGCCGGGGGCCGGGTTGCTGTCCCTCAGACAACTGGGGGGTTGAAGCCAAAAATCAAATAAATAAATAATTTTTAAAAAAATTAATTAAATAAATAAACCGGGACAAATGTAGGACAAAATTTTCTAAAGGAGGGCACTTTTTAAAATAAAAAATGGAGGACATGTGAAAAAATTTGCTGATTTTTTAAAAAATGTTAATATAAATGCATGTTTCTGAGGCTTCTATAGACAATTGCCCCACCATGCCCCTCGTGCGAGACGCCAAAGGCCCCGGCAGCAATCAGCGGCAGGACCGGGCTGGGGCCGGTCCCAAGGCCTCGCCGGGCCGCATCCGGCCCGCGGGCCGCAGGTTGCCTACCCCTGGTCTAGATCAAGGGAAGTAATAGTGCCACTATATTCTGCTCTGGTCAGGCCCCACCTGGAATACTGTGTCCAGTTCTGGGCGCCACAATTCAGAAAGGACATTGAGAAACTGGAGCGTGTCCAAAGGAGGGCGACTAAAATGGTGAAGGGTCTGGAAACCTTGCCCTACGAGGAACGACTCAGGAAGATGGGGATGTTTAGCCTGGAGAAAATAAGGTTAAGAGGTGATATGATAGCTCTGTTTAAATATTTGAAGGGATGTCATATTGAGGAGGGAGCAAGCTTGTTTTCTGCTGCTCCAGAGAACAAGACCCGGAGCAATGGATGCAAGCTGCAGGAAAAGAGATTCCACCTCAACATTAGGAAGAACTTCCTGACAGTTAGGGCTGTTTGACAATGGAATGCACTCCCTCGGAGGGTGATAGAGTCTCCTTCCTTGGAGGTCTTTAAACAGAGGCTGGATGGCCATCTGTCGGGGATGCTTTGATTTGGATTTCCTGCATGGCAGAATGAGGTTGGACTGGATGGCCCTTGTGGTCTCTTCCAACTCTATGATTCTATGATTCTAAGAGACTCCACCACCAATGTCTAGCAGTTCTTACCATCACGAAGTTCATCCTAAGGTTTAGGACGGTGGAATCATTGAATCCTAGAGATGGAAGGGACCCCGGTGCAATCCCATTCTGCCATATAGAAATACATAGAATCCTCGGGTTGGAAGGGATCCCAAAGACAATCCAGTCCAATACTCTTCTGCTATGCAGGAAGACACCATCCAAGCTCTCCTTGTGACAGATGGCCATCCAGCCTCTGCTTGAAAGCCTCCAAAGAAGGAAACACCACCACCGTCCAAGGCAACAGTGTCTTCTGCTTCCTTGAAGTGCAATGGAGTTTCCTTCTCCTGCATCTTTTCAGAGGTTCTTGGGCCCTTGCTTGCCTGTCTCTGCCTGCCACCATCTGCTGCTCCATCCCAAAGGTGCCCTGTCCATCCTTGCTGTATGTAGGGTTGCCCGGGTGGAAACTGGATCAGGATTCCTGCAGCTTTGTGCAGAAGAGGGAACCCCCAGCAGGAATTCCAGGTCATGCAACCAGGTAAGAAGTCACCTTTGCTGGAATTCCCTCTTCTGTGGAACCATTAAAGGGATAGGAGCCCTCTCCAGTCTTCACCCTGGCAACCCCAGGGGAAGGGGATGAATCGGGGCCTCTCTTGGTGCAGCTGGCAAAGGGGTGGGGGGGGAGACACAGGGCCGGAAGCGGGATCCTCAATAGTAAAAAGGCTGCGCTGGACGGCAGCCAGCCCCCAAAATGCCACCCGCTCTTGGCCGGGCAAAGGGCCAGCAGCAGGCAGGCAGGCAGGCAGGCAAGCGAAGGGGGTTGTGTTGGCGCTGGGACACAGGCCGCAACGACTTCCACGTTCAGCTGACTGATTCTGCCTACCCTGCTCTCAAGGCTGGAGGCAGATACCATCATGGCCTTTCCCAGATTGCCACATTTCCCCCCATATTGCTACATTTAGTTCCTCCTCTTTCAGTATGTGTGTTTTTGGGGAGCGATGTTGGAAAGAAGGCATTCAGAGAGAGAGAGAGAGAGAGAATAGAAAGAGAGAAAGAAAACACAAAGAGCAGGACAGAAGAATAGAAAGAATAGAGAGAGAGAACACAAAGAACAGAAAGATAAAATATTAGAAAGAATAGAGAGAAAGAATAGAAAGAGAAAGAAAGAAGAGAAATATAGAATAATAGCAAGAATAGAGAGAGAGAAAGAATAGAAAGAGAGAGAAAGAACTGAAAGAATAGAATGGAATAATAGAAAGAATAGAAAGAAAGAATAGAAAGAATATCAAGAAAGAATGTAGAGAAAGAATAGAATAGAATGGAATAACAGAAAGAAAGAACAGAGAGAGAGAGAGGAGAAGAGAAAGACTAGAAAAACTAGAATAGAATAAGACAAAGAATAGAAAGAAAGAACAGAAAGAGAAATGGAAAGAAAGAAGAGAAAGAATAAAATAGAATAAGAGAAAGATTACAGATAGAGGGAGAGAGAACAAAAAGAACAGAATGGAATAAGAAGAAGAATAGAAAGTGGAAGAAAGAACAGAAAGATAGATAGAAAGAAAGAAATAGAAGAATAAATAGAAGAATAAAGAAAGAAAAGATAAGGAGGATGCCATGGGGAACCCTAACACCAGACTTGAGGTGTGAGGTGTGGATTTGTGTGTAAAGGGGCAGAGGAGAGAGAAAGGGGCAGGAGGGCAGCCAGGATGGGCAATGGGGGGGGGGCAAACTCTGCTGAGAGTCAGGCAGAGAAAGGATAAGAAAGAGACAAGGAGAATCTCCAAGAAAGGAGTACAGTATGTTCATTTTGGGGATGGAGGGATGGATGGATGGATGTGTGTGGGTGTTGCTGTTGTTGTGTGCCTCCAAGTCATTTTTGATTTATGGCAACCCTAAGGCAAACCCATCATAGGGTTTTCTTAGCAGTTGTTTCAGAGGGGGTTTGCCACTGCCATCCTCTGGGGCTGAGAGAGTGTGACTTTTTACACTCAAGTGGGGATCGAACCCTGATCTCTAAACTAGATAACAGGGGGCAAATGCTGTATGTATGTATGTATGTATGTATGTATTTATTCAATGACCTGCCCTTTCCCCCCAAAAAGGGACTCACTGCATGAATTAAAACAAGGGCCATGCATGAATAATTACTAATTTTAAAGTTTTTAAAAACCCAGTTAAATAAGCTTGTTGCTGTGTGCCTTCGAGTCATTTCCAACTGATGGCGACCCAAAGGCAAACCGGGCATGGGGTTGTTCTTGGCATGTTTCTTCAGGGGAGGTTTGCCATGGTCATCCTCTGAGGCTGAGAGAGTGTGGCTTATAGCCCAGAGTCACCCAGTGGGTTTACATGTCCAAATTAGGATTCGAACCCTGGTCTCCAGAGTCGTAGTCAAGCGCTCAAACCTCTATGCCACGCTGCTATTGTATTTTTAAAAAATCAATACTTTAAAACTATATAAAGCCATTTAATAGCTTAACCAGAGCAATAAAAACGCAACATATGGACCTGATTTAAAATGATATAAATGGAGGTGGGATGAGTTTGATAAAGATAATAATAATAATAATTAATAATAATAATAATAAATCTAATGTTATTTTAATTTGTTGTCTGCCATAATTTATTGAATGTTAACATGTACTAATATGTATTATATTTAAAAATTATTTTCGTGGAATGTACTCCATTGGCAAGTTTATTTTATTTATTGTATCTATTTTAATCGATTGTACGTACAGCGCTGCGTAAATTTAGAGGTTATATAAATAAAGCTTAATAATAATAATTATAATTATAATATAAAATAAAATTGCTAATAAAACACCATGTTATGTTCTGGCTGCCTTGTTGTTGTTGTTGTTGTTGTTGTTACTGTATATCCACCTTTCTCCCAATATAAAGACTTAAGGCAGTTAACAACAAATTAAAAACAATACAAAAACATTGAAATGTAGATACAAAGTTTTAAAAAACCCAATTAAATATTTTTAACAGTTTGAATAAGGGAGGAGTGGGCCGCCCCATAGTTTTCCTGCAGCCCTGAGACCCATAGGAACTCCCTTTTTCTAGCCCAAAACAGAGGCTTAATGGCCCCCTTTGAAACTCCCCAGGAGGGAGAATTTGCTTTTTAAAATGGCTGGCAGTGCCATTGGAGGGGAGGTCTGTATGACCCCTAAATTAGCCCCCATTCACAATTGCCCACCCTTGGTATCATCCAGGACTGGCAAACGTTGACCCTTCGGCCACATGCCACCCCCAAAGGATGGTTTTGAGGGCACTGGTGCCCCCCAAATCCCTCAATGGACCTTTTTTTCTTGCCAAATAGAGTCTGAATGTAAAACCCCAGGTAGTGGCGCAATGGTTTGAGTGTTGGGCTGCAACTCTGGAGACCGGGGTTCGAATCCTGGCTCAGTCATGAAATCCAGTGGGTGAAATTGGGCAAGTCACATTCTCTCAGCCTCAGAGGAAGTCAATGGCAAAGCTCTCTTGAACAAATATTGCCAGGAAAACCCCATGAATGCTTCACTTTAGGTTTGCCAAAAGTCAGACATGACTTGAAGACACACAACAACAATAACAATTGACCTTTTAAATAGACTGTGCAACACTAGCTGGTAACCTTTACTATATGTGTGTGTGTATTGTTTATACTACATATATAAACGCACACACACACACTGATTTTTGAGAAGCAAAAATGGATTTATGGTCTCCTTATTTTGCAGCAGTCCTTGTGGCCCCTAGATTTGCCATGACTGTCCCCTCTTGATATAATGGGATATACAAAAAACCCCAAAACCCACAGACACCAATAATTCCTTCACAGAAAAGAAGCTGAGGAATTGTAGCTAAAAGGGTGGAAGGAGAGACAAGTAAGAGGGTCAAAATGGTAGTCGGTGTGGCCCCATGACTTGCTGCGATTGTCCATGCCTGACACAATGGGATACATAGTACCTCCCCAAAATATTTCTTTACTAGAAAAGAAGCTGGTGAATTCTAGCAAAAAGGACGGAGAGAATCAGAATGATAGTCCGAATGGCCCCAAGACTTGCCACAGTTGCCCACTCCTGATATAATGGGATATACAACCCCCCTCCCAACAGTTCCTTAATAGAAAAGAAGCTGGGGAATTGTAGCTTAAAAGGACGGACGGAGAGACAAATAAGAGGGTCAAAAGCGATTCTAGGGTTAGTGGAGCAGATGAAAGACGGGTGAAGTGAGACGGAACGAGGCGGGTTTTTCCAAAAAAAGAGAGATAACGGAGAAGGAGAAAGGAAGCAAGAGACACAGAGAGAAATCCCTCCGAACATCCCACCGTTTCTGAGCAAATGCGGCAGGAGAAGCAGCCCCTTGTGCCGCCTTTTCAGACGGGAAAGGACCGTCTTCTTTGAAAATTAATCACAACTATCCCTCTAGGGCAGTTTTGCAGGAGGGGGGGTTGCTTAAAAGCAGCCATAAATCAGCAACGGTCGTATTATTTCTGCCTTCCACGACAGCCACATGGAAGAGGCACACTGCAGGGAGGCGCACACACAGAGAAGCACATCTCTGCGCATGGTCCCCTCATCTACAAAGGGGGTTTATGGAGGATTATGAAGGGAGAAATGTGATGAAGGGGGGTGACACAAAGCACACCCTGTGTGTGTCCCCCATGCCACCGCCAACCTATGGCTTTCATGGCCCCACATGCGCCTGCGCCGCAAGCGGTCCCCCAGGTGCGACCATGGCAGCCTTCCCCTCATTGCGGTCCATTGTGTCAATGTGCCACAAAAAGAAATAGGAAAGGCTTTGGTTTCTTTGTGGTAGGGGATATAATTGGGGGGGGGGGGATTGCTGCAATCCCACATCATCCCCCCTTTTTCTTTTTCCTCCCTGGTACCCCGACATTTTCCTAGTGAAGCCTTAGGCCTGGTTGCCGTGGTACTCCATCACTACGGATATCCGTGCATCTCCGTGGCAACCGGAGTTCCAGAGCAGAGTGGCAGCGGGTGATGCTTACTCATCCTCTTCTTGCCAGAAATCCCATCCTGGGTCCCCCCTCCACCCCAAGGTTTGGAGCTGGTGACGGAGCAGGGGCACCGACACCTCGCCACCCAAGCCTCTTTCTCCTCAGTTTGGGCATCTTCCTTTTCCAGGAGGGTCAGATTCCCCCAGAGACCAGGGTTTGAATCCTGGTTCAGTCGTTTCAACCCACCATAAGCCAGCCACATTCTCTCAGCCTCAGAGGATGGCCTACCCTCTCTGCCAAGAAAACCCCATGATATGGTCGCCTTAGGTCAGAAATGGCTTGGAAGCACACAACAACAACAGCGACAACACAGATTCCTCAAAAGGAGACACACAGAGGGAAAGAAGAGAGGGCCCCTGAGCAAGTGCAGAGTGTTTTTTCTCCCCCAAGCCACAAAAAGGCATTGGAAATGGAGAGTCATGATGGATTGTTACTTTCAAAGAGGCCTGGAAGAGGGTCTGGTTTTTCAATCTCTTCTCGGCACCCACCACTCCAAAAAATACACAACGTTTGGCCACCTAAGAGCCCTCATGCTCACACTTTGGGCCCTTGCCTCGGTTCTGCGGAGGAGCAGCCAATGGCTCCCCTGTCAGAGCAGAGGCGGCAAATCCGTTCCAGCCTCTAGTACGACATTTAAGGGAGCTTTCCAGGGTGCTAATCTATTCTCATAACAGAGTTCAGCATCTTGGATCGCCCCTTGCAAGTTCACTGTAAAACCGAGAGCAGATATGCCACCCCAGTGCCATGGGAAACACCCCAGATTCTGAGAAGTGTTGGACTGCAACTCTCAGAATCCCCTTGCCAACATAAGCATCATACTGGAGGTGGATAAACAGCTTACTCCTGGCATTACCACCTCTGTGCTAATGTCCCTTCTCTTTCCAAACCCTAAAGATGCCAGTCTCAAAGCTTGAGACTGCAGCTCCCAGAACCCCCAAGACAGCATGGCCTTGAGGGGATGACTGCATAGAAGCTCCTTAGAGTAGTATCTTTGGACTACAAGTCCCAGAATCTCCTGACAACACAGATGCTGGAGGTGGATAAACAGCCTACTCCTGGCTACTTCCAACTCTGTGCTTACGTCCCTTCTGTTTCCAAACCTTAAAGATGCCAGTCTCAGAACTTAGGACTGCAGCTCCCAGAACTCCCAGACAAGATGGACATGTGGGGATTCTGGGAGTTGTTGGGGTTTTTAAAAGTAAATTGCCAGAGCACAAAATTCACAAAGGAGGAGATTCCTAGCAGCTATGTCAAGTGCACAGAAGCTCCTTAGAAACTGGATGTCTCATCCTGGGACTACAAGTCCCAGAATCCTCTGCCAACACAGGCATCACACTGGAGTGGCTAAACAGCACTCCTGGCATTTCCGTCTCTGTGCTTCTTCTGTCCGATCTCCTTCCAGGCTCCAAAAATACCAGCCTCAGAACTTGGGACTGCAGCTCCCAGAACCCCCAATACAGCATGACCACTAGGGGATTCTGGGAGTTGTTACTGTTTAAAGTAAAGTGCCTGGCCTCAGGCTTCATATTCCTAGCAGCTATCATGACTTCTCAGAAGCACCTTAAAAACTTTGAAAAAAATAAATCGATGATGGT
The DNA here is from genome assembly GCF_019175285.1 of Sceloporus undulatus. Taxonomy (NCBI): domain Eukaryota; kingdom Metazoa; phylum Chordata; class Lepidosauria; order Squamata; family Phrynosomatidae; genus Sceloporus; species Sceloporus undulatus. The sequence continues at coordinate 118,041,708 of NC_056527.1, forward strand.
GATGATGATGATGATGATGCGCCTTAGAAACTGAGTCTATCTCTTTAGACTACAAGTCCCAGAATCCCCCAGGCAGCAGGGCCATGGCGGGTTTATAGAAAGTGTTGTTTAAAAAAGAGTGTATATTCCCCAAGATCAGGATTTATGGAGGAAGAGGAGACTGTTTTAGTCACATATTCTAAACAGAACCTCCATGAGCAGAAGCAGTGTATCTGTGCTCTATAAAGGTGGGCTGCCCATGCTGGCTGGGGAATTTGGGGAGTTGTAGTCCCCTTAAAAGATAATCCCCCCTCCAAACATTAGCTGAT
>NC_056527.1:118052015-118168905 GCF_019175285.1 Sceloporus undulatus
CAAACCTCCTCTGAGCAAATCTTGCCAAGGAAAACCCATGATACATTTGCCTTAGGGTCGCCATAAGTCGGAAACTACTTGACGGCACACAACGCACACATGCACACACAACTCCAAGAATCCCCCAGCTGATGGAGAGACCTGAGGACACTTGATTGATGCTGAATGACAGGTAGTTGTAGGGTTGGCGAAGCCTTGGGGGACCTCAGAGATCCTCCAGTCCAACTAGGTTGCCTTGCAAAACCAGCGCCGCAACTTCTGTCCATGTAGCCTTTGCTGATAAAACCTACAGCTTGGAGAGAAGTTGCTTTTTGAGGGGACTACATCTCCCAGACCCCCCCCCCTTAGGTTTGGCTCAGGATTCTGGGAATTGTCGTCTCCCTCAAAAAGCAACTTTTCCCTTAGCTGTGTTGTAGACTTGTGCTGCAAGTAGACAGACCACAACCTCACAACCTGGTCATATTTTATGAGGCCTACAAAATGTGGGGAAGCCTTTGGGACTGGAACTTTCCAGATCCCAATGTTTCCTGCGTAAATCCCATGGGATATCTGTGGGGCTAGACTTTAAGAACATACCGGAGGAGCAGGCAAAAAAAGTTCTCCTTCCATCCTGGGTCCATTGTTTGAGCCCACAACCCCAAAACAAAAACCCTTTTGTGCAATCCAAAGATATAGCAGTGTTGGTCTGGAGAAGCAGTATGTAGAGAGATCTTGTAGCACCTTTGAGACTCACTGAAGTTGTTGCACAACATGATCGTAGCGCTGCGATTTTGCTTTAACCGGCCTATTTGGAATTCCTGGGATGTGTAGTTTGCAGAGGCACTAGACCTCTCTGGCTGGGAATCCCAATTGCCCTTCCCTCAATTGCAAATTGCAGGATTTAATCAGATGTTGCCAAGACAATTTTAAAAGTGGGGTCACAGTGCTATAACTGTGTAGTGAGAAAGGGCCTCTGGGAAAGAAAAGCTGTCCCCAAATTTATGGGTTTGGGGATTAAATTCAACTGGTGACTTGAAGGCACAAATGCCTAAATGCCCTAAAGACACTAGGTCTGACTTTGGAAACTAAGCAGGGTCAGCCCTGGAATACTCTGGTTTGCTATAGACTAGCCTCCAGCGCCTGGGATTCATTGGCAGTCCTTCTGGTCTTGGGGATGGTTCTTCTTCTTGGATTGCCACTCCCAGAATCCCCCAGCTGGCCGGGGGATTCTGGGAGTGACAGTCCAAAAAGGCACCTTTTATCATGCCCAAGGCCGCATTTTGTGCATATATGTGCTTGTTGGCTTATGGCAACCCCATTAAATTCCAGAGTTTTCTGATTCAAGGGATCTTCAGATATGGTTTTGCCAGTTCTTTCCTCTGAAATGGAGCCTGGAATTCCTTGGGGGTCTCCCATCCAGGTACTAACCAGGGCTGACCCTGCTTAGCTTCCAAGACAAGACAGGATCCGGTGCCTTTAGGGTATTTATGCTCTCTGGATATACACTCATTTTTAATATAAATAGACACTAGGACCGAAAAGAATTGATTTCTCCTCCTTTCCAATAGTTTTAATATACAGACACGGCTGAGTTTGGAGGAGGCTTGTTTAAGGGAACACACTCACAGAGACACACACAAAGAGCAGCATCAAATAATGAAAAAAGACCATTTGGTACTTAACGTAATTGCCTCGAAATCTGATCCAGAGGACTGGATTTGGCTTTTGAAATGGCACGCCTCCAGACGAACTTTTCAAATAATAGTGATCATTGCAAATGCCAAAGATTTGCATTCACATTTGGGGGGAAAGGGCCTAAATTTGGAGTGTGGTTTCCGTTGAGTGCATAGGGTCACTATGCTCCGTGGGGCTTCCATGTTCTAGGTTTTGGATTCAACAACTGCCCTAACTACTTCTGCCTTGTAATTTTAATAACTGTATTAGTAGTTGCTTAAGTCATTAATTGTATTTTATTGTGGATGGGAGGGTTAGGGAGGGTTTGGGATACAATAGCAACAAATGATTATTGTATTTTAGAGACGTTTCTCATGTTAGCTGCTTTGATCTTCTAGAGAAGCAGGATACAAATAAATTTATCATTATTATTGTTATTATTATTGCCTTCAAGTGGGTGCCCAAGATGCTGAACTCTTTTGGTGGGGATATAGAAATCCCAGAGGTGCAAGTGGGGTTCAGGAAAGGAAGAGGCACTAGGGGCCACATTGCAAACATACATGGATAATGGAGCACACCAGCTAATTCCAGAAGGAAATCGGCATGTGCTTCATAGACTATAGCAAAGCCTTTGACTGCATAGATCACAAAAAGCTATGGAATGCTCTTAAAGACACGACAATGCCGATAGCTCTGATTCTCCTGATCAGGAATCTGTACTTAGGACAAGAGGCCACTGTTAAAACAGAATATGGAGAAGCTGGTTCCCAATTGGCAAAGGGGTCAGGCAAGGCTGCATAGTATCTCCCTACTTGTTTGTAGAAAATATCATACAAAGAGCATGTTTAGACTCAGAAGAAGGAGGAGGAAGGAATATCAACAATCTTAGGTATGTGGACAGAAAGCTGGATAGATAGATAATAGATAAAAGTAAGATACATTTGAGAGAGACAGACAGATAATAGATAATATACAGATGGAAAGACAGATTAGAAAGAAAGAAAGGTGACATAGATGGATGACTATGTCAATAAACAGCCAGATAGATAGATAGATAGATAGATAGATAGATAGATGATTCGATGATTCTCTAGATAGATAGAAAGATAATAGATAGACTGACAGATAATAGTGAGAAATATAGGAAAGATAAATGGAAATAGAGATTAGAGAGAAATAGAAATAGATAAAAGATAACAGATGAGAGATATAGGACAACTAGATGGAAAGACAGGAAAGAAGAAAACATGACATGAATGAGTATGTGGATGGATAGATAGATAGATAGAGAGATAGATAGAGAGATAGTAGGTGAAAAATATAGGATATCTAGATGGAAAGAAAGACATTAGAAATAGGGAGAGAGGAAGAAATAGATAGATAGATAGATAGATAGATAGATAGATAGATAGATAGAATAGAATAGATAGATTAGAGTTATGGAATAACTAGATAGAAAGACAGATTAGAAAGAAAGAAAAGAGGATGGAAGGAAGGAAGGTGACCTAGATTAATGAGTATGTCAATAGATAGACAGATGGGAGTGGGCCAAGAGGCAGAGCCAGTCGCCACCCATCCTGTGCCCACCCCTGCCACCATTGCCCATCTCCATTCCTGGCCTCAGTGGTCAAGGGCCCCAGCTGCCCATCTGCCCCTGTTGCTGTGGACGAGGTGTTCCTCCTCCCGGGAGGCATCTGTGCTGCCTTGCACCAACAAGACAGAGGCCACCTCAGGGTCAGCATCGACTGGGCCTCTGCCCATCCATATTTATGACCAGCCGGCCGTGGCTGCGGCTGCGGCTGCTGCTGTGGGTGGCCAAGGGCTGACCGACTGACTGACTGACTGGGGCTGAGGCCTTGGTCTTGGCTGGAAGATCAATGGGGCTGGCAGGGCACAGGAGGAACCAGACCTGCCCCCCACAATGAACAGAAGGACCCCACAGAAGCCACAGCCCAAAGCAGGGAGCCCCGCTCAGCCAGAAAGGAACCCCCGAAATCACATTTCAGGGGGACCAGGCCCACAGGGGTTATCCTCTGGCCCACAGCTTTGCATTTTCCCTTCTTGACTCTTTCCTCTGCTATTTGAGATGTGGGACTGTTAGGGGGACAGGAAAATCAGAGATGTTTCCAGCTATTTGAATGCATTTTTAAATGGTTTGAATCCCACAACTAATTTAAATAATAATAATAATAATAATAATAATAATAATAATAATAATAATTTTTTATTATTTATATCCCGCCTCTCTCTCTCTCTCTCTCTCTCTCTCTCTCTCTCCTGGTATAGGGACTCAAGGCAGCTAAATGCATTTTAAATATCACTTCCACCTGTTTTTACTGATAACTTTCTATGTATTTTAATCTGAAATGTACAGTCTACATGTTGGCCCTCCGTTTCTGCAGGGGATCCATTCCGGACCCCCACCCCCATGAAAACGGAGGCTTGCACTTATTCAAGCCCCACAGGCTTGAATGGGGTGTGCCCCCATGCGCACATCCTGTGCGCTCACCCCATTGCAAATAGTGGAGGTTGCCCCCCGCGTATATTCAAGGGCGCAGATCTCAGATCCATGCATTAGGAGGAGGGACTGTATTTATTGATGTCTTGATGTCAATGGGTTTTACAAAGTCCCAGACAAAGAGGTCTCTGCCCCCAAGAGGCTTAGAAATTCTACGGAGGGAAGGGAAGAAGGAAGGAAGGAAGGAAGGAAGGAAGGAAGGAAGGAAGGAAGGAAGGAAGGGTGTAGATAGCCTGGTGTTTTAACCCGTTCCACAGCCCCATGGATATGGTTGTCGGTCTGTTTCTGGCCACAGTTCAAAGCAATAGTGTTGACCTTTCAAACCCTACACAGCTCAGATCCAGGTTATTTGAAGGAGCATATCTTCCCATAGGAGCCAGTCCAAGAGCTTCAAATCTGCAAAGCAGGCGCTCTCTCTCTCCACATTACAGCACCACACTCTTATAGTGCTGCTATTCCACTTTTATGGCTCTGGCTGCCTCCTGTTGCATTCTGGGGTTTGTAGTTCAGTGAGGCCTAAGAGCGCTCTGAGGATTACAAATGCTTTTTGTTAAATTGCAGATCCCAGAATGCAACAGGAGCAGCCAGAGCAGTTAAAGTGGAATATCAGCGCTATAAGAGTCGTGCGGTCATCCAGCTGCTCTCACCACTTTCAGAAGCACGTTTCTTGGTGGGAAGAGGGCCTTTTTAGTGGCTGCTCCCACACTTTGCAACTCCTTCCCTAGGAAAGCCTTGAGGGCTCCTTCTTCGCTTTGCTTTCAGCAGCATTTTAAGACCTTCCTTTTCCAGCAAGTCTTTGGAAACTGATTTGAACAGGAAGAGTTTGAAATCTGCATTTTAAAGTAAGATTTCAGTAGTTTTAACTGTGATGCTATTTGATATTGCTTTAATTTTACTAGTGCATGTGTTTAACTGTATGTGTCTCATTATATTTTCTGCCTTTTGCAGCAAAAGAGGTTGTATTATAAGCTTTCTAGACTTAGGTCTACTTCACTGGATGCATTTAATAGACCAAGGCTGCATCCGCACTGCGGAAATAATCCAGGTTGACACTGCTTTAACTGCCATGGCTCAGTGCAATGAAATCCTGGGGATTTGTAGTTTTGACACCAGAGCTCTCTGACAGAGAGAGCCAAATACCTCCCAAAACTACATATCCCAGAATCCCATAGCATTGAGCCGTGGCAGTTAAAGCGGTGTTAAGTTGCATGAATTCTGCAGTGTAGATGCAGCCTCGGAGTGCATCTATCCTGTAGAAACAATGCAGGTTTGACACCCTTTTAACCGCCTTGGCTTCATCTTACAGAATCTTGGGATTTGTAGTTTTTGTGAGGCACCAGTTATTCTTTGACAGAGAAAGCCAAAGACCTTGCAAAACTACAAATCTCAAGATCCCTTCGTATGGAGCTAAAGTGGTGTCAAACTGCATTATTTCTACAAATGCAACCTGCGAGAGAAGGAGGATAGAAATAAAAGGATGGATGGATGGATGGATGGATGGATGGATGGATGGATGGATGGATGGATGGAAGTGGGCATTCTTCTCTGTTTTTTTGGCATTTCGGATTCTCCATGTAAGGTGCCAGAGGCTGAAAGGCCAAATATTGGACACCTTGGAGTAAGCCTGAATTTATCTTTCCCTTCTTTCCTCATGATCATAAATAAATGAGATGGAACAACCCAAGCCGTGTGTGTGTGTGTGTGTGTGTGTGTGTGTGTACACACTCCACTGAAAAGCTTGCAAACTGCAAGGCTTTGCAGTACAGGATCTGGATTGATTTTCTGCTCGTCAAAATTGCAACTCAGCACCTCCAGATCTGGGTTGCATCTTGGTTGTCAGAACCAGTTTCGCTGAAGATGTCATGCAAAGCCAGTTCCAGCTCAGCAGCGCCTTCTCCGGATCCAAGCTGCTCATCAACCAGAAAGGTGGGCAAAGAGAAGCAAGAAGAGCTGGCCCAGGGGCCCATTTCTGGTACTTGGAAACCTTGGAGGAGGAGGGTGCATAGATCGCCACTGAATGCAAAAACAAGACAGAAGGTAGCCAGTTGTCCACTTCTGGTCCTGGGAAAAAATATGAGCATTTTATTTAAATGTTAAACAGAGCCTGGGGCATGTGGCCTATTTAGAAGGTGACTTGTCAATCCTGGAGGTTTCTAGGAGAAGCTATTCAGCCTTTTGAAGCCAGAGAAAGGAGGTGTGTGGAGTCTGGAGGGGTTGAGGAATGCCAAACACACACACACAAACCCCCCAAAGCACAGCCTTGAGGGATGACATTTGGCTCACCCTTCCATTGCATTGAACCCTGCAATGCACTCTGTTCCCTGAAACCTACACATAAACACCCTCAATGGGCCACCGTTTGCTCAGGCCTCCATTATTTAAATGCTCCACCACTATCTACAGTATGTAAATTGGCCTCGTGGTTTGAGCATTGGACTACAACTCTGGCGAGAAGGGTTCAATTCCGGGAGGGAATGGTCTTTGGTGGGCCACATGCGGCCTGCACCTGCCGCACCTGACAACAGCGCAAGGATTTCTCCACTTTTCTCTCTCCCTAAATGCCCCCAGCCTCCTTCTCCTCCTCCTCCTTTCTTGCGTTTCTTGCATCCGATAATAACTTCTCCTTCATCTTCGCCTTCTCCGGCTCTCTGCCTGCTGCCCCACTTCTTTGCTTGGCCTGGAGGCTCCAGCAATGTACACACAGTGCGCTGCCCATGCGCAGGAGTGTGCCTAATTAGCAGCTGCTTCTCACATCCAGGGTGCTGCCTGGCCCCCATCTGCACAGCTCATCCCTCCTTCTTCCCCTCCAGCCCCGGATCAGCCAGGCCTTCAGCCTCCCTCCTCCTCCTCCTCTTCCTACCCTTCACACTTTCTCAGGCTGCCACTTGCTCATAGGCCCTGCAGTCCCTATTTAGACAAGATGAAAACCCACATCAGCAGACTCAGGAATGAGAAAACGCAGGCAGCGGGGAGGAGGGACGCACCATTCTCTGCTGCTGGATGGGGCCACCAAGAGGCCCTATAGACCCTATAGACTCTCATGCAATCCTAGAATCCTAAAAGAGACCCCCCAATCCCCTGGGCCCATTCCAATGTGTCAATCACAGAATCATAGAATTTGAGCCTTCTCAGTCTGATGATGCCCAGAATTCAGACAATCACAGGCCCCATTCCTACTTACAAATAAATTAGTGTACGATCCAAATCAATGGATCGGTTCAACATCAGAGTGTGGTTCACACTACATTTGCCCCAATCGCATTTTCTTGCTGCAAAATAAAATAAAATAACCCACTTGTGGTTCACATTCACAAATGAATTGATTTAAAATGGACCTGTTCCAGCCGGCCAAAGGGCAAATTTAAATCGATTCAGGTCTGCATCTGGTTCACACTTGTGCGGAATTGATTTATCCAAAATGACTTGGGGGGAAAAAACCAGCATCAAAAAGACGCAAGGTAAATGGGTCTAGCTGAGCAGCCCTTACTCTCAGGAAGTTCCTCCTAATGTTGAGCTGGAATCTCTGTTCTTTAGCTTGCATCTCTTGAGACTCTGTGTCCTATTCTCTGGAGCAGCAGCAAACAAGCTTCTTCCCTCCTCAATGTGACACCCCTTCAAATACTTAAACAGGGCTATCATATCACCTCTTGACCTTCTCTTCTCCAGGCTAAACATCCCCAGCTCCCTAAGTCTCTCCTCATAGGGCTTCATGGTTTCCAGACCCTTCACCATTTTGGTTGCCTTCCTCCAATTTGTCCACATCCTTTTTTGAATTGTGGTGCCCAGAACAGGTTCCAAAGCAGAATAAGGTGGCACTCTTATGGGCTTTCACTATTCCTGGACTGCAGCTCCCACTCATCCAATGGTGTAGATCCAATAGTGAGGGACGATGGGAGTTGCAATCCAGCATTCATGCCAAGGACCACAGACAGGCTATCCCTGGCTTTGGCACTTGCAGATGCCCCTCTCCCTTTGCTCAGAGTGGCATATAATGAACAGGAGAAAAGCCAGGGTCCTCTTGGGTCCTATTTATGGGGAGAAGAGTTGTCCACGGAAAGGAACAGGGGGTCAGGAAAAGAAATGAAGCCTATCAGTTAGAGCAGGGTGATTTGGGGCACCAAGGCCTCTTGGTTATAGCATGGCTAATGGTGCTGGATCTCATGGGTCACAGCGGGGCCAGGGATTTTGTCATGCACCGATGATGCTCTGGGATGTGGGCCATTCGTTGTGTTTCCTAACTTCCTGGTGCCATCTGGTGACAAAATCATGCTTTTGCAACCAGAATTCCACAATGCTACAATCTCCCATCTATAGGAAACATCTTAGCCCTGTTGTTGGCCATATGTCAAAGTAAAATGGAGACTGCATCCACACTGGAGAAATAACCAGTTTGGCACTGCTTTAACTTCTTATGGCTCAAGGCTATGGAATTCTGGGAGTTGGAGTTTGTTGTGGGGTTCAGAGGAAGGAAGGAAGGAAGGAAGGAAGGAAGGAAGGAAGGAAGGAAGGAAGGAAGGGAACGAAAGATTTTTGCAGGAGAAGGCTTGTGTGGTGACCCGCCTTGAGCGAGTCTTTTTCTTGGGGGAAGGCGGGATGTAGGCCTGGCTTTTTCCAAAGGACTCAAGAGGCAGCAGGGGCTCCGATCCCTCTCAGATGCCCCCTGCGCCCCTCCCCCCCCGTGGCCCTAGCGCCGCCGGGTCACAATCCCGCATCACAAACCCGCCTCTCTGGGTCCTTCCCTGGCTGGCTGCCCGGCTGGCTGGCTGGCTAGCTGCTTCCCCGTGTGGCCCCAGAGCCCTTGGCCCCGACCACCGGGCGGAGGGAGGGAGAGGGGGCAGATGCCATGGGCCCCCTGCCCAGCCAGCCCTGCCTGGCCCTGGAGGAGGAGGGCTGCTGCCTGGAGCTGCACGAGACCCTCCTGGTGCTAGTGGTCCTCGTCCTGGTGGTCCAGCTGGGACTCAGGCTGGCCTCGCTGGTGAGGAAGGAAGGGGCCCGGGGGCAGCTGGGTCCGCTCTGGGCCCCGAAGGGAGGGAAGCCCAGGCTGCATCCCTATGGCAGACACTGGCCCCACTTGACCTGCCATGGCTCAAGGCTATGAGATTCTGGGAGCTCTGGGGGCCCAATCCAACTGCACGTCCCAGAATCCCATAGCCTTCAGTCATGGCAGGTCAAGGGGAGCCAGGCTGCCTGGTGTCTGCCATATCGATGCAGCCTGTTTCAGCACCTTGGAGAGCTGCCCTCTTTGCAAGGATGCTGGAGGAGCCCCTCTGGGTTCTAGCCGGAACTCCAGGCAGCTGGCCCTAGTCTTATAGCAGGCTCAGCCCCTTGAGGAGAGGATCTCAGGATTGGAGGGGGCACCCAAGGACCACCCAGTCCAACCCCCTTCTGCCCTGCAGGAATACCCAGCCCAAGCCCTCCCTGGGACAGATGGCCATCCAGAGACTCCAAAGAAGGAGTAAGGCATCCTAGAGTTCGACGGGACCCCAAGTGTCATCCAGCCCAGACCCAATCTGCAAAGCAAGAATACAGCCTCCAAGTCCTCCTGGGACAGATGGCCATCTCCCTGGGAGCAATGGTCATTCAGCCTCCGTTACAAAGCCTCCAAAGAAGGATCATGAAATCATAGAGTTGGAAGGGACCCCAAAGGTCCTCCATTCCAACCCCCTTCTACCCTGCAGGAATGCCCAGTCCAAGCCCTCCCTGGGACAGATGGCCATCCAGCCTCTGCTTAAAAACCTCCAAAAAAGGAGGCTCCACCAGACTCCAAGGCAGTGTCTTCTACCATCAAAGCTCTTGCCATCAGGGAGTTCCTCCTGATGTTGAGGTGGAATCTCTTTTCCATTGTTCCAGGTCCTTTTCTCTGGAGCAGCAGAAAACAAGCTTGCTCCATCCTCAGTATGATATCCCTTCAAATATTTAAACAGGGCTATTCTATCACCCCTTAATATTCTCTTCCACTTACTTCTGCTAGGTCAGGATGACATCTGACTAGAATCATAGAATCCTAGATTTTGAAGGGACTCCAAGGGTCATCGGGTCGAACCGCCTTCTGCCATTTAGGAAGATACCCTCCAAGCCCTCTTTGTGACCGATGGCCATCCAGCCTCCATTTACAAACCCCCAAAGAAGGATAATAGAATTCAAGATTTCAAAGGGACCCCAAAAGTCATCCTTCTGCCATGCAGGACTACCCAATCCAACCCTTCCCTGTGACCAATGGCCATCCTGCCTCTGTTTCAAGCCCACCAAATAAGGAGACTCTCTCATAGAGAGTTCGGACTAAAATCCAAAGTCAGTTAGCTCTGCCTTTCCCATGAGAGCCACAAAACCACTACTCTTAGGTAAAATTGACTGCTTGGATTGGGGCCTTCCATTGTTAGGGCATAGCTTTTGGCAGGGCAGGGGGCAAGAAATAGGAACAGCATCCCCTTGCCTCCACAGTCATTTTGCCTGGGGACAGGGTGACAGCATAATAAAATTAATAATAATAATAATAATAACAATAATAGGCAGTTCCCCCATTGGCTAGTAGCTGGTGTAATGGTGTCCAATAGAATAATTTTTGCTGCAGCAAATTTGCCTTCAACTGTTCTGCCCTTCAGAGGAGTTAGGCCAACTTAGATGCCAACGCAGAATGGGCAACTTTGTTGGGGGGCAGCTTTGCACACACCCCAGAATTTGCCATTCTCCATTCAAGCCCATGCATGAACACATACACATACAAACACACCAGCACTGCCCCAGGATCAGACCCCAGTGCCAAACTGGGTGCCACTGGGAAACCCATCCAGAGGCAGCCTTTTTCCATGCTTCCAACCAAGTCTTTCTCTGCTCTACTGAAATGTCTTGTTCAGCACTGGAGAGATAAATAAACTTTAAAATCAAACCATATACAAAAACCCTTTTGACTCTGCTACAAAGTGCATCCTCACCTCCGGGACCAACTTTACCATTTCATTAATCCGTTTTCCAAAACTGCAATGTCTCTCATAGAGGCATATACTCCTTTTTTCTTTTAGAAATACCACACTCTACCAGTTTCTTCCATACATCTTCAAAGTCATTACTTTTCAAGAATCCTTTTTTAAAAAGAAACTTTAACTTCTCTACATCCCCACAAATACCCCTACTATTTTTTTTAATTAGCATTATTTTGGGGCAGTTTTTGCCCCCAAACTTAGGGAAAACCCTGAAATGTGCGGAACACAAAAATATCCCCATGCCGGCCACACAAACACCCCCAACGTTTTTAAAAAGATCATCATTTAGGGGTAATTTTTGTCCCTAAATTTATACATTATTAAAAAAAAGAATAGCATAGGATTCACCCCCAAACTCACAGAAAACCCCTTAATTGTGAAAATACAAAAATATCCCCATGTCATCCCCATAAACGCCCCCAATATTTTTAAAGCATCATTTTGGGACAGGTTTTGCCTCCAAACTCACATTAAAAAAACCCTCAAAGATGTGAAAACACAATTAAAAATATCCCCATGCCATCCCCACAAATAGCCCAGAGCTGCATACTACTCCCCTATCCCTGTTTTCCTTTGCAGCTCATCTCAAAATGGCGACAGGATGTGACATGACATTGCTTCTTGCTACCATTTTGAGAGGGACTGCAAAAGAAAACAGGAGCATTTGCACTTGGTTTTGGTGGTAGGGGGTTTGCATCCACGAAAGGGGGTTTGGGAGAGAAAAATTGCCCCTGCCCCCCAACGCTGGGCTATACCACAAGGACCCAGATGTCCAGAGAGTGGCTCCTGACCCATGGGACCTCCTTATGGTGTGGTCAGTAGGTCATTGCACACTGGCCCCAGTCTTATATATGACCCTCTGTGCCATTCTCTCTTTCTCCATCCAGGTCTGCCAGTCCCTCTGCTGCCTCCTTCAGCGTTTCTATGGAGTAGCCTTTGTGAATGGTGAGTTGAGGGCAAGGTGGGTCTGGGCTCAAGTGCAAAACCTCCCATGTTCCCAATTAATCCCATTTTTCCAGCTGCTTTTAAAAGGTCCTGCTTCCCACTTTTGCATTCAGCTTTCTTCAAGCGCTGCAAATTGAGAGCAAAGTTTGGAAGGAGTTGACCTAAATTAACTCAATGATGCAGAGCGGAAATGAGAGAAGAGGAGAAGGGCAGCCCTTTATTTATTTATGTCATCAAAAAATGTTTTTATTTTTATATTTTATTAGAGTGAGTGTATACTTGCATTACAATTCTTATATGCTTATTCAGCTGTCCTTCCCTATTCACTAGGGTTAGGGGCATAAGACCCTTGTGAATATGGAAAAACCGCAAATAACAAAAACACCATGTTTTTACCAGAAAGGACACCTCTCTAGGAATCTCTAGGTCCTCCAGGGCAACTCTGTGGTCAATGTCTGACAGACGCTGACCATCGAACTGCGCTGGAGGAGCTACAAAGGCCTAATAGAGTCTTCTCTCTAGGAATAATCTCTAGGTCTTTCAGTGCAACTTTTAGTTAAAGTTGACCATAGAGTTGCACTGAAGGACCTAGGTATTCCTAGAGGGAACATATTAATCAAATCCATGAATAATCAAAGCTGCAAATATGGAGGAATGAGTGTATATCTATTTGTCATCCAGCTTTAGATAAAAAGCATTAAAGGAAAACATTTAAATAAATGTTGTATTTTTTAACCATGACTATTGTCTTCTTCATTGTTTTAAAAAAGTCCTTACTCCTTATACTTCCATTGATCACATTTGCGTTGTGTGATTGTTTCTTGAAAGTTAAATTCCACTTCCTCTTAAAGTTACCATCACAGTTGACTTCAGTATTTCTATTGCTCCCTTCAAATCTCCAGACCTATTATCCTTATTGTAACAACTATCCTTTGATTCTGTTTCCACCTGTTTTTGCAGTGTTTAAATCACTGCGCCCCAGTCTTTCTCAATCTATCCTTCCAAATTTTTCATGTCTCAGATTGGTCAACTGATCCATTCCCATCATATCCTGCAGTTTTAATAACCATTCGTCTCTAGTAGGTAGAGTGCATGCTTTCCAATCATAAATAAACTTATAAATTAATTAATTTTGCAGAAAAGGACAAAATTCTGCCTTTCCTCTCCTCTTCCCTCCTCTTCTGAGTTAATTGGATGCAAACTCCTTTTACCTTTTGGACTCAGTTTGCAGCAATGGAAGGAATCTGAGGACAAAGGAGGAAATGGAGAGCAGCCGGGACATTTTAAATGCAGCTGAAAAAGTAGGACGGCGGAGGACTAATCGGGACAAATGGAGAGTGTGGTTTCTGCATTAAATAATTTATTTGAGCAATATTCATGCACCACTTTTTGGAAGAGGAGGGTAATGCTTTGAGGACATCTTTTGCACTTTGCATAGTTTGCAGCAATGGAAGGAAGATGAGGACAAAATGAGAGGAGAATAGAGAAACCAGGACAATTTAAAAGCAGCTAAAAAGTGGGGGAGAAGAGAAGAATTGTCGCTGCTTTTGGGGTGTGTGTGTGTGTGTGTGTTTTAGGTTTTCTGTATTATTACTTGTTGCTTGTAATAAACTGCCTTGAGAATAAGATGCCAGAGAGACACAGCGTCATCCTTCAAAATAAAATACGTCTATAACAAATGCTATGACACTCCATACTCTAAACATTAGCATTTATTTGTGTTGCATAATGAGTATTATATAATTTCTATCTGTTGTTTTTTAATCGGCTCTTTTAAACGACGGCTTAAATTGTTGTCTGTTGCCATTTGCTGTTTTATCAGTGGATTTCTTTTATGTCTCCGGAAGAATTATATAACAGCCTCCAAATAGAAATGTTCAGAGTTAACAGCGTACGATAATTGCAATTGCCGTACTGGCAGAAATTCCCAAGGGTCACAGATTCCGGAGCGCCTTCTTTCTCTTTCCATCTGGTCCTTCGCTTCTCTTCCTCCACTCCAGTTCTTTTCTCTCTCACTGATCTTTCTTTCCCTCCATCTGGGACTTATTCAGCCCTGTCTTCATCTGCCCCTTTACAAAGCAGAAATACTTTCCTTTTCCCTCTCTGTATATCTTGCAAATAACTGAAGTTTGGAGGGTCCTGTTGAAAAAGGAGCATTGGAACTGACCAAAGGCCCCTAGGAAGAATGAATGGCTTTGCTTTGCTTTCAGCTTCATTTCTAGGAACGGTTAGGGAAGACTGCCACCTAGTGACCAAAGATGTTGGTGCAGATTGTGGACTGAGTCTACATTTGTGGCTTTGACTTTTATGGATTTGATTATTTGTGGATTTGACTAATCTCATCAAATCATAGAATCATAGACTAGGAAGAGACCGCAAGGGCCATCTAGTCCAACCCCATTCTGCCATGCAGGAACTCTCAATCAAAGCATCCCCAACAGATAACAAAACAAAAAGTACATTTCTATACCACTTATCAGTGCACTGAAGCACTCCCTAAGCGGTTTACTAAGTGTAACCTAATTGCCCCCAACAACCTAAGATACTCATTTTAGCGACCTTTGAAGGATGCAAGCCTGAGTCGAGCTTGAGCCCCTGGGCTGGTGTTGAACTCACAACCTTGTGGTTTTGAGTGAGTGGCTCCAGCCTCTGTTTAAAAGCCTCCAAAGAAGGAGACTCCACTACTTTCTGAGGAACTGTGTTCCACTGTCAAACAGCCCTTACTCTCAGCAAGTTCCTCCTGATGTTGAGCTGGAATCTCTTTTCCTGGAGCTTGCATCCTTTGCTCCAGGTCCAGTTCTCTGGATTAGCAGAAAACAAGCTTGCTCCATCCTCAACATGACACCCTTTCAAATATTTAAATATGGCCATCATGTCACCCCTTAACCGTCTCTTCTCCAGACTAAACACCCCCAATTCCCTAGGTCTCTCCTCATTAGTGCTTTATGGTTTCTAGACCTTCCACCATTTTGGTTCCTCTCCTTTGGACACATGGCTCCAGTTTCTCAACATCCTTTTTGAATTGTTTTGCCCAGAACATGGATACAGGATTATTCCAGGTGAGGCCTGACCAAAGCAGAATAGGGTGGCACTGTTACTTCCCTTGGTCTTGATTCCAGACACTATACTTCTGTTGATGCAGCCTAGAATCGCATTGGCCTTTTTATCGA
Organism: Sceloporus undulatus; assembly: GCF_019175285.1. Classification (NCBI taxonomy): domain Eukaryota; kingdom Metazoa; phylum Chordata; class Lepidosauria; order Squamata; family Phrynosomatidae; genus Sceloporus; species Sceloporus undulatus. The sequence continues at coordinate 118,067,282 of NC_056527.1, forward strand.
ATGTTGAAGTCCCATTGTTTTTGCATAAAGTGAATATAATCACAGATGGTGCATCTACGCTGCAGAATTAATGCAGATTGACACTGCCTTAACTGCTTTGGTTCAATGGTATGGAATTCTGGGATCTGTAGTCTTGTGAGATTTTCTGGTGCCACCACAAATCCCAGGATACCATAAGATGGAGCCATGACAGTTAACGCGGTGTCAAACTGTATTCATTCTGTAGTGTGGCAGCAGCCTGACTTCTTCTGTTGTTGCTGTTGTGGGCCTTCAAATCTTTTCTGGCGACCCTAAAGCCAGTGTTTTTTTGCCAAGTTTCTTCAGAGGGCTAGAGGAGGTTTGTCATTGCCATCCACTGAGGGTGAGAGAGTGTGACCTGCCTAAGGTCACCCAATGGGTTTACATGGTGGTGCCAGGATTCGAAACCTGGTCTCCGGAGTCATGGAACAACGCTCAAGCCACTACGCTACGCTGGCTCCATGCTCATCTCTAGGGTCTCCTAAATACCTGCACAAAATTTCAGGTGTTTCAAGCTGGGGCAAAGACAGATACACATATACACACACACAATATTATTACTGTTTCATATGTGGCTGCATCCGCACTACAGGAATAATCCAGATTGGCACTGCTTTAAGTGCCATGGTTCAATGACTATGGAATCCTGGGAACTGTAGTTCAGTAGGCGTCAAAGCTATCTGACAGAGAAGGCTCAATATCTCTACAAAGCCACAGTTCTCAGAATTCCATAGCACTGAGCCATTCAGCAGTTAAAGTGTTGGCAAACTGGATTATTTCTGCAGTGTGGATGCAGCCATGTGTTTGAATACAATGAGTCCTTGGTATCCGGTGGTAGCCCTGTGGATACCAAAATCCACATATGCTCAAGTCTCATTAAATACAATGGCATATGTAGTGGTTTGGTCATTGGTCTATGACTCTGGAGACCAGGGTTCGAATCCCAGCTCAACTATGAAAACCCATTGGGTGACATTGGGCAAGTCACACTCTCTCAGCCTCAGAGGATGGCAATGGCAAACCCTTCTGAAAAAACTTGCCAAAAAAACCCAATGACAGGTTCACTTTAGGGTTGCCCTAAGTTGGGAGCCATTTGAAGGGGCACAACAACAACAACAACAGTCAAATGTGTCCCTTATTTAAATCACAAAACCAGGGTTTGTTTTTAGGACTTTATAATTCTTTAAAAAGATTTTAAAACTGTGGATGCCTGAATCTGTGGATAAAAAAATGCATGGATTTGGAGGGCTGACTGTAGCTCTTTTAGCATGATACTCAAAAGTCATCAAGGTAAGTGGATGGAGCGGTCAGAGTTGGATGCCGTCCTTCAGTGCAGCCGTGGATGATGGGCTCTGAAATTATTATTTTTTATTTCCTCTTTCCTAGAATTCGAAAAGCCAACGGCTGCTCCCACCCCCATGAAGAAGACCCATATGCGAAGGCCCTGTGCCCAGTGGTCAGAGTCAGACGTCCCTCGCCGGAGGCGCTGGGAAAGCAGTCCTCCGCAGCCCCGCTGCGTCCACTGCACCCTCGAGCCGGTCAAGCTCACCATGAATGTCCAGAACGACCATTTGCCATATAAAGAAAACCAGCGGGTCGGGCGGAGGCCGCAGCCTGACTACCCGACGTACCACCTGCCACACCACCCGCCACACTGTGATAACTGTGGATGCGAAACCCGGTACCGTCCCCGAACCGCCTCTGCCCCTGCGGCCTACATCACCCGATACCGGGATGTGGCTTGCGGCTCTTCAGAGCCCATGTTGTTCTTAAGCAGCAATGAACGGCGAAACACCCTTGGGGTGGTGAACGAGATCTATCCGCGGACACAGGAGATCTATCCGCGGACACAGGAGATCTATCCACGGACACAGGAGATCTATCCGCGGACACAGGAGATCTATCCGCGGACACAGGACATTTATCCGCGAACGCAGGTCGGAGAGACGCAATACCACACAATGGGGACCTCTCCGGACGCCGAATATCCAGGGACCAATCTCACACGTTCCCGTCGGCCGACCAAAGTTTACATCTACCCAGTGCACCCACAAACCCCGCCAGGAAGCCGGGGAGCCAGCCCCGATAGACTCCACCGGCGCCGTGCGACGCTAGGTCCGGAGGAGATGCAGGAATACAATCCCCGAGAGCGACGTAAATCCCGGGAAGTTGATCGGCAAAGCGGAGGGGTGCCGGGACTGTCCCGGTTCCACAACTTGGTGTCCGAAATGACCACAGGGATGGCAGTGCAGACGGAGCCCCCCAACACGAAGCAGCAGCAAACGTGGCCGGAACAGATGCCCACCTCCGACTGGGTGTACCAGCCGTTGAAGTAGTAGAAACAACGGGAAAAGATGGGGGAGAAGAAGGAAGAAGAAGAAGAGGGGGAGGAGGAATGAGAAAGAGGAAGAAGAGCCCTTTGCTACCCCACCTTGACTCATCTTTGGGCTGGGAGAGAATTAAGGAAAAAGAAAAACAGTTCCATGCATTACAGAACCAGTGCCACAAAGGAGCCTTCGCTTGCTTTTCTTGGTTCGTGTTTGCACCCGAGCCGCCAGCCTGGTGTCCCTCCAATGTTTTTGGCTATGGTCAGCCCTCCACATTTGCGGCATTGACTTTTGCAGATTTGATTATTACATTAATATGTCCGCTCTAGGAATCTCTAGGTCCTTCGGTGCGACTTTGCTAGAATTTGACCATAGAGTCACACTGGAGGATCTAGAGGTTGCTAGAGAAAATGGCTTTTTAAAAAGACATTCGTCGGTCTTTCAGTGCATTGCTACGGTCAACTTCTGGCAGATGTTGGCCACAGAGTTGCACTGGAGGACCTAGAGATTCATAAAGAAAACATATTAATCTATTCTGTGAAAACACTGTTTTAGACATTTGTAACTTCTCCAGTGCAGTTCTATGGTCAGCTCTGAAAGATGTTAGCCAAAGAGTTGCATTGGAGGACCTAGACTTTCCTGGAGAAAACCCTTTTTTTAGCCATTTCTAGGTCCTCCGGCGCATTTTTTTCGGTCACCTTCTTCCAAGTGTTGGCCAAAGAGAGGCACTGGAGGACCTAGAGATACCTAGAGAAAACATATTAATCTAATCTGCAAAAACACTTCTTTAGACATTTGTAGGCCCTTCTGTGCATTTCCACAGTCAACTTCTTTCAGATGTTGGCCATAGAGTTGCACTGGAGGACCTAGGGATTCCTAGAGAAAAGATATTATAGTACTCTCTGATCAGCAAAAACACTTTTTTAGACATTTGTAGGTTTTCCAATGCAATTCTATGGTCAACTTCTGCCAGATGTTGGCCATAGAGTTAGACTGGAGGACCAGAGGTTGCATCCAAACTAGAGGGAAAAAACTGTTTTGGCACCGTTTTAACTCTTTCTGGCTTAAGGCTATGGAATTCTGGGAGTTGGAGTTTGTTGTGGACCCAGAACGGAGCAGTGAAAGCTGTGCCAAACTGGGTTATGTTTCCAGTGTGGATGCAGCCTCACTTTCAGAGCTTGGAAAGGTTACCTTTGGGACTACATCTCCCAGAATCCTCCTGTGTGGCCCTGGATGGTGATGGTCTGGAATCTCTAGTGCAAAATGTAAACTTTTCTGAGCTCTGCTTTATTTCTGTTGCCTTTACAAAACATGAAAGATCCTTTCATTTTTCATGAACTAGGAAGACAAAACCTTCACATAAACTAGAACGGACTCAGTGGCTGCATCCGCACTGCAGCTTGACACCACTTTAACTGCCATGGCTCAGTGCTATGGAATCCTGGGATGTGTAGTTTGTTATGGCACTAGAGCTCTCTGTTGGAAGGCTATATATCTCACAATGTATACTGGTATTCCACAGCATTGAGTCCTGGCAGTCTCTTCCAATTCTAGGACTGTATGGAGTTTATCACACTGGGGCTGATGTTGGCATTAAAGACAGATTAAAGTGCATTTAAAGCATCCCGCAAACGAAGCGGAAATGGCGAGTAATTGCACAAATGATTATCACACGCATTGCACAAAGAAAGTGATATCGGAAATGCATTGTCGCTGAAATCCCGAAAGTAAAAAAGATGCACGTTAATGCTTCTTTGTGACCACTTTAATGGCCAGTTTTAGTGTGACGTCGGGTGAAATCGATATGCGTAATTATGCAGTTTTTCCAGGATATTCACGGGATGAACTCCCGCTTTCCTTCATGTGATAAACTCCTATGATTTCCTATGAGAACAAGGACTGAAGGTCATCCATAGAAGCCCATTAGGTGACTTTGGGCAATAAGTCACACTTTCTCAGCCTCAGAGGAAGGCAAAGGCAAAGCTCCTCTGAACAAATCCAGCTGAGAAAACCCCAAGATAGGATCCCTTTAGGGTCACCGTAAGTTAGAAATAACTCGAAGGCAGACAACGACTTAACAGTAATTATCCCAATCCATCATTTTGTCAGAGTCTGTCTTTTGATCTCAGAATTTACCTTTTAAATCATCTGCCTATTTAGATCTCTCTGTCTGCTTAAGAGAACGCTTCCTGCCTCCGATTTCCCATTGACAGCCGGCACAATGCAAATGCGTTGCTTGTTATAGTGTCACAAATGAAATTCATTCCTTTTTCTTTTTTTCCTCCTGAATGGAGAGATTTGATTCCTGCGAGGAAAAAAGGTGTTTTTAAGTTGTCACTCGTGAGAGTTTAATGCCGGCACAATAATTATACAGGGCCGGCCGAGCAAAAGATGCGTCGTAAACCTCACGACAGCACAAGGGCGAGAATTACAAAGACCTCCAGGGGTTTTGGGACCATATATCCCATCGTTCCTCACTATGGAGCTATGCTGGTTAAGGCAATGCTAGGACATACAGTCCAACCATAATTTGCACCCAGTTTAAATTAGGTGGGAATTCTCAGGCTTGCATTGCAACTCCCAGGGTGCATCCACACTGGAGTGATAACCTGGTTTGGCACTGCTTTAACTGGCTTTGCTCAAGGCTATGGAATTCTGGGAGTTGAGTTTATTGTGCCCCAGAGCAGAGCAAAGCTCCAGGTTATCTCTCCGGTGTGGATACAGCCAGAAAAAGCTACAGGCCTTGTGAAACTACAAATCCCAAGATTCCACAGGATGGAGCTACAGCACTTAAAAGTGGTGTCAAACTGCATTATTCTTGCAGCCCAGACCCAGCCTTATAAAGGGTTGCAAGGTCTTCTTTCTTGGCTGCTGGTGAATCACCCAAAGTGCATTTGGGGTGAAGCTGCTGCAAAGACTACATTTCCCAAGATGCATTGCGTCTACAAAGACTACCTTGCCCAAGGTGCATTGTGTTCACAGCAATTACATTGGCCAAAGTGCATTGCATTTGCAAAGACTAATTACCCAAGGTGCATTGTGTTCACAGCAACTACGTTGCCCAAGGTGCATTGCGGAGCCCTTTAAGAGAAGCCACTCTTGCTTGGTTTTCAACTACATTTCCCAACATGCCTTGCAGGAGACTGCACTGGGACTCCATTTCCCAGCATGCTTTGGGGCATAACTGGGCTGGGCTTCTACTAGATTGGAGGTTGATAAACAAATTCTTAATTTAAGAGGGAAAAGCTGCATTCCCAGCACTCTTAGGAACATACCTGAACAGGAATTAATGGGAGCACCACATTTTCCAAAATGCATGGTTTGCATGGCATGATGTTAGGGGGACTACATTTCCCAGCATGCTTTGAAACCCAACCAGGCATGCGTTTGTGGTGGTAAAACTCCATTTCCCAGAATGCCTTGGGACTTCACAGGAGACCACATTCCCCAGAGGGGCACACACTGGTCAGGTGTTTGCAGAGAGACTGCATATCCCAGCATGCTGTGGGACATCCCCTTTGTCACTTTTTTCCGGTGAAACTACATCTCCCAGAATACTTAGTGGCAAGCAAGAGCCAGTGGAGAGTGAAAAATACATTTCCCAGCATGCTTTGCTGCAAAGAGACTCCAGCCTCCAGCATGCCTTGGGGCATACAGCTCTGGAGTTTAGCCTACATTTCCCAGAATGCTCTGAGGCAGCCTAGGCAAGAGGAGTTTGCAAGAGGAAATGGGGGGGACTCCCTTTCCCAGGATTCCTTAGAAGCCCAGTTTACCTGGCTGGGCGTGGCCAGGTAGGCACACAGGTGAGTGAGGTGGAGGCTGCAAAGGGTGGGAACTGGAGGTGTTTCAGGTGTGTATGGGAGGAGGAGGCCCCGCCCCCTGCACACCTGAGCCACAGGTAAGGCAGGTGAATGGGAAGAAACGGAGGGAAAGGAGGAAGGAGGAAGCTGGCAAAAAGGAGGATAGAGCAAAGGAAGAGGAGGTCATCTGTGGACCCTTCATCCACCTTCCAGATACTACAAAACCCATCATCCCCCAAAAAACTCCCTCTCCAGGTAAGATATTTCTATCCGAGCAAGCTTTTAATATATAGTCATGTCAGGTTTATAGGGCGAGTTTTAGTTATGTTTTTAAAACTTCTGTATGTTTATATATAGAGATATCTAATTTTATGCTGTTTTTAGTGAGCTAATTTTAATTGATTTCCCCTTTTTATTGTAAAGTTTTGAAGCTGTGAAGCCTCTCGGGTCCCTTCCTGGGAGAAAGGCGACATACAAAACAAAGGGCTTGGAGGAAGGCGGGCTTCATAAAAAAGAATCATTGGGAATGATGGGAGTTGTAGTCCCGCCACACCAGAGAGGGGCGAGGTTTCATGGGGAGAAAGGTACACTTTTTGCACTACAACTCCCAGAATCCCCCTAGGAATGGATGGATTCTGGGCATTGATACGGATTGATTATTATTATCTGAAATGCATGGGACCAGAAGTGTTTTCTTTCAGATTTTGGAATATTGGCATATAGACAAAAGGAGGTCTCTCTTCAAGGTGGGAGCCCAGTTTAAACTGGAAATTCATCCAGCGTGGCTTAGTGGTGTGAGTCTTTGCATACAACGCTGCTGGAGACCTGAGTTCGAATCCTGGCTCGGTCCATTGGGTGCCCTTGGTCAAGCCACACTCTCTCAGCCTCAAAAGAAAGCAATGGCAAACCCACTCTGAAGAAGCATTTGCACGAAAACCCTGTAACAGGTTCACCTTTTTAGGGTCTCCATACATTAGAAATCACTGCAAGGCACACAACAATGACAATATACCCCTATTCACACAGCCTGAAGGGGATTTTATACGCAACATCCTGAATAATTGTGTACATGAATCCAAATTTGTGTACATGAAACCATCAGAAAGGCTGATGTCAACCTGTATCCAAAAACCCCAAATTAAATTATATTATAAAGTTAGTGTATATAATTTAATATTGTTTTTATTTAATATTTAATTGTTTTAATTGTTAATTATAATGTGTTTTTAAGTGTGTCCTGTTCTGGGAGAAAGGTGGCATAAAAATGAAATTATTGGTATTATTATTAATAATAATAACCTTTATTAGGTTATTTATCAGTTAAAAATAGAATAAAATAAAATAAGCCTGCCTATGGCATACATTTCTATAAAAATAAATTAACATCATACACATATTAACATTAAATAATAAAATCTAGCAGCTCACAAATAAAAAATAAAAATTATAAAAATATAATAAATATAATATTATAAAATTATTATTATTATTATTATTAAGCTTTATGTATAGAACGCTGTAAATTTATACAGCGCTTTCCATACAATCAGTTAAAAATAGAATAAAATAAAATAGGGCTTCCTATGGCATACATTTTATAAAAATAATTTAACAACATATTAACATTAAATAATAAAATCTAGCAGCTCACAAATAAAAAATAAACCTACAATAACAATCAGGTGATAAATAACTAAATTCTACAAGTCATCCGCAGAATACTCTTTAAAAAACCCCAAGAAGCCCTTTCCCAAAGACAATTAATTGCACTTTCTTTCTCTTTCTGGCTGCTTTCCTCTCAAGGGGAGGACATGGCATCACCCCTTTCTCCGGAGGACCACTGGACCCCGAAACCGGCTCCGGCCAAACCTCTGACGGATCTGGATTTTCGTTCCGGGGAGCGGATTGAAGAACTCAACCAACTCATCCAGGAATATGAAGCCAGGAATCTGGGCACGATCCGGGATGCGCCCGAATTGCACCAGGCCAGGGACCACGTTTTCTCCTTGCTGGGTGAGTTTCGGGCGTATTTTTGGGGCGTAAAGCCTGCAAGTCAGAAAAGGATACTGTTTTTAAAAAAAATTACTTTTAAAAACTATTTTTAATCCTTTTTCAATCAATTTTAAAAGTACATATTTTGAATTTGTTTCAGTATTGTGAATTGTTTAATTCTGTTTTGGGAAAAGGCAGGGTATAAATCGGGTGTCTATATACATACATATATGTGTGTGTGTGCGTGCGTGTGTGTGTGTGTGTATATATATATATGAGAGAGCCATCATAGCCTAGTGGTTTGAGTGTTGGACTATGACTCTGGGGACCAGGGTTTGATTCCTGACTTGGCCATGAAACCCACAGGGTGACCCTTGGTCAAGTCACACTCTCTCAGCCTCAAAAGAAGGCAATGGCAAAGCCCCTTTGAACAAAACCTGCCAAGAAAACCCCATGATAGGTATGTCTTAGGGTCACCATAAGCTGGAAACAACTTGAAGGCACACAACATCATCAACAACAAAATATTTATATACAGTGCACCTGCGCCATACGCAGGCTCGCCAAACACAGAGTGCAGGCCACACAGACAGCAAACCTCAACATGGCAAATGGGACGCCTGCTTGTGGCGCACATTGCACCACACACCTCATGTGCGGAATTTGCCTTACATGGGGAGGTGGGGGTCCGAAACGGATCCCCCATGTAAGGTAAGAGCACACTGTATACAATTGTCCATGTTTACAGCTTTGACTTTTGTGGATTTGATTATTCACGGATTTGATTTGTATGTTCTCTTTAAGAATCTCTAGGCCCTCCAGCATGACCCTATGGCCTCCTAGGGTCCCAATGCAGCCCCATAACCCCCCCCACAGTTGCCCACTCCTAGTAGGAATGAAGATGGGGTGTGACACAGACACCAAACTGATTTGTTCTCCTTCCAGGTTTGGTCCACAAATCTGACCGGAAGCTTCCACAGGTCAACCAGTACCTGATTCTGTCTGGCGGGGTGCAAGACGGCACCGTTAACATCAACCTGGGCCACCTGGACCCACTTTCTCCTGGTAGTGACTATGATGCCGCTTTCACCCTCCTGGTGCCTGTCTTGAATGCAGCCGGGGTCCCTGTGACTTTGGACATGAAGCAAAGCCCACCGGGCCACACGCGGTTCAGCCTCCGGCCCTTTGAGGTCAAGACCTCTGGCCTTTGGTCAGAGTGTTGCCTGGGCAATGAGGACGACCTGGCCGCCGACCGGGTTGCCGAATGGTTCTTCCATGCTTTCGCCACTTGCGTCAAAGACGAGAGGGTGGAGAAGCGCGGCTGCATCACCTCAGTCATCGTTTCTGCCAGGTCCCTCCGCATCCTCTACGACATCATCCCTGTGGTGGCCTTGAAAGGTTGGCCAGAAGTGGCCCGACCGTGGCTAACTCAGGCCCACTTCTGGGACGGCAAGTTGAAGGACGAAGACGTGGCCGGTGGCTTCTACCTCCTGCCATCCTCCGGAGCGGATTGGCGCCTGGCCTTCTCGGTGAGTGAGTTGCACCTGCGGCAGATTCTCCCATTGCCGTTGGCTTGGGCTTTCCGAGCCACGGTGGCCATCTTGGGCTGCGGCCGTCCATTGAAAGGCGTGGGGCCGTACCACCTCTTCACCTTGGCCCTGTGGTCGTGCGAGCGGCTTCCGAGCAGCTACCTCAGCCGGGAGGAAAACGCCGCCCACGCCATGTTGGGCCTTTTGGACCACCTCTTGGCTAGCTTGGTGGAAAGGCGGTTGCCCAGCTACTTCCTCCCCGAATGGAACCTTCTGGAAGGGCTTTCCCGGCAAGCCCTGGGGAGCCTGGCTCATGAGGTGGCCCATGCCAGAGCCCAGCCTTCCCAGTATCTCCGCCAAGCGGTGGAAAAGGCGAAGGAAACCAAGCGGCTAACCAAAGCCTTTAGGGACCAGAATTCAGCATCTGTGGCCCCCTAATTTTCAACATGGTTTTGGGGTCACAGGCCATTATGGCTCACGTTCTTCAGACCAAAGAAGTGACAACAACAAGACCTTCCCAAAGCAGGAACTTCCTGGTCACAAAAAAGTGGACTAGTGGTCAGAGTCATTGAAGGGTCAGTCATCATGCCTTCAGTTAGAGAAAATGGCAGAAATTGGAGACCTAAAATGGCTGCCTTCTCTGGACTGGAAATGGCTCTAACGGAAGAGTGGGAATCATGTGGCCTCCCAGGTTTGGTTGGAATACAGCTGCCAACATCCCTCGTCACTGGCTAGGCTGGCTGGGGATGATGGATGTTGCAGTCCCATCACAGCCAGGGTGGCTGCAGGAAAATTTGAGGCACTGCATTTACCAGTTAAGAGGGACATAGGGTTGGAAAGAAGGCAAAGATGGTTTCTGTGATGATAAAGTTACGGAAGAAGTGGGGATGAGGCCTGGGATATGTAGTTTGACTGTAAATCCCAGCAAGCCCTGAGCAAGGTTTGCCAAACTGTGGAATGCTGGGAGTTGAAGTCCAAAAACTTCTGGAGGGATGCTAAGCAATTCCAGCTCCTGTTGTATGTATATGGTGTCTTGTCTTCCTTTTACTGCACAGCACGCCAAATGTGGTCAGACTACAACTCCCACCATCCTTGTCAAGAGTGAGGAATGTTGGGAGTTGCAGTCAAACAATATCTGGACGACTGCAGGATTGCTGACTCTGAGTAGGGTTGCCATCCCTGAGGACCTCCAAACCGGGAAAAATGTAGGACAAGGTTTAAAAATGTAGGACTTTTTTATTTCCTGGCCAGGAAATTTTAAAAAAAAGGTCCTACATTTTAAAACCTTGTCCTCCTTCCCAGCTTGGGAGGAAGCCTCAGCCTCCTCTCAGGCCAGGAAGGGGTGCGGGGGCCGCCTGTCATCATGGCCATCGCCGCGGTGGCAAGCGGCCTCCTCCTCCTCCCAGGCCCTGGCGAGGCCTTGGAGGACTCCGCGATCACGGAGCCGCCCCCAGGGCCTCGCTGGGGGGGGGAATCCTGGGGGCGGGGCCAAACTGGGGTGGGACCATGCAGACCCACCCCAAACCAGGAAAGTCCCGCCCCCAGGCAGGATATGGCAGCCCTAACTCTGAGTGGTAATGTTCTAATGCGATGGTTCCCAAACTTTGGTCCTCTCAGAATTCCTCACTATTGGCCAAGTGAGTTTGTGGCTTCTGGGAGCTGAAGTCCAAAACACTGGATGATCAAAATTTGGGAAACACCGCATGATGCAATAGAAGGATAGGCACTACTTTAAAAAGTTACATCTTGGGGGGGACAATGGGCCATGCTGGCTAGAGCATTCTGGGAGTTGTAGTCCCGCCAAATAATTTGTCCACACTCCGACTCTAGCAGCATGTTCCAACCTGATGCCCTCCAGAAGCATTGAGCTAGAATTCCCAGAATCCCTCAGCCAGCGATGGGGGATTCTGGGAGTTTCAGTCCAATGCCTCTGGAGGGCGTCAGGTTGGAGGAAGCTGAATTTTCACAATATGAGATCCTCAACTGTAGATTTTAGCTCCTCTTCTCCTTTAAAAAGGTCTTAAATTGACCTAAAGACCTCTGCCAACCAGACTAAGGCCCTATACAGACCGGCACTTTGTGCCAGCCTTGGGCAGAGTTAGGGCACAGCGTATGCATGCCATTTTGGCGCACAGTGGTCCACATGGCGCACACCATCGTGACGCCCCTCCGGTGCTGCATCCACATGATGCAGCACCAAGGGTACATCATAAAGCTGCACTGCCACAACTATGGCAACCCTTGGAGAGCGCAAAAAGGAGCTGCCTTCATCCCAAATATGTCACTACTGCCGCTGGCCATCCAGCCTCTGCTTAAAGACCTCCAAAGAAGGAGACTCCGCCATAATCTCCAAGGAAGGAGTGTGTTCCACTGTCAAACAGCCCTTACTCTCAGGAGGTTCCTCCTAATGTTGAGCTGGAATCTCTTTTCCTGCAGCTTGCATCCATTGCTCCATTGGGTCCTATTCTCTGGAGCAGCAGAAAACAAGCTTCCTGCATTCTAAATATCACATCCCTTCAAATACTTAAAGAGGGCTTCAAACACTTAAAAAGGGCTGGTAATTGTAGACTTCCAAACTACAGTGGTACCCCGGGATACGAATGCGCCGGGTTACGAATTTTTCGGGATACGAAAAAATCCCATAGGGATTTATTGCTTCGGCTTACGAAGGTTTCTTCGGGTTACGAAAAAACCGCGGCGCTATTTTCCGCCACCGGAGGGCAGCAGAGAGCTATTTTTCCATTAGCGCCTATGGGAATTCGGCTTACGAATGTATTTCGGGTTACGAAATTAACCGCGGAACGAATTAATTTCGTAACCCGGGGTACCACTGTAGTAACTTTTCCCAGGCTCTGTCCTTTTCTGAGCTTTAGTTGCCTAGTAGGTGCTATTCACTATTTTGGCCTCTAGAGGGCACCAGACGTCCATAGTAATAATCTTATTTCTGCAGCTCTTGAGAAAAATTGAAGAGGTGCAAAAACCAAGAGTTCCAAATCTGAGTGATCTTTTGTTTTTTCAAAGCAAAGGTGAGCAATTGTGGCTCAGCACAGTGCTTTCCCCATCCAATGGTGGACTGCAGTGTTGCATCGTTGGCGAAAAATCATAAGCAGAAGTCTTTGCTTTGTTGTTGTGTGCCTTCAAGTTGTGTCTGACTTACGGTGACCCTAAAGCATTTGTACTATGGGGCTTTTTTGGGAAGATTTGTTCAAAGGAGGTTTGCCATTGCCTTCCTCTGAGGCCAAGAGAGTGTGACTTGCCCAAAGTCACCCAGTGGGTTTGTAGGGCCAAGCGAGGATTCGAACCCTGGTCTCTAGAGACATAGCCCAATGATCATGCCACCATGCATACCACACCAGCTATTGTGACTCAATTTAAAAACCACAAAGGCTGCATCTGCACTGCAGAAATAATCCAGATTGATACCACTTTAACTGCTGTGGCTTGAGGCCTGGAGGAGACAGGTCTGAGAGACATCTAGTACTGTATATAGTTTTGGAGGGCTGGTTTTGGGCATGCAGACAGTAGGATCCATCCTATGCAATCCTGGGATTTGTAGTTTGGTGAGGCACCAGCCCTCTTCAGAGAAGAAGGGTAAAGACCTTGTAAAACTACAAATCCCAGGATTCCATAGGATGGAGCTACAGCCACCTAAAGTGGTGCCAAATTGCATTATTTCTACAGTGCAGATGCACCCCACGTTTCTGCAAAACAGCTGATAAAGTATCTGTGATTTGGAAGGCCAAGTGGTTCTTTTCACAAAAAGGGGACCCTCCCCCCCCAAAATATTGTTTCCGCATGTTAAACATGAAGCTATGTTTATGAAAATGCAACATTTGGGGGAAAACATACAATATTTTGGAAGAGCAGCCATTGTACACAAATAAAGAGCAGTTGCATATTTATGTTCTCCAGTCTGCCCCTTTCCTCCCATCCCAGTTCTGTCTCAGGTTGCAAGAGTCTCCCTTCTCCCTCGCTTTCTGGCATGGCAATTTGTACATAATTCTCTGTGTCTGTTTGTTCAGAGCCGATATACCTTTCCGTATTATTAACCGCTGGCACATTTTCCAAACTAATTTGTTCACCGCCCCGCTCCCTCCCTGCAAAGCGCACCTTTTAAATCAAGCGCATCCGTCGCTTGGCCCAAACGCACCGCCCTGAGCCTCAAAGATGTATCGATTTTCAGAAGAAATATATGCGCTGTTCTGTTGCCGGTCTCGAGAGGTGTGAAATGGATGTCTTCGTAGGGAAATGCAGACGCGGCGAATCCGTTTCCCCAGCTCCAGTCACGGCATCTCTGGGTCCCAGGTGTCTCCCTTGTGTTTCCCTGGAAGTTGGAAGTTGCTGCAAGCTGTTGGAATGAATCCTCCATCTGCCCCAGGCACAGGTGTGTTTGTGCATCTTCAAGTCACTTGTCTACTTGCGGCGGCAACCCCACAAATTCCTCTTTAATTTTTATTCATTTCAATACAAAATAAAACAATTCCAACCATGCACCCCATACACAACATGCAGCAGAATACGACTTGACTTCTTATGGACCTGGACTCTTAAGATTTGACTTTCTTCTTATTTCTGCCCCACAAATTTCATAGAGTTACCCAAGAATATCCAAGCCTCATTCAGACTGCATAATAAACCGATTTTTGCGTCGGATCATTTCGAACTGAATGAGTGATTTGACAACGGAGAGATGTTTAGGCTTCGATTGCCACGATCAAACCTGCTTGTTTCAGTTTAACCCACTTTACGTTCACATTGGATCAATTAAAAATGGATTCTAAAATGTGTGGCGTCACAGGGAACCGAATCCGATCGACAACACATTTCCGCTTGCATTGAACCGAATCATTTAAAAAGATGTCGTAATGCCTCAGATTAAGAAGAAACGATTTAACCAGGTTTAGCAGTGCCCCCGCAAACCTCATTGGAGAAATTCAGTGCCAGTGTGAACGAGGACCCATTAAAGTGTTTTAAACCGGTTTGAAAACCAGTTTATTATGTAGTGTGAATGAGGCTCCATTCAAGAGCCATGTAATTCAATCCACACCGGACAGGAATTAACACAAAGGAAGCACTCCTGAAAGATGCCCATCCAGTCTCTATTCAAATACTTCCAAAACAGGACAGTCTGTTCCAGAGTTGGGAAAATCCTCCTAATATTTAGCTGGAATCTTTGTTCATGTTGTTGTTGTTGTTGTTGTTGTATACTTTCAAGCCATTTCCATCTTATGGCAATGCTAAGGGGTTTTCCTGGCCAGACTTCTTCAGAGGTGGTTTGCTATGATCTCTGCCTTATGACAATCTTCTCCTTCCAGGTTTCTTCAGACAGGTTTTGCCATGGCCTTCTTCTTAGGCTGAGAGAGTGTGACTTGCCCAAGGTTACCCATAGGGTTTCTATCGCTGAGCAGGAATTCAAACCCTGGTCTTCCAGAGTCCTATTCCGACACTACACTATGCTGCTTCTCCTTGGGTCTTCTGGGCCAGATTTCATCAGAGGAGAGGCTGACAGAGTGAGACTTGCCCATGTCCACCCCAGTGAGTCTCCAGAGCCAAACAGGGATTCGAACCCTGATCTGCCAGACTCCTAGTCCAGCAGTGAAACCACTACACCATGCTGCCTCTAGTCCTGGGCTTTTCCTGGCCAGGTTTCTTCAGAGAACGTTTGCCTTTGCCTTCCTCGGATGCTGAGAGAGTGAAACGGAGGCTCCTCCTGCACTTGAGCCGCGTTCTCGTGTTGCAAAGTCTGTTGCCTTACTCTGCACAAAAGGATCCCGTACCCTCCAACCGTCCCAAATTGGCAGCAGGGCAAACGCTGTTAATGGAGAAGAAGACACAAAGATACACTACTGTTTTAAGCAGAGAGGCTCAGATGGGACAGTGCTACCCTCCAGAATGCCTTGAGCTGGTCCAGAGTTTGAGAATGTGCTTTTGGTTAGACTACAACTCCTATGGCTGGCTTGGGGATTTGGGGAATTGCAGTCTGGAAAAGAGACTCTGGGCTCATCCCTTGCACCTGCATGGAAGGGAAAGTGTCCAAATACCCTCCTTTGGAAGCACACGGCTGACCAATATGCCCATGCAGGCAACGGGCTTCTAAAGCTACTTTTTAAAAATTAAAAAGCAAAGACAATGTCTTTTCCTTTAAAAAGGGAAGAGCCTCTTTTCTGGAGGGGAGGCAGTCCTCTTTCTGGGATAATCCAACCCATGAGATGCATGTCCTCTTAAACTGCATCCGCACTGCAGAAATAATCCAGGTTGCTTTAACTGCCATGGTTCAATGTACCGTATAAACTTGACTCTAAGTCGATCTCATGTATAAGTCAAGGGCAGGTTTTGGGGCCATAATTTTGATACGACCCATGGATAAGTCGAGGGTAAAACCTAGGGGCATGTAATGAAGGATGCAAAGGATGAAGCGAAGGAACAATACAGTATTTACATTGACCCATGGATAAGTCGACTTGGGTTTTTTGGGTCAAATTTTTAATCCAAATTTCTAGACTTATACATGACTATACACAGTAATTCAATTCTGGGAAATGTAGTTTGTTGTGGCACCAGAGCCCTCTGACAGAGAAGGTTGAATGTCTCACAAAACTACAGATCCCAGGATGCCATAGTGTTGAGCCATGGCTGTTAAAGCGGTGTCAGCCCGGGTTATCTCTGCAGTGTTGATGCAGCTTCAGAGGATATGCATCCCATGGGTTGGATTATCCCAGAAGAGGAATGCATTTTTGACTGCCTCCCCCTTCAAAAAAAGAGGCCCAGTAAAAGGAACCTTCTTTGCTTTCTAAATACTTTTGCATCTGTATATGCAAATCTGGTCTTAATGTCCTCCGCTTCTGCTTCCCTGCCAGTCCATCCAAGTGGCAGGGAAGGCCTTTCTGCCAACAAAGAGCTCTAACAAGCTCAGGATGGTAATCCTGCCAGGCGCCGGCTGGCTCCCTTCCCCCAGACATGCCATCCATCCATCCAGGGCTCATCCTAAGCCACTGGAGGCTTATGGGTTTTCAGGAAGGATGCCCAAAAAGGGACCAGCAGCATCCTGATGGTGTGGGGCAGACTGGCATTGCAACAGGAGGGTGGCAAGGAGGAAAGTGCCAGGTCAATGCCCACTCAGTGGACCAGTTAGAGGATGCTTTAAATTGCTTTTTAAAAAGAAAATTAAAGTGTCTCATACCCTCCAGCAGCCTCCATTTGGCAAGGACAGTTCATGTTACTCCTCTGCCATCTTGCTTTTTCACCTGCCTTTAAAACGTCCCGGTTTCTCTCACCTCTTCCCACTTTCCCCTTTCGTCCTCAGTTTACTTTAATTGCTGCAAATTGAGCTCACAGCTCAGATTGTGTTTACAATTTGTAAGCCGCTTTGAGAGCATTTGTAAAGAGTAAGGTTTAATAATAATAATGTGCAAAAGGAGTTCAGATGCCATTCACTCAGCAAGGAGGAGAGAAGAGGAACAGACAAAATCTTGCCCTTTCCAGTTGGCTCAGGCAAAAGCAAAGTGCTGCAGCCTCTCCTGGCTTCTGTGTCCTTCCTCATTTGCAACTTTTGCAACCACTTGATCTAGCTTTTTTGCAACCTCTAGACTTGGCTTTTATCTCTGAAATGTTGAAGGGGACCGTCTGTTTTTATAAGAGGACAAGATGTCATAGGGACTACAGCTCTGGAGGCCAGGGTTCGATTCCCCGTTCGAACATAAAAACCCACTGGGCCGGTCGCACACTCTCAGCCTCAGAGGATGGCAATGGCAAACCCCAGCCCCTGGACAAATCTTGCCGAGAAAACCCTATTAATAGGTTCTAATGATAGATTTGCCATAAGTCAAAAATGGCTTGGAGGCACCAAAGGACACAACCATCTTCCGAAAGAGGACCACCATCTCTAAGGGAGGACACACTAGCTAGGGATGGAAGCCGGCCTCCTTTGCCTGCTCTGGTCTTGATGCTGTCTTCTGGATGACACCTAAATCCCATGTTTTCAGCTTTTAATCTCTCAACCCCCACTTTGGCCCTCTTCCCAAAATTGGGATGGTTTCTGAGCCTGGCCTGCTGGCACTAATCCGAAGAGGAGCAGCTGTGCTGTGTGTCCTTGCGCCTTAAAAGCTGCCTGCGCCAGAGATCCCACCCCAAAAATAATGCCAGCTGCAAGACTGGCAATGTCTCCCCCTTCCTTGAAATCCTTCTGTCCAGGGAGAGGGTCAGGTTTGGGATCAAGGCACACAGCTGACCCACACCGGAAAGGATCAGTGGGGGATACCCCGAGATGGGGGACCCCCAAGACCCTCTCCAAAACTGGGACAGGTCTCTGGACAAACAGCTGGACCATACTTTGGAATGCTCCTCTTCTTAGCACCTGAATTCCCAGTCAAGGAGAGATCCATGTTTCCCCCACACAAGGTGACCAGATATCCTAAGGCACCTCAATAACAACAACAACAATAATAATAATTGTTATTATTATTATTTGTATCCCGCTTCTCCAGAAGATTGAAGCTGCCAACACTAAAAACATCCCTAAAATACAATAACCGCTTGCTATTATTGTATCCCAAACCCTCCCTAACTTTCCCATCCATAATAAAATACAATTTCATTACTAAGCAATTATTAAAACAGTTATTAGAATTACAAGGTAAATGCAGTTAGGGCAGTTGTTGAATGGTTAAATACAAGGTTGATAAAATGTAGGATGTGCAAGAAAAGGTGGAGGACATGACCAAATAAAAGCTAACAAGCACTCAATATGAATTCATTTACAACTATATTACACACATTGTTGTGTGCCTTCAGGTCGTTTCCAATTTATGGCGACCGCAAATGGAAGCCATCATGGGGTTTTCTTGGCAAGATTTGTTCAGAGGAGGTTTGCCTTTGCCTTCTCCTGAGGCTGAGAGAGTGTGACTTCTTGCCCAAAACTGAGCAAGAATCGAACCCCGGTCTCCAGAGTCACAGTCCAGCACTCAAACCGCTTTTGCCATGCTGGCTCTCATATTATACACTGTATTTTATTATGTACTTTTTCTGATGAACTTTTATCTTCTCTGAAGATGCCAATGCCACAGACGCTGGCGAAACGTCAGGAATAAACTCTTCTAGAACATGGCCACAGAGCCTGAAAAACCCACAAAAATCTATGGATGCCGGCCATGAAAGCCTTTGACTTCACAACTTTATCTTCGTTAAAATGCCTTCTTGGCTTGCAATATCCTAATAGACCTCTGAGCAAGACAAATGCTTAACATTGGACATTGCCAGCAACAAATCCTTGACTGAACCCACATTTAAATGGTTCCTTTAATTTGTCCATTGTGCTGAAACGAAGGGGAGAAAAAGCCCTTTCCACATTTGCATGGCGTCCTCAAGCAGCCCATTGCCTAACACCTTTGCTGTTCTTTTCCTCTCCAAGAAACAAACATGCTCCAAGCTCTGGGTGCGAGTCTTGTCTGCAGATGCTGCTCCTAGGAAAAAGAACTTTAGACGGATCCATCCATCCTGCCTTCTAGGCCTTAGCAAAGCTCAGAGAAGATGGCAAAGCAGTGTCCATGCCGCCTGGGGACGGGGGATTTGGGGAGCTGTTGTCCAAATGAGTGACTTTCTCCAAGATCTGTTCCCGCCTATGTGGGATCTGATTGCAGTTGTGGGGAAAGCACTCTGTGCATGCTCAGGAATAGGATGGGTAGAAATGTGGGCTTGGATCTTCGTATCCGTGAAGCCAGTGCCATGCTGGGATTCTGGGAGTTGTTGTCTGGACTGGAAGGGGAACTTTCCCCAAAGCCTTGCAAAGGATCCGGTTGCAGTTTCTCATAAGTGAGGGGCAAAAGGCACTCTGCACATGCTCAGAGCTTATGTATCCTCATCATCCTACCTTTTCCTAGGCAGCTGACAGAAGTTGAAAAATAGAGATAGCTAAGAATTCACATTGCGTGAAGGTTTAAAATGTCCAGAATCTACTGTGCTACATTAACTTTATTTATGTATATGTATATATTTAGCTGCCTAGCAGAGGCTCTAAGAAATCCTGTTAATGAATTGCACGCATCCCAAGGTGTGCGCTCCCTTTATGTTTAACTTTTGTATGCTTTATGCAATTTTATATGGTTTTAGCATGATGATTTTAATTATTTTAAAATATATATACAGTATTGTAAAGCTTTTAGACTCCAGTATTTTATCTGTGATCCAACTTGGGTCCCTTTCTGGGAGAAAGGCAGCATATAAATTAAATAAATGAATGATAAATTAATTTGCAAAGATACATAATGGAACCAATGCCTCAGTTCCAATGCGCATTGGTCATTTTGCTGGCATCCGCATAGCCAAAATAATCTAGTTTGACATTGCTTCAACTGCCCTTTCTGAGTGCTATGGAATCCTGGGATTTGTAGTTTGCTAAGACACCAGAGCTCTCTGACAGAGAAGGCTAAAGCCATGTCAAACTGCATTAATTCTGCAATGTGGATGCAGCCCTTGACTGGATACAGACATCAAGGCCCAGTCCTAATTCCCGCAGACATAAGTTAGTCCCCAGCAGGATTCTGGCTGTAATTAAACTGTCAATGAAATTGATTATTAACACCATTAAAAAGAAAACAACAAATAGACACTACAGTGCATTATTTGTTGTTGTTGTTCTGTGCCTTCAAGTAATTTTGGACTTATGGTGACCCTATCACAGGGTTTTCTTGGCTGGATGGATTTGTAATTGGCTGACCGGCCGAACCCAAAGGCTGCTCAGCAATGGCTCCTCTTCTTCACCCAGGAGAGAAGTGACCAGTGGGGGGTCCATTGGGGGTTCTGTCCTGGGCCCAGTTTGCAATTCAACGTCTTTCTCAATGACTTGGATGACAGAATTGGGGGCATGCTTATCACATTTGCAGATGACACCAAATTAGGAGGAATAGCTAAGACTCCAGAGGACAGGATCAAGATTCAAAATGACCTGAATAGACTAGAAAGCTGGGCCAAAGCTAACAAAATGAAATTCAACACAGAGAAATGCAAGGTATTGCACTTAGGGCAGAAAAATGAAATGCACAGATATAGGATTATGGGGGACACCCGGCTGAATGAAACTACGTGTGAAAGGGATCTAGGAGTCCAAGTAGACCACAAGTTGAACATGAGTCAACAGTGTGATGCGGCAGCTAAAAAGGCCAATGCTATTTTAGGCTGCATCAATAGAAGTATAGTTTCTAGATCAAGAGAAGTAATAGTCCCACTCTATTCTGGTCTGGTCAGGCCCCACCTGGAATATTGTGTCTAGTTCTGGGCACCACAATTAAAAAAGGCCCAGCCAAGGGGGTTGGTGCCCAAAGCGGGCACATGGGTGGCATGATGATGATGATGATGATTATTATTAACCTTTATTTATAAAGCGCTGTAAATTTACACAGCGCTGTACATACAGTCTTTTTAATTAGACGGTTCCCTGCCCTCAGGCTTACAATCTAAAAAGACATGGCATAAAAAGAGAAGGGAAAGGTGGTGGGGGTAGTAGGCTAATTTCTACCCACTTTCTCATCCGCCCCAAAATCAGCCACATCACCAAAAAGAGGGAGAGATGGGAAGAGAGGAAGTGGGCAATGGCTCAAAATGACCATCCGCTGGAAATTTATTACAACCCCCCCCCCTTTTTTGCAAGCCACTGATTCAGCATCCAATGCAGAAAGTTAAAAAAATGCCTTGCAAGCCAGAATTAATTAGGGTTTTTTTTTAAAAAAGGGGAGGGTTGGAGATAATGATTTCTCCCTCTATTTTTGTGTGTTGTTTTGCCATGCAATAAATCTGCAATAAATGCATTGTATAAGGAGGGGTATCCCTATCATTTCTAAATTATGGACCCCTCTTGCACATCCCTTGCTTGGCCAAAATGGGCCTTTTGGTTTGCCCCCTCCTTGCCTGGTCCTGGGCAGGAACATTCCTGTCTGGGTTTGCAAGGCAATTAGCAAATTGCTTTGGAAGAGCCTCAGCTGGAGAATATGGGGGGGTGGGGGGTGGAAATCTTTATTATTTATTATCAGAGGGAGAGGGAGAGCGAGAGAAGGAGCAAATGAGGGTTTTATAGCCTGAACGTAAATGCTGAATGGGACCCATTATTCTGCTAATGGATTTCATTACCCCTGCGCTCAACGCTTTCCTTAACAGGTGTCTCTGCCACTGGGTTATATAGCCCTTGAAAAGGCCTCTCAGTCCAGAGGGGTCTGTGTCTGTGTGTCTGTCCATGGATAAGCACTACCAAAAATGTAAATAAGACACCCCTGATCTGGCCTTGCTGGGATGGAGGGTGACCTTAGGCTCACGGAATTGCAAAACGCCTGCTTGGCTGCATCTGCATTAATAGAATTAATGCAGTTTGGTACTAACTGTCATGGTTCCATGATTTGTAGTTCATTGGGGCCCCAGAGCTCTTGGGCAGAGAAGGCGAAATGTCTCACCAAACGACAAATCCCTGAAACGCAAAGCATTGAGCCATGGCGGTTAAAGCGGTGCCAGACTGCATCAGTTTTGCAGTGTAGATGCAGCCCTTGTTAGTGAATTGCAATGCCAAGTGTATCGATCTGCCCATGTGTGTCCACACATACACACTGGGTGGCCCAAAATGTTCCCCTAAAAAGTAGACTGTGTGTTGGGGGCCATGATGAATTTAAGCAGTAACAGATTAAAGAGCTGGGCCAGAACTAACAAAATGAATTTAAACAAGGAGAAATGCAAGGTACTGCTCTTAGATAGAAACAATGAAATGTATAGATCTAGGATGGGGGACATCTGGCTTAAGGAGACTTATCCGTGTGAAAGGGATCTAGGAGTCCTAGTAGACCACTAGTTGAACATGAACACATAGACATAGACATGCACATCTATACTTTTTTGTCTCTGATTTCTTTCTTGCGGACCCTGGGATCGCTGGAGGAAGAGAGCGTGGAGAAGGAGAAAGGGCCTGAGGATGATTTCCTCTGAGATATAATGTTTCTTAATGAATTGATTTGCTTTATTAAAGCAAGAGGAGTAAGAACAAGAGGTCATTTTAACCTCAGTTATTGAGTAAGAGGCTGATGTGGCTTTGTGGATGACAAGATAGTTGACCCAAGCAGTTGACGTGAAAAGCATCAAAAGGGTCTTAGTAGACCCCAGGCTAAACATGAACCAACAGTGTGATGCGGCGGGCAGCTAGAAAGGCCAAGGCAATTCTAGGCTGCATCAATAGAGGTATAGTGTCCAGACTGAGGGAAGTAATAGTGCCACTGTATTCTGTTTTGGTCAGACCCCACCTGGAATAAACCTGTGTCCAGTTCTGGCTCCACAATTCAAAAAGGATGCTGAGAAGCTGGAGCACGTTCAAAGGAGGGCAACCAAAATGATGAAGAGCCTGGAAACCATGTCCTATGAGGAACAACTCAGGGAGCTGGGTCTGTTTAGCCTGGAGAAGAGAAAGTCAAGAGGTGATATGACAGCCCCGTCTGTCATATTGAGGAGGGAGCAAGCTTGTTTTCTGCTGCTCCAGAGAATAGGACACAGTGGAACAATGGATGCAAGCTCCAGGAAAAGAGGTTCCACCTCAGCGTTAGGAGGAACTTCCTGATGGCAAGAGCTGTTTGGCAGTGGAGTAATGCACTGCTTTGGAGGGTGATGGAGTCTCCTTCTTTGGAGGTTTTTCAACAGAGGTTGGATGGCCATCTGCCCCAGGAGGGGCTGGGATGGTGTCTTCCTGCGTGGCTGAAGTGGGCTGGACTGGATGGCCTTTGGGTGCTCCTTCCAGGACCCAGTGTTCCTGCTCCATGAGGGGCGACCGCATCCTTTGCTCCCTTTTTCTCCGCTGAGGCTGAGCCAGGCTGCTTGGCCACCGGACAGGGAACTGTCAGCGAACAGAAACACTTATGAAAATTTGATAGAAGCACCCATTAATTACAGCGCTTTGGAAAGAGCCGTCTTCTCAAGTGCTTCTCCCGTGGCTTCTTTCCCTGGCAGCCAGGCCTGGACTCCTGGATCCGTGATGCAGCTTTATTGGTGAAAAGGGAGGAGAAGGGGTTGACATTTCAGCAGAAAAACCACCTTGCAGCCTTTCTTCTGCCTCTCACTTTGGGGCAAGATCCAGCAAGAGAGACTTTCTTGCACTCGCTGCTTGAAAAGAAGCAAGTGTGTGTGTGTGTGTGTATACACACATACATACTGTATATATCCCCAGAGGCCATAAAGTCCAACCCTTTGCTCAGGGCCCATGTGCTGCAGCATGAATTAAGCCCTCTTCCTCCAAAACCAATCCAAAGCAATAATTCGATGGATTCCAATTATAAGAAAGGAGATTCCAACTAAACATTGGAAAGAGACTGTTGACAGCAAGAGCTGTTGGATGGTGAAAAGAGCTATTTTGCAAGGTGCGGATGCAGAAGTTAGAGACCCATCCTGCAGGGACGCTTTAGCCACGGATTTCCATCTGTAGAGTAGATGACATTTGGAGATCTCTCCCAACTCCATCATTCCATACCCATCTATTGTCCCAATTCGGCAGGGACAGTCATATTCCCAGTTGCTTTGAAAATGTCCCCATTTCTCCTTCTTCCTCTCCCTTTTTTCCACAGTGAGCAAGGAGCAGACCTTGCAACTACCCTAACTGAACAGGGACAATCCTGATTAATCCTCTGCCATCCCACTTTTCCAGCTGCTTTTAAACTGTCCCAGTTTCTCTCTCCTCTCCTACCTCTTTGTCCTCGTCTTACTTCAGTTGCTGCAAACTGAGTTCCAAATGCAAAGGGAGTTTGCATGCAGTTAATTCAACAAGAGGGAGAGGAAAGAAGAAGGCAGAATCTTGCCTTTCCCAGTAGACTCAGACAAATGGAAACTACTGCAGATCTTCCTAGTTGGTTCTGTTTTTTGCCTTTGCCATCTTGACCATGGCTACACAGATGATATTTTAGCAAGCCAGTTGAGAGCATGGTTGCAGAGCATCAATATATGCATGGTGTTGCATGGCCGTATGTGTCCCCATTTCATCTCTGAAATGTTGAAGGGTATGCAATTCCACAATTCATAAAGAGAACCACAGTCACTCAAGAATCCAAAGAGCACAGTGCTACACAGATGATATTTTAGCAAGTCAGCTGATGGCATGTTTGCAAAACATCAATACATGGATGGTGTTGCATCGCCACACGTGTCTCTGCTTCATCTGTGAAATGTTGGAGGGCATGCAATTCCACAATCCACGAACAGAAGAGCAGCCACTCAAGACTGGGAGGGTTCCCATGCTCAGGCAGTGTGTGTCTGTGTCTATGTGCGAGAGAGGACATGTGCTAGCCATGTGCCTTGTTGCACACAGGCGGGTGATCCTGTTTGTTTGCTTATCTGCTCAGCCGCTCGAGCGCCTGCTCCAAGCCTCCCAAATGTCACCCAAGGCTCTGGGCAAAAAAGGAAATGGGGGGAAAACCAGTTTGGGGGCAAACCAGCTGCTGTCACCAGCTTTCTCCCCTATTTTGCCAGAAGAAGTGCACTGGCGCATGAGAATTTAATGAGCCTTCCTGGGCCGTGAGGCAGAGTGGCGCATGGGCTGAAGGGTGGGAAGGATGTCAAGGGTGGAGGGAAAGGAGGAGAGGGAAGACCTAAAGGGAACTCTCCCCACAACCGGCGCAGAAGGGGCTGTCCTGGCTTCCCTTCCCCTCGCGCACTCCCGCTTCCCTGGCTCACATGCTGAGCATCTTTCTCGTGATTTTTTTAAGAAACGGCCAAGCAATCAAGCTGAGACAAAACACATTTGGCATGCATGTGCTTGCAAGAAAGAGAACATGTCTGTTGTTTTTAAAACACCACAGGCACCCCGCCTGGCCTCTATAGGGCTTATGCATATATTTATGCTTTGCAAACATGCACACTAAAATATCGTCGGCGTAGAGGTTTATTCCTTGGATTCTTCTCCAGAAGTGGCTCTGTTGCGAATGGATGGAGTGATGTTACTCAGGGGAGCTTGGCAGTTGTGCCATGCACTCATGTTGGTAACCATTTTTGCTCCCCAAAAATAAGAGGTGCAAATGTGTGTTTGTTTGTTGTTGTGTGCCTTTCCGACTTATGACCACTGTAAGGTGAACCTATCATGAGATTTTATTGGCAAGATTTGTTTAAAGGGTTTTTTGATTTTGCTCCCCATATTAAGTCATTTTGGCTTTTATTTGCTCTTGGGCCCGTTTAGTTGTCTTTTTTAGGCACTCCATGGTACCTTTAGAGATGTTTTGTAACGGTTTATTATGGTTGTAATGGTTTTCTATGGTTGTAAACCGCTTTGATCTGTGGAAAAGCGGTATACAAATAAAATTATTATTATTATTATTTATAACTCTCCTCCAGCCCCACACTTCAAATGAGTTGATATGCAAAGGGATCTTGCAGCACCTTTGAGACTAACTGGAAGAACTTGGTAGCATGATCTTTCATAGACTTGAGCCTACAAAAGGCATCATTATCTTTTCTAATGAATCTTGCCTTCACAAGTACACCAGCCTTATTTGAACCATCTTGGCTTCCAGGGAGAGTTCAAGCTTGATCACTTCTAGTAGGACCCATCTGTTTGTCTTTTTGGCTGTCCATGGGATTCTAGACTTCTGTTTTCTTGACTGCAGTCTCTGTTCTGATCAATGTTTGATCCTAGGTATGGGAAATCCTT
Source organism: Sceloporus undulatus (assembly GCF_019175285.1). NCBI lineage: Eukaryota > Metazoa > Chordata > Lepidosauria > Squamata > Phrynosomatidae > Sceloporus > Sceloporus undulatus. Next base: position 118,093,596 of record NC_056527.1, read on the forward strand.
GACTATTTCCATTTGCACATTGTCTCGGATGAATTTAGATCATCCATGGTCAAAGTCAGTAGTCAGAGATTTCCCATACCTTGGATCAAATACTGATCAGAGCAGAGACTGCAGCCAAGAAACCAGAAGTCTAGGACTGGGGAAGGGCAGCTATGAAAGAACTAGACATGATCCTAAAGAGTAAAGATATACAGCTGAGTTCTGCCTATAAAGTGCCATGGAAACTTATGGTGCTATATAAATAAACATTAATAATAATAGTAATAATAATTAATAATTTGTTTTATTTATATACCGCTATTCCAAAGATCATAGCGGTGAACAGCAAGTAAGCTAATTAGCAAGTAAGCTAATTTGCCCCCAACAGTCTGGGTACTCATTTTAGCTCCCTCCTCGGAAGGATGCAAGCCTGAGTCGAGCTTGGGCCCTTTTGCTGGTCTTGAACTCGCAACCTTGTGGTTTTGAGTGAATGGCTGCAGTACGGGCATTTGACCACTGCGCCACCAGTATTAGTAATAATAATAATACAGTTGGCTCTCCTTATCCATGGACTTTTTTATTCATGGATTCAAGCATCAATGGCTTGAAAATATTCCAAAAAAGTATAAATTCCAAACAGCAAACCTTGATTTTTCATTTTGCATAGGGGACACCATTTTGCTCTGCCATTGTATTTAATGGGACTTGAGCATCCACGGATTTTGTTATCCACAGGGGATCCTGGAACCAAACCCCAGCAGATAACAAGGACCCACTGTAATTGAGGTTTATCGTAAGGGGCCCTAAAACAGGCCCGTTGCGTTACAAAACAGGTGTGCGCACAGGTGCGCATGGACCGGGATGGGGCTAGGGACCATATTTTACTGCACACTGGAACACCACCACTGCCGCCGGGCGTTCCAATTGCGTCCTCCCTCCATTCCAGAGGGCGCGATTTCTGTGAACGCTTTAGAACAGTTCTCAGAATTCGTGTCCTCTGGAACGGAGGGAGGACGCAACTGGAACGCCCGGCGGCAGCGGAGACATTCCAGTGTGCAGTAAAATATGGTCCCTAGCTCCATCCCATTCCATGCACGCCTGTGCACGCACCAGTTTTGTAACACAACGGGCCCGTTTTAGGGCCTGTGCATTATTTTCTTTATGTTTCATATTAGACCTGTCTTTGCACTTTCTTCCTTGACCTTCCTTAGTCATTGTTCCAAGCCTCTGATGTTTCCCACTAGTAATATGGTGTCACCTGCTTATATTGTTGATCTTCCTTCCTCCTATCTTCACTTCTCCTTCTTCTGAGTCTATCCCTGCTCTTCGTATGGTATTTTCTGCATACAAGTTGAACAGATTGGGCAAAAGGATGCAGCCTTGCTTGGCCCCTTTGCCAATAGGGAACCATTCTGTTTCCCCATATTCTGTTCTAACAGTAGCTTCTTGTCCTAAATGCAGATTCCTCATGAGGACTATCAGATTTGTGTTGGCACTCCCATGTGAAGCGTTCCATAGCTTTTTGTGGTCTATGCAGACAAAGGCTTTGCTCTAATCTAGAAAACGCATGCTAAGAGCCAGTGGGGTGTAGTGGTTTGAGCATTGGACTACAACTCTGAAGACCAGGGTTCAAGTGGCTCGGTCTTGTAAACTCACTGGGTGATCTTAGGCAAGTCACACTCTCTCAGCCTCAGAGGAATGCAATGGCAAACTCCTTGTGAAGAAACCTGCCAAGAAACCCCTATGGCCACCTGTCGGGTATGCTTTGATTGAGAGTTCCTGCATGGCAGACTGGGGTTGAACTGGATGGCCTTTGGGGTCTCTTCCAACTCTATTATTCTATGACTCTAGGTATGTCTTAGGGTTGACATAAGTTGGAAATGACCGGAAGGCACACAACAACAAGAACAACAAGGCCTTCTGGAGGCTAAAGGCTATTCATTGGTGGAAAGTGTCTCCAGAAAAGTAGCAGTGGTGTTGGAATCTCAGAGTTTGGTGGTCCCTCTCAAGATGGTCCTTGGGGATCCCTTCCAACTGGATGATGCTTTCACCCCATTAACCTATGTCTAAACCAATTTTAGGCTGCATCCACACTGGAGAAATATCCTGGTTTGGTACGGCTTTATCTGCCCTGGCTCAAGGCTATGGAATTCTGGGAGTTGGAGTTTGTTGTGGGGTCCAAAGTGGAGCGGAGCTTCATAGCGTTCAGCCAGGGTCTGCTCTGGACCCCACAACATACTCCAGCTCCCAGAATTCCATAGCCTTGAGCCAGGATGCTGAAAAAGCAGTGCCAAACCAAGTTATTTCTCCAGTGTGGATGGAGCCATAGAAAACACTCTCAGAGAATCCAGGGCTTTCCTGAAGCCCAGCCTTCTTTCGTCACACTCTTTTGAGTCCCTGTTTTCTATGGCATTTGTTTCTTTCTCTCATCCTTCCAATATGCACAAGCGTACATAATCTCACACCATGTGGAACTACTGGGGGGCAAAATTGTGTGCAAACACACACAAGCACACACGCACACTCACATCACGCCCTGCAAACCCTCTATGATTATTTCATCAGCATTACATAATTTCCTGCTGCTCTTTTCTCTCTTTTTTTGGTTTCAATTAAATTTTAATAAGAAAGAGCATGGCAGGGAGTGGGCCATTACTATAGAAGAGCAAACAGAAAACTCACAACGCATCTGTCTCGGACACGGCACGCGGCAAAAAGCAAAAGGTACAATATGTACAGAGAGTTGCGAGCAAAAAGCAGAATCTTGTGCAGTTTTTGGACAGTAAGAGGGACGGACGAATGGACTCTGGCCTGCCCTTGCTGGCAGATTAGGATATGTGCCATAAGATAAGCAGGCTTGGACACAAGAGAAAGAGGAATGAAAACAGGAGGAAGGAATATCAACAATCTAAGATATGTAGACGACACCATAAGACTAGCAGAAAACCTCAAAGACCTGGAACAACTACTAAGGAAGATCAAGGAAGAAAGTGCAAAGGCAGGCCTACTGTTGAACAGAAAGAGAACAAAAATAATGACCACGGAAAATTTACACAAATTCAACCTAGACAATGAGGAAATAGAAGTAGTAAAAGAGTTCTCATCCTTGGGATCTAATATGGATCACAGCAAGGAGAGCAGTCAAGGAACGAGAAGACGATAGGAATGGGGAGGGCAGCTATGAAAGAATTAGAAAAGAGCATAAAATGCAAAGATATGCAACTGAGCACAAAAGGTTAGAATCACACAAGCCATCATATTCCCCATCACCTTGCATGGATGTGACAACTGGACAATTAAGAAAGAAGATAGGAAGAAAACCAACTCATTTGAGATAATGTGGGGCTGGAGAAGAGTGCTGAGGACCCCGTGGATGGCTAAGAAATACAAACAAATGGGTCCTAGAGCAGATCAAGCCTGAAATCTCCCTGGAAGCCAAGATGATAAAGTTGAGGTTGCCATACTTTAGTCACATCATGAGAGGGAATGGCTCACTGGAAAAGACAATAGTGCTAGGAAAGTGATGTAAAAAGAGAGGAGGACCACATGGACTTTATGATGAAGGTTATGGGTCTGAATCTGCCGGACCTGAGCAGAGCAGTGGAGGATGGGGTCCTGGAGCTCAATCACAGAGTTGCCATGGGTCGAGAGGGCAGTTGACAACAACAACAACAAAACTATGGGATTAATGTCATTTTGCAACTGGGTACAACGCCTGGCGCATGACCCGACGCGCAAGCCCAAGCAATGGCAGCTCCTCTTCCAAGGTCCCCTGCTGCAGGTGCTACAAACGGATCCCGGGCCTCTCTCTTTCTCTGCATAATTCAACACTTCTTGGCATCTGCCTTCAAGAGAGACAGCTCATAAATCAGGCCTTTGGGGAAGCCAAGAACAATTCCCCCTTCTCCTTCCTTCCCAGGACAGGACAGAGAGGAGAGGGACGCAGGGCGATGGGTCTCCTCGGAGCAGCAAGTCCCTTTGCACCCTTTGCTCTCCAGCATCTCTCCTTCTACAAGGCCCAGGGGGTCCTGCTCCCCCCAAAACTTGTTCAATTGGTGTCTCGATTCTAAGCATGTAAAAGATATGAATCAGGGGGGGGGGGGGAATAAACGGACTGAACGGAGGCTATATGGGGTGCTGGCACCCTTCCTTCTTTCCCACCCTGTTGCAGCCCTATGGCGGCCTGTGAGATCCTGCCATTGATCTGTAGCACTTCTATCAAATGGCTCCCAGGTTGAGAATCAGCAGCTGTCCTGCTTCCCATCGATCCGCAGACCACCAGCCTTGCAAACACAGGCAAGAGAAGGTGATTTAAGGGCCAGGAGTGTGTGTAGGTGTGTGTGTACATGTCTCTGTTTAACCAGAATACCACTTTCCTAAAGAGGCACTGGGATCCACCCTTTTTGTCCATTTACTTTCAGGAAAGTGTGCAAATGGTGAAGGAAGATACGAGCTCAGAGACATCTTTTTCTTTCTCCGCTTGTAGTCCACAGACAGGTTCTGGGGAGTTAGGTTTACAGAATCTCAGAGTTGGAAGGGACTCCAAGGGCCATCTACTCCAACCACCTTTGTACAAATACTCAGTTTAGGGTGGTGTCCGCATGGAGGAAAATAAATGTTCCTACCCCATTGCCGCACCATTCAGGTGATGCATGGAGGCAAGGCAGGTGGAGCACAGGCCCAATTTGTGCTCCATGGCGATTCTCTGGAGTAAAAAGAGTCCCCTTTTCTTCTGGATCAGGGCAGAAACTCTGGAGAATCCCCCAGACTGCAGGCCAGTGTGGGGATGGAGGGAAGATTATCTGCAGGTGAGTCAGCTACTGGTTTCTTCCCATCTCAAACTTCCACCTCCTCAGCCCAGAACTTCCACTTTCAGATTTGCACAGTTTCTTCTGCACCATTCCTTTTGCAGATCTCCTCACTTGGAATCCTGGGTCCAGTTCTGGGCACCACAATTCAGAAAGGATCTCTGGAGAAGCTGGAGCCATGTGTCCAGAGGAAGGTGACCAAAATGGTGAAGGGTCTGGAAACCATAAAGCCCTATGAAGAGAGACTTAGGGAGCTGGGGATGTTTAGCCTGGAGAAGAGAAGGTTAAGAGGTGATATGATAGCCCTGTTTAAGTGTTTGAAGGGATGCCATGTTGAGGAGGGAGCAAGCCTGTTTTCTGCTGCTCCAGAGACTAGGACCCGGAGCAATGGATGCAAGTGACAGGATGTGAGGAAGACCCTCCTGATTGTAAGAGCTGTTCGACAGTGGAAGGCAAGCTGCTTTGGAGTGTAGTGAAGTCTCCTTCTTTGGACATTTTTAAACAATTACTTTAAAACATTTTAGAGTAATTGTCACAAGGAATGCTTGGATTGTGTCTTCCTGCATGGCAGAAAGGAGTTGGATTAAATGGCCCTTGGGGTCTCTTCCAACTCTGGAGTTTATCACACTGGGGCTAATTTTGGCATTAAAGCATCCTGCAAATGAAGTGGAAATGGCAAGTAATTGCACGAATGATTCTCACACAATTGCGCCAATAAAGCAATATCAGAAATCAATTGTCACTGAAATCCCAATAGTAAAAAGATGTGTGTTAATGCTTCTTTGTGACGACTCTAATGGTGGGTTTTGTGCGACGTCATGTAAAATCGTTTCGCATAATTATGCAATTTTTCCTTGATATTCATGGGATAAACTCCTGATCTCCTTCGTGTGATAAATTCCTATGTTTCTATGGGCATGTAGATCACACAACAGTATTATTATTACAGCACACCGATGTAAAATGGATTGCACAAGTGCAGACGCAGCCTAAAGCACCCCTGAAAAGATGCCCATCTAGCCTCTGTTTGGAAACCTCCAAAGAAACAGAGTCCATCACACTCCGAGGCAGCAGCATCTTCCACTGTCAAACAGCTCTTACGGTCAAGAAGGTCTTCCTAATGTTTAGGTGGAATATTTCTTCTCGTATTTTGAATCCAGGTTGGGAAGCCAGCTGCCTGCATCTCTGCTGGGTGCCATGGTGGCATCTGCAAATACATTTGGATTGGCTCTTGCAATAATAGCTGGGTGCATTACAGAGACTAATGGTTGCGCCATTAAGCAGATGGGGAGAACTGAGGCATAGACTGAGAATGAGAGATGAAGAAAGACAAAAGTGGACCCGCCAGTTCCTAATCCAATTCTCACATTCCACAGGTAAACTACAACATTAACAACAGCACTCTGCACATGCTCACTTTCCTTTTGGCTCTTTATGAACAGCTCCAGAGCTTTCTGTTGCTGAAGAATCAAATCAAAAATAGTTTCTGGTCCTGAATTTGCTTCTGAATAAAACCCTTCTCCCTCCGCTAGATCGGCCCATTCTATGGGATCTTGGGATTTGTAGTTTTCCAGGTCCTTTAGCTGTTTTTTGCCAAAGCATGCTAGTAGAAAACTACAAATCCTGGGATTTTGTAGGACACAGCCGTGGCAGTTAAACCCGTTTCAAGCTGCATTATTTCTACTCTATAGATGCTCCCTGATGTCATCCTAAATGTTGTCGTCTGTGGTTTCAAACTGTTTCAACCTTCTTGGACCATTTTTAAAATTCATCCAATGGCTAAATGCGTTTCTGGTCTGTTTCGAGGATTTCTTCCTCTTTGAAAGCCTGAACTGAGTTTTGCTTGTTTTAAATTGGTTCTGTAGCTGAAGCGAGAACCATCTGTACTACTTCCAGGGCCCTAGAATAGAAAGAGGGGCAGGAGAGAAATGCTTCAATCAATGAAGAAAGACACACAGCTGGCCCTCCATATCCACGGATTCTGCATCCACAGATTCAGCTATCCATGACTTGAAAATATTGTCCCCAAAAAATAATTCCCAAAAGCAAACGTTGTTCTTGCCATTTTATATAAAGGATGCCATTTCACTGTGGCATTGTATTTCATGGGATTTGAGCATCCATAGATTTTGCTATCGGGGGGGGGGGGCCTGGAACCAAAGCCCAGTGGATACCAAGGGCCCACTAGAACAAAAAAACCCTGGCTTGTTGAAGCAGCAAAGCCATGTCTTTGTTCTTGTGGGGGGCATTGGGACTGGCAAGCAGAGTCTTCCATTAGGGGGCGCCAGTTCTGCCTCCAAAGGGCCCCAGCATTGGAGAATCCGAGGTGCAGAGTGGAACCTCTAGGGGGCACTGTCTGCAATCCCCGATTTGGTTTTTTGGGAGTTTTTTTTTTTTTTGGAGGGGGGATGCCCTTTACTTTGCAAAAGGGGATTCCTAGTTAGTGGCCATAGGGGGCTTTGTGGGGCATTCCTCCCCCTCTCTCCCTCCCCTCCCACCCCAAAGACTGCATTTTAACCCATAGGATCCCTTCCATTCTCCCTTCCAAAACCCCTGTCTGACTTTGGGAACAGCCCCCCCCTTCCATTCCTCCCCTCCATTTATCATGACTCATTACATTTCCGAGTTCCTTTGGAGCCTCATCCAAAGGTACAACAGCCTCCCAAAAAGCCACCCCCCATCCTCAACCTTTGGAGTCCCCTCTTATCCCTCCATGGCATGATGGGGAAAATAATAATAATAATAATAATAATAACTGCAGGTCATTGGGGTGGGAAGCTAGGAAGCCAAACACAATCAGGACCGGCTGGTGATCTCTGTGTAGGTATACACACACACACACACATATACACTGTATATATGTTGCATATATATGTAATATATACAGTAGATAGATAGAGAGAGAGAGCACATATGCTGACTGGATTTCTTAAACCTTGCAAAAAGACATCCCTTTCTCCATGGGGAGGGGTCTGGTCCTATGAGGAAGACCCTTCTCCCCATTGATCCCCAGAGACAGCAAAGCGGCAAAGTCCCCCTGCCATTGAAGAAGGAAGCATTTTCTCTAGATGCCAAAGATGCCAAAGGCACCTTCTGTGCCAAGGATGCTTGGCTGCCTTCCTCTTCTTACAGACCTTGCTGGGGAAAGTCCTTTCCTTCCATAGGGGTGCGGGGTGGGATGTCCTTCAGAATGGCCCCCTCCCTCTTTGCTGGCTTTGTCATGGGTGTGTGACAGCATCTCTCTCTCTCTCTCTCTCTCCATTTCTCCATTCCTTCCTTCCTTCCCACCCCTCCCTTTTTGTCTGCTCCATTCCCTCGCTCCTCGCTGTGCCACACGCACCAAGAGAGAGAGACACACCACACACACCCTCGACACACCCTTGCACAGACATTCACACTCACAGACACAGAGGCAGCTGCTGCTGGTGCTGAGCATCCCTTGGGTTGCCCATCCCTTTTCCCTCCTGGGGGTCTTTTCCATCTTTCTTCTTCTCCTTCTCTCTCTGGTGTCCCCTTTGCCCACCTTCTCCTCCTCCTCCTCCTCCCAATTAACCTCTGAAGCTCTGAAGGACATTGGGGTCTCCTCCACGCCTCCCTCATCTTTTTTCCGGAGCAAGGAAACCGGAGCACCAGCCATGAAGAAAGAGCGAAAGAGAGAAAGAAGGAAGGAGCACTGAAGGGATCAATTTTTGAAAAAGAGAGAGAGTCGGACAGACCGAGAGAGCACCAACCCTCCTCTATCCTCTTTTGTCCAGAATCCCTTCTTTATTAGGACTTTTGGCATCCGCCTGACACCGATGAGGCTCTTCCAGAGGATGGCATCTCATTTTAATAATCCTTATAAATACATATTTATATAGATCATTTTCTTTTTCTTCTTCTTTTTTCCCCCCTTCTCTTTCTCTCTCAGTCATTCTCAGGACATCTTTCCCTTTCTCCGGCTGAGATTGGTACCCAGGAGTGTACAGGCACCTTGAATTTTCTTCCTGATCCTGGAAATTGACAGAGAAGCGACCTGCCTTCCTTCCTACACCCTACTTTTCCGGGACAAGTTGACCTGCAATCCGTAACCAGGAGAGCGTGAGGAAGAAAAGAACGAAATACGGCCAGAGAAGGAGAAGAAGAAGTGGGCTTGATTCTGGCCCTGACCCATCCTCTCCTTTTCCCCCTGGGACCTGTCCCTATTGCCTCCGGATGGGGCAGGTATGGCCGCATTAGCCAGTTCCCTCATCCGGCAAAAACGGGAAATCCGGGACCCCGTGGCCAGCCGGCCTGTTTCCACCCAGAGGAAGGTTTGCCCCCGTGGCACCAAATCCCTATGCCAGAAACAGCTGCTTATTTTAATCTCCAAAGTCAGACTGTGCGGGGGTCGAAAGGGCCGGCTGGAAAAAACGCCGGGTAAGTCATGTCCCTGGGATCGGTCGGTCCTTCTCTCCGAGGAAGGAGCAAAGATGGGGGTACTGACACCCTTCAAATCCTTTTTATGGCCTCCCCCAGTTTCCTTGGTTCTCTTCTGGTTTGGTGTCCAAGTGTATCTTCTCTAGACTGTTTGCAAACTGCAGTGTCTCAGGGTCAACTGCAGGGGGCATCCTTCTGTTGTGGTTGGTGAGGTCTGTTTGCACAATTGTGTTCTTTTTGGGACAGTGGGAGCAGATGATGCTGAGGATGAGAGCTTATGAACCTGCTTCTGGGGATCATCCATCCATCCCATCCTTTAAAACAGACTTTTTGCAAGAGGCAGTTCCAGGGGTCAGCTGCAGGGAGCGCTGGTCTGTTGTGGTTTATGTGGACTTACCTGCAATACTCAGGGTGAGCTGCAGGGGGCATTGTGCAATGTTTGGTAATTGGACAGATTGATGCTTTGTTTTACCAGAGTCACCACTAGGGGGCATTGCTCAACTGCATGATTGTAAAGCATTTTTGTGTATAACTATCCAAGCAGACAGGAATAAGTGCTTCCATTCATGTCTCGAAAATGGGCACCATCGCATGCATGTGCAGAAAGGTTTGCCATAGAGGGTTTTAATAACCTCACAATCTAAAAGTTCAGAATATCCAGGAACGGAGGAATTGCTTGAATTTATTCTAGGGACTGTTTTGTTCAGAGCCCCCTATTGGCTAAAAACGTGATTGCAACAGAAATTTGCCCTTTTTAAACCAAATTAAAATATGAAAACCGATAAGATAGCACAGAGAGACGGTTTAATGAGGGATGGGAAAAGGAAGGGGGGATAGACCGATGGATAAAAGCAATAAAGTGGAAATGGGGTGGGCAGGTAAGGGAAGGAAGAGATGAGAGAGGCGAATTCGAAACATCCACACGCTGGTCCACGCAAATCTCTGTGTTGTTTTCGTTCTGGTAAATATTTCACGAAGATCCTGGCTTAAGGATATTTCCATGGAATAAATCGACAGACCTTGGCTATATTTATAATACTGTGAACAGAAATTCTGCAAGCAATCCTTTTCCTGACTTACCTGCTTGGTTGTTGTTGTTGTTGTTGTTGTTGATATTGGCCGGTATCCTGGTTGCGTATGTGTGCGTGCAAAATCAAATTCATGTGAATTCATTTGCAGCAGTGGAATAAACTGAGAACGAAGGCAGAAAGCGGGAGGAGGAAAAAGAAACCAGGATCTTTTAAAAAGCAGTGAGAAGGCAGAGGATTAATCTGGATTATCCTTGCCACATTGGGACTAATTGGTGTGCATCTTCACTGTCGAAATAATGCAGTTTGACACCACATTAACTGCCATGGCTCTATTCTACGGAATCCTGGGATTTGTCGTTTTGTGAAGCACCAGCTTTCTTTGGCAGAGAAGGCAAAAGACCTTGCAAAACTACAAATCCCAGGGCTCCATAGAATGGAGCAACAGCACTAAAAGTGGGGTTAAGATGCGTTATATCCAGTGTAGATGCACCCCTAGATTGTGATATAGGGTCTCGGCTCGGCCAATGTTTGTATAATTTAGGAGCCTTGAATCCCCCAAAGTCTCCCCCACAGACTCACCTTTTTATTTTGGAGATGGTAAGCAAGCTCAGCCACAGACGCTGGTGAAACGTCAGGAAGAAACTCTTCTAGAGCATGGCCACAGAGCCCGAAAAACCCACCAGAAACTAAGCTCAGGATGGGTAGTGTGTTGTCGTTTTCATTAAAACACCCAGAATCCCCCAGGCAAAGAATACTGGAAGTTGGAGTCCACAACCCCAATCTGAAGAAAACAAATGGGGTGATTAGAGAGCGGTGTTTGCAGGGAGCGTCTCTCGATTCCAGGCCCTGGCTCTCAGTGCACAACCGGTCCCAATAAGGCTGGTCATTTGAGTGAAATTTTAATATAATTTGTAATTTGTAATGTAATTTTGATGTAACTTTCGGGGAAAGTCAGTGCACTTTGAACCCAGATATCAACTGTATGAATTGATATAATAATAATAATAATAATAATAATAATAATAATAATAATAATGTAATAACAATAATATGTGTTGCAACCTTTTCAAGCGATGAAGAAGCCAGTGGAGCTTCAAAAGCTTGCAACATGTATTTTGTGCTGTTTGGTTGGCCCATAAAGATATCCCTGTTTTGTGGATTTTGGATGCTGTTGTACTTTGATAGATGGCATACCCCTGGATATAATAATAATATTTATGCATATATATATATATATATATAAAATGAGCATTACTAGTTTGGAAGTTACTCCTACTAGGATCTCTACCCACTCATCCCTACAGCTGCTGTTTTAATTTGGGGTCAAGCTGATAAAATTGACCAATGGTGAGATTAATTAGTACTCTCCACATGCTCAGAAGCACTCTCTCCCTTTTCCCTCCCTCTTAGCAATAATAATAATAATAATAATAATAATAATAATAATAATATACTGCCTTTCCAAAACAAACAACACATGTTTCAGGGATGAGCATAGACTGCGATATGAAAATGTAAGTGAATCCACTCTGGCCCAATGAAGATGGAGTTACAGGGTGCTGTATATCCATATTAAAAATCAAATGACTATACTGTGCCAAGATGAAGATTGAGTTACGTGGCGCAAGACGGAGCGGCTGAGGTTTTCCCACAGCACTTTAAAAAAACGCGATAGCCCATTAATTTTAAAAGCCTCTCAATAGGAAAGGAGGCGGCAGCAGGAGGCTTTTTTCTTGGCTTCCAAATATTACCAAACAGGGACAATAAAACCGCAATCACGGTTGTGATCATGACAAGGATAGCTGTCGCTGTTTCCAGATTACAGCCGCCCTTTGGATCCACGGGTTCTTTATCCACTGGTTTAAACTTTCAGAAAATATATAAACTCCAGAGAGCAAACTTTGATTTTGCCGTTTTATAAGAGGGACACAATATTATTATGCCGCCGTACAGTCAGCCTGCCTTATCCATGGGTTTTTTAATCTACGGATTCAAGCACCCACGGTTTAAAAAGATTAAACGATATATAAATTCCAAAAAGCAGACCTTGATTTTGATGTTTTATGTAAAGGACACCATTTCATGATGCCATTGTAATTAATGGGACCAAACTATTGCTGATATCAAGTGTATTTCATATATTTTAGGGTGTGAATACCCAAAAATCACCAGATCCAATCTGATATTGAAAGCTAAGCAGGGCCAGCCCTGGTTAGTCTTTAGATGGAAGACTGTCTATTAATCCCAGATTCTGTAAGCAATATTTCAGAGGAAGGAACTGACAAAACCAACTCTGAATGTTCCTTGCTTAAGAAAACCTTGCAAAATTTATGGGATTGCCATAAATCAATAGGAGATTTAAAGGCACACATACATACAAGATCTGTCCTTGGTCCTTTTTCTCCAAATGTTGCAAACTAGAAATTCCAGAGTTGGAGCAAAGGTGGCTTTTTGGACTGTCACTCCCAGAATCCCCCAATCAGGGATTCTGGGATTAGCCGTCCAAAAAGAAGATCCTTCCCCAAGTTCGGAGGACTGGCAATGAATCCTAGTTGTTGCAGGGTGTATTTCAGAGGAAGGAACTGGCAAAACCACCTCTGGGTCTTCTTTGCCTATGAAAACCCTATGAAAAATTCATGGGTTTGCCATAAGTTAACAGATGTCTTGAAGGCACACACACACACACACACACCCCTATACTTTTTTGTCTCTGATTTCTTTCTTGCGGACCCTGGGGTCGCTGGAGGGAGGGAGCGTGGAGAAAGGGAAAGTGCTTGAGGACAATTCTCTCCGAGATATAATGGTTCTTAATGTATTGATTTACTTTATTAAAGCAAGAGGAGTAAAGGACGAGAGGTCATTTTAACCTCAGTTATTGAGTAAGAGGCTGATGTGGCTTTGTGATGACAAGACAGTTGACACATGCCTTGAAAGCAGTCAACGTGAAAAGCATCAAGGGGATCTTAGTAAACCCCAGGCTAAACATGAGCCAACAGTGGGATGCGGCAGCTAAAAAGGCCAATATGGTCATAGGCTGAACATAGTGTCTAGAGGGAAGTAATTGTGCCACTCTATTCTGATTTGGTCAGGCCTCTCTTGGAATACAATGTCCATTTCTGGGCACCACAATTCAAAAAGGATGTTGAGAAATGGAGCTTTGTGTCCAAAGGAGGGCTACTATATTGGTGAAGGGCCTGGAAACCATGAAGCTCTATGAGGAAGGACTGAGGGAGCTGGGGATGTTTAGCCTGGAAAAGAGAAGGTTAAGAGGTGATATGATGATAGCCCTGTTTAAATACTTGAAAGGAAGTCATATTAAAGATGGAGAAAGCTTGTTTTCTGCTGCTCCAGAGAAAAGGAAATGGAACAATGGATGCAAGCTCCAGGAGAAGAGATTCCAGCTCCACATTAGAAAGAGTTGTTTGATCATGGAAGATGTTGCTAGAGTCTACTTCTTTGGAGGTTTTCAAACAAAGACTGGATCAGTTGGGAGTGCTTTCTGCATTGGAATAGATGGCCCTTCCAGCTCCATTATTCATAGAGTCATAGAGTTGGAAGAGACCCCAGTCCAGCCTCATTCTGCCATGCAGGAACTCTCCATCAAAGCATCCCCATTGACGGATGGCCATCCAGCCTCTGCTTAAAGACTTCTAAGGAAGGAGACTCTACCACTTTCCATTGAAGGAGTGTGTTCCACAGTCGAACAGCCCTTACTCCCAGGAAGTTCCTCCGAATGCTGAGCTGGAATCTCTTTTCCTGGAGTTTGCATCCATTGTTCCGTGTTCTAGTCTCTAGAGCTGCAGAAAAGAAGCTTGCTCCCTCCTCAATATGACATCCCTTCAAATACTTAAACAAGGCTATCATATCACCTCTTAACCTTCTCTTCTCTGGGCTAAACATCCCCAGATCCCTAAGTCTCTCCTCATAGGGCTCCATGGTTTCCAGACCCTTCACCATTTTAGTTGTCCTCCTTTGGACACATGACTCCAGTTTCTCAATGTCCTTCTTGAATTGTTTTGCCCAGAAGTGGACACAGGATTATTCCAGGTGGGGCCTGACCAGAGCAGAAAAGATTAGGGCAGTTGGATGGTATGGATTTTAATTGTACTGTGCTTTTACGTTGTAAGCCCCTCTGAGTCTCAGTTTTGAGAAACAAGCAGGATACTACTACTAATAATAATAACAGTGATAATAGTAATAATAATAAAACATCTCCCTGACCAACAGGAATACACTGTTCAGGTGCCCCCAGGAGATGTGAATCCAGCCTCTGTTTAAAGACCTCCAAAGAAGGAGAGAGTCCATTCGTTCTCTTAGGCATGGTTTAGTCACGCTTCAGAATTAAAGCCCTTTGACACCACTTTTAACTGCCATGACTCTATCTTAAATAATCCTAGGATTTCTAATTTGGTGAGGCATTGAGCCTGGCCTATAAGAGCGCTCTGGTGCCTCGCCAAACTACAAATCCCAGGATTCAGCAGGGCAAGTTAAAGTCATGGCAGTGAAACTGGTGTCAAACTGCTTTAATTCTGTAATGTGGATGCACCCACAGTCCATTCCACCATCAAACTGCTCTTACCCTCAAGACGTTTTTCCTTACATTTCGGTGGAATCTCTTTTCTTGCCATTGCAGCCACTGAATCAATGGTGAAAGGTGCCTTTTCCATATATTCAATATAAGCTCTTCTATAACCCCCAGAGTCTCCACTTAGCGCATCCTCTGGCTTTATTGCCAGAGACATTTTGGAAACTGTCACTGGGAAATAAGGAACTTTCCTAAACTCTGGCCCCAGACATGCGGGGAAGGCCAAATGCCCAAGGATGATGCCTCACCCAATGTTTAATCCTTTAAAAAGGACCATACTGCTTGGATAACGCTTCCCATTAAAGCATATTATTGTGTGGCAAAGCTTTTGAAATGGCAAAGAGAGGAAGAAGAGAACGGCGGATGATGTTTTCTCAAATCCAAACAGACGGCTTTTAATCAGACATAAGCCTCTCTCCGAGTTCAGCAAGCCTTACTTCTGGGCAAAGTTGCGTGTCTGGGGCCAGAGTTTAGGAAAGTTCCTTATTTCAGTGGCAAGTTCCAAAATGTCTCTGGCAATAAGGCCAGACGATGCATTAAGTGGAGATTCTGGGGGTTGTAGAATATTATATATTGAATATATGGAATTTACGTAGCCGGTGATTCACCATTCAACGCTGATTCAGAGGGTGAAATTACAATTACAAAGGTGCTACAAGATCCCTTTCATTCTGTTGATGCTTTTAATATATAGTGGGCAATGTGAACTGACCCCTGGTCAGAGTCCTGTAGTTGGCAGGGCTAGGAGCTTTCTGTGGCCTGTTGTGACCAGTGGCTTCCATGTCAGCTTCCAGTGAGCCCAAGATCAGTCCTGTCCCCCAAATAAGTTGAGCATTGTGGATATTTCTTATATAAAGGTCAGGCTAAAACCCACTGACAGGGAAGGCTCCAGGCACCTGCAAATACAGTATGACCCCCATATCAGTGGGAATGGTACCCATGGTTTCACTTATCCACCTCTGGAAAAATATGGTCCTTCTAGGCATTCCTATGTCCTCCAGCCTGACTCTATGGTCAGCTTCAGGTAGACCATAGAGTAGCACTGAAGGACATCTAGGTGCCTAGAAAGAATGTCCCTCTAGGTATCTGGTGGTCCTCCAATGTAGTATGGTCTCTCTAGGTATATCTAAGGCCCCCAGCATGACTCTATGGTCAACTTCAGATAGGCTTTGACCATTGAGTTGCTCTGGAGAAAGTCCAGGTGCCTAGGAAGAACACCACTCTAGGTACTTGTTGGTCCTCCAGCATAGTATGGTCTCTCTATAGGCATCTCTATGTCCTCCAGCATGACTCTATGGTCAAGTTCAGGTGGGCATTGACCATAGAGTTGCACTGGAGGACATCCAGGTGCCTGGAAAGAACACCACTCTAAGTATCTGGAGATCCTCCAGTGCAACTCTGTGGTCAAATTCTGCTGGAAATGTAGGGTTTGCGATTATCTGCAATTTTCAAGTCTGGGCATTGATATGGGGATTGCACCGTACCTCAATGAGAAGGTCTCTTTTCCCCTCAAGGCCCAGGCATGGAAACACATGCAGGTAAACCTTGCAGCCATGCTCAGCCTGGGTCAGTTGGTGCAAACTTGTGGGGTTTCTCCCCTCGTGAAGGGCATCTCTGTGGGCCTGATGTCGCTTTCGCCTGAAATTCTGCTGTGTTTGGCTTTTCGTGCAGGACAGGTTGTCGCAGTGGAACGAGAACAGAGCGCCACCGAGTCTTTGGCAAGGTGAAGCGACAAGGAGGGCGTGTGTGTGTGTGTGTGGCTAGGGGCATGGAGGGGAGGTCAGGCAGCCGTCCTCTGTTGTGGCAAGAAGGGTGCGAGACAACAAGCACAGCCCGGTTGTCAGTTGCGGTTGCAAGAAACAGAGACTCTGCTGTGTGACTTGGGAGGCCTAGGGTTGTCAGACTGAAAACTGGAGAGGGCTCCTGCGCCTTTTAAGAGTCGTGTAGAAGAGAGGATTTCAGCAGGGATTGCTTGTGGTTCCCTGGTTGTGTGTGACCAACCTCCTTTGCTAGAATTCCCTCTTTGGTCTGTATGTGTACATGCACTTTTTTTGTCATTCATTTTTCAGAGATGGCTTGCCCTTGCCTTCCTCTGAGGTTGAGAGAGTGTGATTTGTCCAAAGTCATCCAGGAAGTTTCCGTGGCTGAGGAGGGATTCGAACCCAGGACTCCTGGAGTCCTAGTCCAACACTCAAGCCACCACACCACTTCAAGTGGCCTGTCGACTGATGGCGGCCCTTTGAATTTTGCAGGGTTTTCTTAGGCAAGGAAGACTCAGAGGTGGTTTTGCCAGTTCCTTCCTCAGAAATAGAGCCTACAGCACCTGATATCCATTGGCGGTCTCTCTTCCAAGGACTAACCAGGGCTGACCCTGCTTGGCTTCCAAGATCAGATGGGATCTCATGCCTTGTGTGCCTTCAAGTTGCCTGTGGACTTATTGCAGCTTCATGAATTTGTTTGTAGGGTTTTACAGCAAGGAACCCTCAGAGGTGGTTTGGCCAGCCCCTTCCTCTGAAATAGAGCCTGCTCCACCTGACATTCATTTGCGGTCTCCCATCCAAGGACTAACCTGGGCTGACCTTGCTTAGTTCCCAAGATTAGAGGGTGCCTTTAAGGTATTTAGTTATGTGCATGCATGTGCCTTCAAGTCCCCCATCGACTTAATGTGACCCCATTAATTTCAGACGGTTTTCTTAGGCAAGGAATATCCAGAGGTGGTTTTGCCCATTTCTTCTTCCTCTGAAATAGGGCCTCCAGTATCTGGGTTTCCCTGGCGGCCCCCCTCCTATTCCTTACCAGGGCTGACCCTGCTTATCTTCCAAGATCAGACCAGATCCAGTCCCTTTAGGGTACAAAATCATTATGTGTACAGATGGTCTCTCCAGTTTTCACTCCAGCAGCCCTGACCAAAAATAAAAGTCCATCTCTGACCATCCACAATGGATTAGCTGAACTAAGATGAGACCAAGGTTCGAATCCCTACTCAGCTATGGAAGCCCCCAAGGGCAAAGCCCCCTGAACAAATCTGGCCAAGTAAAACACTGAAGTATGATTGCCATAATACAGTAATTCAAAATCAACCTGAAGGCACATCGCAACAAATATCAACCTTTTCCACCTTCTCCATCATCATTATTAAAATTATTTATTTATATCCCAGTCCATTGAAACAGATACAGCTTTTTAAAAAATGTACATCTTGCAAAAGTGAAAAGTGTCATTCAGCTGCCCATTAAATTAAAAGCATGCTATAAAAATTAAAAGCATCCTATGAAAATTAAAATCCATAAAATTAAAAGTATACCCTATATAACAAGAAGAAGAACAAAATATGAACAATGCGGTACTTGAAAGGCCCTTTTACTGTTCTGGAGTAAAAGGGCCTCTAAGATACCTTATAGTTCATATTTGTTCTTATTTTTATTATTATAGGGTATACTTTTAATTTTATGGATTTTAATTTTTTTAATTTTAACCAAAGACAAGGCCAGCCAAGGAGTAACTCAAAATAGTCACTACCTAAAACCATAAAGGCACCAAATCTCCATGTGATCTTGGAAGTTAAGCAAGGTCGCCCCTGGTTAGTACTTGGATGGGAGACCGCCTGCAAATCGCAGGTGCTAGAGTTTTATTTCAGAGGAAGGAACTGGCAAAACCACCTCTGAGGATTCCTTGCCTAAGAAAACCCTACGAAATTCATGGGGTCGCTATAAGACAACAAGAGATCTGAAGTTACACATAAGGCACCAGATGTCATCTAAGCAGGGCCAGCCCCGGTTAGGCCTTGGAGGGGAGGCCACCAAGGAACACCTGGCGCTGGAGTCTCTATTTCAGAGGAAGGAGCTGGAAAACCCACTTCCGATTATTCCTTGGCTAAGAAAACTCTGCAAAGTTCATAAGTCAACTAGTGACTTAAAGGCACATAGACAAAAGGCATTAAATCCCATCTGATTTTGGAAGCTGAGCAGGGTCAGTCCTGGTTAGGGCTTGGATGGGAGACTGCCAACCAACCCCAGGTGCTTTAGGCTCTATTTAAGAGGAAGGAACTGGCCAAACCACCTCTGAGTATCCCTTGTCTAAGAAAACCCTATGAAATTCATGGGGTCCCCATAAATCGGCAGAGAACTTGACACAAGATCTGACCTTGGTCCCTTTCCCCCCAAAATCTTGGAGACTGGAACTGCCAGAGCATGGGAAAAGGTGCCTTTTTGGACTGCCGCTCCCAGAATCCCCCAGCCAGCTATGCTGGGATTGACAGTCCAAAAAGAAGAACCTTCCCCAATGCCAGAAAACGCACACATATAAAATACATGCCTTCTATATCATAAAACGGTGAGTGGAAACAGAGCCAGGAAGCCACTGGTGAGGGCCATAAAACCCATATTAAATGCTTGGATAAATAAGTGAGTTTGGAACGGATTCGAGAAAGGACAAAAAATACTTGGTTACTGTTATTTTCCCAACAGAATAATGGCTTTTCTGAGGCTGGGGAGAAACTCCTGCCGAGAAGAACGGAGCAGCAGGGAGATTCTTTGCACTTCATTAAGTCTTTGGGGGGAATTATTCTGCATATTCATGCCAATAAAAATGCAATGATTGCTCTGTGCAAAACCATACATTTCTGCACACAAACCTGCCCCCCCCCCCCAAAATTAAAAATGTTTCCTATGCAAAGTTGCCAGATCTTAGGGCCTGCCCTTGGGTTTCCAGTTTTTGTGGGGCATCCGATGGGAGGCAAGCGTACACATTCTCCACTTTTGCAGGGACCAAGAGGAAACGGCTGGGTGCAAATCTCCAGCATGGCTATGAAAGCAGCAGCTTGCCACACTTTTCAAGAAATAACGAATTGGTTATTTAATAACTAATAGCTAATTGGTTGTTACAATTTGCCAAGACTCTCCAAAGCGGGGTTATGCAGTTATTCTGTTATTCCCTCCTTCCCTCTCCATTCCTTCTGGTGCCAGGGCTCACCCTCTGCTCTGCATCCATCTTCTGGCTAAAAGCAAGCAGGATAGATTAAAGGTTCCTTTTCTCATCTCCATAAGAAGGAATAAAAGCCATTCCTTTCCCCTTGATCTGGGAACAGACCTGTTAGCAAAGATCCCTGTGTTAATTTCCTAACAGGAAAATATGTCCTCTGTGGCCTCATTCCCACTACCTTTTAAAACAAATCGCAAATCGGTTTGAACCTGTTCCAATCACCCGGGTTCCCACTTGAACTAAATCGCTGAAGTGATTCGGAGAGGGGGGCCATGTGCTAAAACCATTTAAACCACATCTCTATGATGCTGATTTTTCACCCGCATTTTTTTGGATAAATTGATTCTGCGCAAGTGTGAACCAGATGTGGATTGGAATCAATTTAAGTTTGCCCTTTGGTCGGCTGGAGCAGGTCCATTTTGAACCGATTCATTCGCCAGTTTGAACCATAAGTGAGTTATTTTGCAGGGGGGAAATGCGATTGGGGCAAATGTAGTGTGAATCACACTCCGCTGTTGAATCAATCCATTGATTCGGATCACAAACCGATTTATTTGTAAGTGGAAATGAGGCCTGTGTTTCTGTGTGTTTTAATAACCAGCTGTGAGCCACTTTGGTTGGCACTTAATGCACAACATTTAATAGGCTGCCCCTAAATTTTGGCTCAGAAACTTCAGGGTCTGGGATGATCCTGAACTAGAAACGCAGCCGAGGGGATTTGCTGCCCTGCGGCACTGGATTCAACTGTAATGTTCAGGACCCACTTTTGTTAGTGATAGCCACACAATATGTCTGTTGTCTCTGTGTTACGCTCTTCGAATGAGGCCCTTTTCCAAGTTCCACCAGTTGGTAAAGTACATTATGTTCGTATGAAGCCCAAATGTTTTGGACAACTGTTCCCAGAAACTATCTGTTCTGGCTAGAGCATTAAAGGAGCTGCAGTCCAAAAGTCATTATTATTATTATTATTATTATTATTCACCTTTCCAAGTGAAAGAAAGTTGCATCATGGCATCACAACTTTAGAAATCCTCCCCAAATGTCATGGTAAGGCCATGGTTCCAAATCCTTTCTGTGTCAAGAGCTAGGGATGTAAACCTTCCACTTGGGTCATCTTCACATACAAGGATCAATAATGTCCTCTATATTTTCTTTGCTGTAGGAGAAAAATGTCAATTTCTGCACAGTTCTGAAGAAGATTTTATACTTTGCCAAATCTCACAGGGATTTTTTTTTAAATCCAGGAGTAGCCGCGTTGTCCAAATAGCAAAATACAATAACACCCAAAGTTTCACAAGACAAGGATACTCTTATGTATTTTGTGCACTTTGGTTGGCCAACAACGGTATCGCTGTTTTGGGGGTCATACGGGGAATTATTTGCCTTGGGTTTTATGCACAAGGGGGAAAGGGCTTTCTTTTCTGCAGAAAACCTTTCTGAGTTTTTGGGGCAGAGAGAAGAGATCCCCATTTAGGGAAATCTATTGGAACATTTATCCTTTTTTGTATGTTAACACTGTTGCATTTATTTTAATTTGTAAGTTGCTTTGAGTCCCAATTTTGGGGGAAAGTTGGGGTACAGGTAAATATGACGAGGATGATGAGGATGATAACACACCAGCAGATGCAAATATAATAAGATCTCTTGGCCCAGGGTTCTTGGGTCCCAATCTTTAGATTCCCATCGTGGGGAAAGCCAAAGTCTCCATCTTCAGCAGTCTACCGGTTTTCTTCCCTTTTAGTTAGCATCATAGAATTGGAAGAGACCCCAAGGGCCCTGATCCAGTCCAACCCGCTTCTGCCATGCAGGAACTCACAATCAAAGCATCCCCAACAGCTGGCCATCCAGCCTCTGTTTAAAAACCTCCAAAAGAAGGAGACTCCGCCACTTTTCGAGGGAATGTCTTCCACTGTTTCTTACCATCAGGAAGTTCCCCTTAATCTTGAGCTGGAATCGCTTTTCCTGCAGTTTGCATCCATTGCTCCAAGTCCTATTCTCTAGAGCAGCAGAAAACAAGCTAGCTCCCTCCTTTAATAATAATAATGATGATAATAATAATAATAATGATAATAAAATTTATTTATATCCCGCCTCTCTACAAAATGCAATCAGGGCGGCTTACAAGATTAAAGTATACAGTCCGAACCCTCAAACCCCCCCCCTTTAAAATACAATTAAACAATGTAGAATTTAAAACATAAAACATACTTTAAAAAAAAGTATGTCTATATGACATCCTTTCAAACACTTTAACAGGGCTGTCATGTCCCCTCTTAACCTTCTCTTCTCCAGGCTAAACATCCCCAGCTCCCTCAGTCCTTCCTCATAGAGCTTCATGGTTTCCAGACCCTTCATCATTTTAGTGGCCCTCCTTTGGACTCAGGGCTCCAGTTTCTCAATGTCCTTTTTGAATGGTTTTGCCCAGAACTGGACACAGGATGATTCCAGGTGGGGCCTGGACAAAGCAGAATAGAGTGGCACTATTACAACAACTATTAGTTGTTGGATGGCCTTCTGTCGGAGTGCTTTGATGGTGAATTCCTGCATGGCAGAAGGGAGTTGGACTGTCTGCATGGCCCTTAGTGGAACATGGACTCTCTCAGAGTGTGCTAGACTGTCCTTCGCTAGAGGCCTTTAAGCAGAGGCTGGATGGCCATCTCTAGGAGTGTATTTATGGTGTCTTCCTGCATGGCAGGATGAGGTTGGACTGGATTATGGTCCTGGGAGGGTCTCTTTCAACCCAATGTTTCTGTGGATGGAGATTTTTCCTTAGTTGGTTCTCCAGACTACAAGAGCAAAAAGCTGGGGGCGGTTGTTGGCTGAGGGCTGATGCCGGCGTGTCTCCTTTATTGGATACTCACAATTGTGCCAGGTGGGCAAGCAACCAGCCTGGGTTGGAACAGTGGGTCTTTCTGGGGAAAGATTTGTGCGGGGGGGAAATTGTGTTCACACATTTGCAAGTTGCCAGGAAGGTTTGCTCTGCAAGAAGCCCAGAGGCCACAGAGTGGACTCACATCAGCCCTTGGACAGATCTGGCTTCCAAAAGACATGTAGTTCCTTGCAGGCTTCCCCAAGGATTACTTCAGCACTGAACAATGATACATAATAATAAGTTAATAATTAATACTACTACTATGATGATGATGATGAAGAATTGTTGTTTGTTATACTACTACTAACAAGTGAAGTAGACTGAAGTCTAGGAAAGCTCATGCTGCCAATTTCTTTCTTCATTAGTCTCAAAGGTGCTACAAGATCTCTCTACAATTTAATAATGTTAATCATAACCTTTAATCAGCCATGAAGCAGATACCCAGCATCCCATCTCTTTCCCTGGTGGAAGCCCATCATCCCCTCACAACCTGTGAAACAACTGGGACCCAAACAAATCCTTCCCAGACTGTCTCCTGCCTTGGATGGGGATTTTGAAAATAAATCAATTAAAGAATGTCAGGAAACCTTGGCTGCATCCGCACTGCAGAAATAATGCAGTTTGACACTACTTTAACCATCCTGGCACCATGCTATGGCATCCTGGGATCTGTAGTTTGTTGTGGACCCAGAGCTCTCTGACACAGAAAGATAGATATCTCACAAAACTACAAATCCCAAACACCCCTAGTATTGAGCCACGTCAGTTAAAATGGTGTCAAACTGCATTATATCTGTAGTGCAGATGCAGCCCCAGATGATTCTTCTGACGGATGCAGAAGAAGCTTCGCAGTTTGAGATATATTCAGGGCAAAATTTGCACATAATTTATTTTGCACAGAAAACAGGATTTTCCTGGAAAGGAACAGAATTTTGTTCACAGAAAATTCTGTGTTCTGTGTAGAAATATTATTTTTTGGTGCAGAAGATGCTACAGAGGAGTAAATTTATATCCTGCGCAAAATTAACACATGATTGTTTTACATGAAAAACAAGAAGTTGTAAAGCACTCGTGTGTGAATTTTGCAACAGCTTCTTCTGTTTTTTTACATTCCACCTTTTTCTCAGATGAAGACTCAAAGCCGCTTACAACAACGTCATTAAAAACTTCATGCAAAAGTTAACAAGAGATTAAATGATCAAAAAAGTAAAACTGTTTACAACGTAAACCATTAAACACACACACACACCAACACAACATTGTCTACCTGCATTCTTCCTGCACAGAAAATACCCAAAGAAAAGCCATGCACGAATTTTGCACAAACCGTGAAAAGTCTTTGAAAGCTTTGTTAAAATTATTTCTTGTTCCCTCCAAGGAGAAAATAAACAAAGAATGCCGCTCCGATTAAATGCCCCTTGATCAGGACTTGGAAATAATGTGTTACGAATCATAATGTTGATTTCGTAGGATAATAAAAAGGGCAGGGTAATAAAAGCGATATAATAAACGGTAGCATCATTATTTCCCTGGTCAACATTTGCAAAATGTTTTGGAGGGGGGCATTTTGGGGCCACCTTCCATCCATTATAGTCCCTTCCTTTACTTTAAGTGGATATTTCTACAATAAAAGGAACTTGGAAAGTAACCAAAAGCAGTAATTATATGAGGAAGTCATTTGAAGATATAATGGGCTGTTAGCATTTGGTTCCAGGACACCAAAACCCATGGATGCTCAAGTCCTATTAAATACAATGGTATAGTGAAATAGCATCCCTTAAATAAACCAGGCTTGATTTTTGGGATTTATATTTTTGGGGACTATTTTCATGAATCCGTGGATTCATGCGCTTCTTGTGGCTCACATCTCTTATTTGTGTCATTATGTTTCCCATCTTGTACTTTACTGTTCAGTCTTATTCTTGTGTATTCTTGCTCTTTCCATTTATTGTCGCCTTTTCATACAATATTTGGTTACTGGGGACCATTCCTTGTTTGATTCCTCCACATCTTTGCTGTTGAACCAGAGAGTGACTTTGTCCATTTCTTCCATTGCTGCTAACCCCATAATAAGCCATTCAAGGTAAATCGTGACTTTTCCACTTTGGGGCAATCAATATTTTCTAGCCACTGTAGTCATATATAAGAGAACTTTCCAATATTTGTTCTCTATTTGGGGGTTTGTTTGATTTAACATGTTCAACAAATAGACATCACATCTGAGCTCATATTTCATTTCCAAAATTTCTTGTATCGTATTGTGCATTCCCCCCCCCCCCCCCCCAGAAATGTTTTAGCTTTGGGCACCTCCACCAGACATGAATCCATGAATCCATATTTTGTTTGCACTTCCAGCACTTACTGTATATACGCATGTTTAAGTCTAGAAATTTAGGTTAAAAAATTGACCTAAAAAACTTGAGTCGACTTATCCCTGGGTTAATGTAAGTACTGCATTTTAATGCGTATATATATATGGGGTGAAAGGCAAGAGTTAATCTGCCCTGGAAGCACTGACCCCCTTCTACTCTCTCAGCCATGCAGCCTTTAGTATGTACACAAATAGTTATGCCTGTTGGCATTTTGTAAGTTCTTTTCTTTTACTTCGTCCTTTACATCTTTCATTACAAGTCAAGTTTTACTCTCGACTTATCCATGGATCATATCAAAGTCCATAATTTTGGCCCCAAAACTTGCCCTTGACTTATATATTTTAGTTGTTCTCCTTTGGACACATGGCTCCAGTTTCTCCACATCCTTTTCTAATTGTGGTGCCCAAAACAGTATTCCAGGTGGGGCCTGACCAGAGCAGAATAGAGCGGCACTATTGCTTCCACTGTATTCTGCTCTGATCAGGCCCCTCCTGGAATACTGTGTCCAGTTTTGGGCACCACAATTAGAAAAGGATGTGGAGAAACTGGAGCCATGTGTCCAGAGGAGAACAACTAATAAATGGTGAAGGGTCTGGAAACTATGAAGCCCTATGAGGAACGACTGAGGGAGCTGGGGATGTTTAGCCTGGAGAAGAGAAGGTTCAGAGGTGATATGATGATAGCCCTGTTTAAATGTTTGAAGGGATGTCATGTTGAGGAGGGAGCAAGCTTGTTTTCTGCTGCTCCAGAGAACAGGACCCAGAACAATGGATGCAAACTACAGGAAAAGAGATTCCAGCTCAACATTAGGAAGAACTTCCTGAGAGTAAGGGCTGTTCGACAATGGAACAGACTCCTTCCTGGGAGTGTAGTGGAGTCTTCCTCCTTGGAGGTCTTTAAACAGAGGCTGGATGGCCATCTGTCAATAGGGATGCTTTGATGGAGAGTTCCTGCATGGCAGAATGGAGTTGGACTGGATGGCCCTTGCGGTCTCTTCCAACTCTTATTCTATGATTCTATGAGTTTGACTTATAGTCGGGTATATACAGCATTCCTCTTTTTGGGGGGAACAATGCCCACCCATCTTAGGGGAGAATTTTGGGAGTCGTAGTGTAAAAAAATAATATTCCTCTCCCTCTCAAAATCTCTGCTTCTTGCTGGAAACAAGAGACTGGGCCGGGTGTCCTGGACCGGCGGGCTTCTTCTTCTTCTTCCTCTTCTTCTTCTTCTTCTGCGCATCCCAGTTTCCCGCATTTTCCTGTCTCTTCCTCTCGCTCCCATCATCCCCGCTCGCCTGTCTGTTTCTGATCCTCAGTCTGCACAGCATGCCTGCTCCTATTTGGGATCTGTCATCTGTTCATACACAAACACAATCTCCTTCTCCTTACCTGCCCTGCCCAGTGTTGAAGCTCTCTGCCTGGTGCTTTTCTTGGCACACAGTCTGTAGCTCATTCCCCTGAAGTGTCCTTGCAGCTGGCAAAGCATCGCCGCCGTGCCACGGGAACCCGGCCAAAACATTACATTCCCCTTCCAGCCCCTGCATGCTTTCTTGGCAGCTCTGGCAGAGGATCAGGGGGCCTCCCAGTTTCTGCCTGGTTCTGTTTCTCTCTCTCTCTCTCACACACACACACACACACACACACACACACACACACACACACACACACACACCTGCAAAACCTGGGGAGGGAAAATAAGCCCTAGGTCTTAGGCTAGAAATCTCATTTCAGCTGTCAGGAAGGATGCACAAAGGTGCGTCTCAAGACGCTGGCAGCCCAGAGCCTGCGAAAACTGCCCTTGTGTTTGGAATACAGCTCCCAGAATCCCCCAGCCAGCAAAGCAGTTTTGATCTGGATTGATTTAACATGTACACATCTTATTTGTCCTTTTGCATCTTTGGTAGTGGATTGTTTTAACATGTGCACACCTTATTTGTCCTTTTAAACTGGTGTGTGTTTTGACTGATGGGTTTTAACCGATGTTGTTTGTCCGTTAATTGTTGTTGTTGTCCCTCGCCTCAATCCATGGGTCGAGGCAGGTAATACTACTACTAATACTACTACTACTAATATTAATACAGTCAGCCCTCCTTATGCACTGATTTTTTATCCACGGATTCAAACATCCACAGCTTGAAAATATTCAAAAAAGGATAAATTCTAAATAGCAAACCTTGATTTTCCATTTTATTTAAGGGACGTCATTTTGCTCTGCCATTATATCTAATGGGTCTTGAGCATCCACGGTTTTTGTTATCCACGGGAGATCCTGGTACCAAACCCCAGCGCATAACAAGGTCCCACTGTAATAATAATTGGGGTTGCTGTCCAAAATCCCCAAAAAGTTGCAATCCAAAACCAAAGTCCTCCAAAACTTGCAGTCCCCAAACCCTCCTCACAACGTTTCGGATCTTTGCAGACGATCCAATAGTTGGCCTCAAGGGCTTTTAAAAATACGTATTTGCCGGTGTGTGGAGGGGAAACAACCAAAATGGCGAAGTTGAAGGCTTTCACGGCTGGAATCCATAGTTTCTTGTGGGCTTTTCGGGCTCAGTGGTCATGTTCTGGAAGAGTTTATTCCTGATGTTGTGCCAGCATCTGTGGCTGGCATCTTCAGAGAATGCCGGCAATGGAGTGAGTTGGGTATACATATACTTTTTGGTGTAACACAGTATGTATACACACACACATACACACACACACACCATTCACAGAAAAAAATACCCTGAGATCTATTATCCTGGGCTAAGTGGTTTTATGGCAGCCCCTGAAAAAACTAAACCAGATGCATTTGAAATGCACATAACAACAAAGATTCAACCCGGATTCTACCAGGATTAAATTCACCATCTGAATAAATAAACCCCAAGGGGTCACTCACACTCACTTTTTTGTACTAAGGACATGCGGATCTGTGCAGCGATGTGATACCGAATTGACATTCACACTATGTTTAGTGTTATTGAATCTCTCCAACCCGGTCTGGCATTCACACTGCCTCACTTTCGGATCAACGTTTTCAGGAACGGATCCTAGTGATCCAGATTGATTCAGTATTGCATTTGCACTACCAAAGATGTGAATTGCCCCCCCAAAAGACGTGGTTAGTTAACCAGTACCAAATGCACCAGATAAAGTTGCTTTTTCACCAGCTCCGCCGCGCACCATGCTGGGTGCGTTTGGGACACAGTGTGAACGACTTTGAAATAATCCAGTTTCCACACCGGTTTATTTCATAGCATGAACAGCCCCTGAGTTTAAAGTGGGTTTTCAATACTGGGGGGGGGTGACATGACTGGCGCGCCAACCCTGGCAGGTGGGTCTCCTCTGGGATTGTAGGAAGGGCAGCGATGGAGCTGTGATCCGTTCCCGGCTCTGCGGTCAAGACGAGGGAATCACCCGCAAGGCCTGACAGCTCCTCTGGGAAATATCGAGTTCTGCCTTACAGGCCATTTTTCCTTTTGTGTTTTTTTCCCCATTAGATAAGTGATCGGATGAGGCGGATTTAATAAAAAAAACGGAGAGAGAGAGAGAGAGAGATGGTTTTATTGCCGAGAATAAATATATTTATGGAGCTGGTCGGGTTACGAGGGAGGTTCGCTCGCGCTTCCAAAGACAGCGGGTTTTATTTGTAATCTTATTGGGGAAATTGAGATATAAACATGATGAGCAGCTCCTTTGACGGATGCCAAGAGAAAAAGAAGAAGAAATTGAAGAAGAACCCGGCAGCCACCAATCTACCCAGAGCTTGGGAAAGTTACTTTTGTGGACTGTAGCTCCCAGGATCCACACACAGAATGGAGACACACTGTATCTTTTTCCATATACACTTGTCCCTCGCTATTCGCTGGGCTTAGGGGCACAAGACCCCCGTGAATATGGGAAAACCGCAAATAACAAAAACGCCATATTTTTACCTGGGACAACAACTCTCTAGGAATCTCTAGGTCCTCCAGGGCAACTCTGTGGTCAACGTCCGACACACTGACCATAGAACTGCGCTGGAGGAGCTACAAAGGCCTAGTAGAGTATCCTCTCTAGGAATCTCTAGGTCCTCCAGGGCAACTCTGTGGTCAATGTCCAACATACATTGATCATAGAACTGCAATGGAGGAGCTACAAAGGCCTAGAAGAGTGTTCTCTCTAGGAATCTCTAGGTCTTTCGGCACAACCTTTAGTTAAAGCTGACAATAGCGTTGTGCTGGAGGACCTAGATACTCCTAGAGAGAGAACATATTAATCAAATCCGTGAATAATCACAGCCACAAATATGGAAGGATGAGTGTATATTTTTCCATACTTGGATGATATCCTGCTTATGGGGTCACAACAGCCTCCCCTTTCTAAGTAGAGCTTGGAGAAGTTACCTTTTTGGGCTACAACTCCCAGCATCCATTGGCCGAGCTGGGTGGGGATGCTGGGAGTTGTAGTCCAAAAAGGTAATTCCATCATCTTATTATTATTATTATTATTCTTGTGTGCCTTCAAGCCATTTCCAGCTTATGGTGACCCCAATCATGGAGCTTTCTTGGTGCCTTTCCTTCCTCTGAGGCTGAGAGAGTGGCAGAGTAAGTATACAAACCCTGTTCTCCAGAGTTATGGTCCAACACTCAAACCACTACACACATAACACACACCCCACAATTATCAACAACTACCAAAAAGGTTTTTAAACATTATTCAAAGCTGTAGCCGTGACTCCATCCCTGGTAATCTCCCTTGAATAATAATAATAAAAATAATAAATCCCCTCCAAAGTTAGCAATGAGATAAAATGCACCTCTGGTCTCCCCCAATTTCCTTAATCTGCCCCTCAAGTCATTCCATGCCACCCTCCTCCCATTTTAATCCTTCTTCTCTCTTCCTTCCTTCCTTCCTTTTTCTTCTTTTCCTCCCAAGCTGCAGCCCTCTAGGCCACGATTGCAAGTGCATGCACATTAACATAAATTAAAGCCATTTAAATATATTTGCATACATTATGGAATGAGCAGGAGGCAAAGGAGGGGGGAAGTCGGCGGGTGGCAGAAAGGGAAGGGATTGGGAGAGGAAAGAGCCCTGATGTGTTTGTGCGTCTCTGTGTGTGTGAGTCTCTCTCTCTCTCTCTCTCTCTCTGTGTTATTTAAGAACCAGCCGGTTGTCAAAATAGCAGAAGAGAGCAATTATCCCGAGAAATTTATTCCCAGAGTTTCATCTCCCGGAGCCACAATCTCTCCCCTGCCTTCATTTGCACCAATATTTTGACTCTCTTCTCGACTTATCATTCAGCACCTTCTGCTTTGGGGAGAGGGTCTTAACACCCCCCAATAGATACCCCAATAGTCAAATGATACCCAACACTTTCCCAAATGAGAACCAGCATGGTGTCGTGGTTTGAGTTTTGGACTAGGATTCTGGGAGACCAGAGTCCGAATCCTGACCTTCAGCAACTCTCACTGGACCTTATCACACGTGGGGGGTTTGCAGCTCAGATCCGCAGTCACTCCTGTTCTAGCAATGTGAAATGTCATTTTTTTTCACACCAGATCCAGAGTCACTCTTGTCTAGCAATGCGAATTCATGTTAAAACATGATGTTTTACCATACCTGGTTGCCTTTCTGTTGCCCTTCCGAATCGAGGGGGAAGCGGAGTCAGTTCAATTCCAAGCAAGTCACACGATGCGGATTCAAGCAAAGGGGAGTGAGTGCACATTGTATTACCACACCAGAGCATACTTTGAGGGTTCAATGATTCGAATCGTCACCCTTGGACATGCTCAGTGGGACTCTGGATGCTGTCCTTCCCTGCTCCCTCCTTAGCTGTCATCCCTCATCGAGGTGAAGGAGGAGGCAGGGGATGATGGGATGGGTGGTAGGTTGAAGGAGAGGAGCAGATTGGGGTCTAGGAGGAGGCAGGGGATGATGGGATGGGTAACAGGGTGAAGGAGGGGAGCAGATCAGGGTCTAGGAGGATGCAGGGGATGATGGGATGGGTGACAGGCTGAAGGAGAGGAGCAGATTGGGGTCTAGGAAGAGGCAGGGATGATGGAATGGGTGGCAGGGTGAAGGAGGGGAGCAGATTGGGGTCTAGGAGGGCACAGGGGATGATGGGATGGGTGCCAGGATGGCAGAGAGGAGGAGATGGCATGAAGGAGGAGGAGGGGGATAGAGGAGCAGAACGCAGGGGGCCAAGGGGGGGCGACAACGGAGTGATTTTCCACACCAGACCAATTCTAAGTGAAATCAAAGTGAACTTAAATGTGAATTCTGTGAATTCCCTTTTTTCTGGAATTCATCAAAATGAGGAGTCACTTTGGATTTACTGCGGAAGCCCCACGGAAGGATCTCCCATAGAAAGGAATGGCGTCTGAAAACACATTCACTTTACGATGTGAATCCACATCGTTGGACCCACATCACTTTGGAACTGAGCTGCAAAGCTCTAAACATCTCTGTGATAAACCTCACTCTCTCAGAGGAAGGCAAAGGTGGCAATCCTCCTCCGGACAGATTTGGCCAAGAAAACCCCACGATGGTATTATCATAATGATACTCCGTAACCATGGGATGCTTTTTATATACAGGGGGTTTGTTATATGGGGGTGTGTATTGTAGTTTTTAACATATGCAATTTTGTACTGTCTTTATTGGATGTTTTTTAAATTTAATTTTTGAAACTTTCATTGCAAATTCTTGCAAAATGCTTTTATTCCTGAGATGCCAAGGGACCCTTTCTGGGAGAAAGGCAGCAGAAGAATGAAATATGTGAAGGCAAAGGCTTCCACAGTCAGCATCCATAGCTTTTTGTGGGTTTGGGGGGCAATGTGTCCATGTTCTAGAAGAAGAGTTTATTCCTGACCTTTCACCAGCATCTGTGGCTGGCATCTTCAGAGGAATAAGCTCTTCTGGAACATGGCCACATCGCCCCAAAAACCCACAAAAAAACTATACAAATTAAATAAATAAATAAATAAATAGGTTTGCCATAAGTCAGAAATGACTTGAAGGCACACCACAACAACTTTCCCAAATACCCCAACTCTGATCCCAAATTCACCTCCTTTCCCCTAATATTCTGGTCCTCATGACACCCTTCCCTCCTCGAAACTGAGGTTTGGGGTCTCCCTAACCCTCTGTTTTCCAAACCCCTCAATTCTCACTCGGTTCGATATCCCACATCCCTGGGTGACCTTCCTATGCCTCCAAAGGCCCCAAAACCTCACCCTCCATCCCTCTAGAATTGCTCCTGGATCTGAAAGCCCAGATGATGCTCCAGTATATACTCCCCCCAATTGGGTTGGGCATGTTCCCCTTTGCGGTGCCTTGGGTTCAGATTCACAGACAGATACTTCCGATGCATTATTGCAAATTCACACAACCATCTCAGTGGCTGCCGCTGTTCAGCGTTAGACCCCAAGATCCTTGCACTGTTGCTAAGATGCTGCCCATCTCTCCTTCCTAAGTGACCCTTGGGGTCCTCTGCCCCCCAACTTTGCCTCCCCTGGGGATACCTTCCCCAATTCAGGCCTCCACTTTTAAAAAACGGTCTCCCGCCCAGAAGTTTCCACCCATCCTGGCCCTCCCTTCCACTTTGCATCTGTAGTGTGTAACCTTGTATAGGTTGCTTTCCTCCCTCTCTTTCTCTCTGCATCTGCAGTGAGGGAAGGAGGGAGTGTGTCAGGGGGAAAAGAAGGAGGGAGAGAAGGAGGGAGGGATATGCAGACAGACAGGCAGGCAGGAAGAAGTCTTTGCATTGCAATGCACCCTGCCTCCTTTCCAGCCCCCAAGTTGCACCTTTATGGGGTGAATTCAGTGGCACACACAAACACACACAACACCCTATTTCCTTCCATGGATGGACTAGGCTGAATCAATGCAAAATGTCCCCTAAAAATCCCATCACCTTTTAAACCAGATCGCAAATCGGTTTGACCCGGTTCAAATAACTCTGGTTCTCACTTGAATCGAGTTGCTGAAGCGATTTAGAGAGTGGGGCATGCGCTAGACCCATTTGACCCACGTCTTTTTGACACCGATGTTTTCCGCGTCTTTTTGGATAATTTCTGCGCAAGTGTATAAACCAGATGCGGATTGGAATCAATTTAAATTTGCCCTTTGGCCGGCTGGAGTGGGTCCGTTTTGAACCGATTCATTGGTGACTGTGAACCACAAGTGCGTTATATTAGAGGGGAAAAATGCGATCGGGGCAAATGTAGTGGGAACCATGCTCCACTGTTGAATCGATCCATCAATTCGGATCGCAAACCAATTTATCTGTAAGTGGGAATGAGGCCCTAGGTGTCCTGAGTTCCAGTTTCTCCACCACCAAGACGGTGTTCTCTACAGAATTTCCCATTTAGGGTCTGGATTTTCTCTTACCTCCTCCAGCGGTGTTTGGCAACAGTTCCCATTATCTTCTGGACTTGTTATTTAGAGATGATGGGCATTGCTGTTGTTCTCCAATGCCAAGGTGGGGGAAGGGGACGTAAAAAGTGGACGGGAAATTGAGAGTTCTTTAGGGCGTGTGCAGAGTGTCTTTCTCTTACCATGGAGTAAAGGGAGGCAGACACTCATGTGACTAGTGGTACATGTATGGGTGCATCTACACTGTAGAAGAAATGCAGTTTGACACCACTTTAAGTGCTGTAGCTCCAGGATAAGCTCCCAATCTCTTTTGTGTGATACACTCCTAAGTATGAGGAGGGCAACTCTGAAAGAACTAGAGATGATCCTAAAAAGCAAAAATATACAACTAAGCATGAAAGTAAAGTATCGTTGCCACTTGCATTTAGATTGGTCTGCAAATCGCATTGACATTGAATCAACGAATCGACTCCACGAAATAGGTTGCTCCTACTATGCAAGCCAATTATTTCTCTTTCCGATGGATTCGGATTTTAACACGATTGTCGTTCCCGCTGGGGTTTGCGGCAGAAGAGGATTGAAAAAGTATCAATTGTAATTGATCTGTTGCGGGCTTTTTTAAAATGTCAATCAACTGATCGCATGATTGCCTCATCCAGCCATGATATTCCTCATCAGCATGTGTGGATGTGAGAGCTGGACAGAGAACAAAGCAGATAGGAAGAAAATCTTATCCACTCTTCAAACCGAGGCTGTTGTACTTTGGCCGCATCGTGAGAAGGCATGAATAATTGGGAAAGACCATAATGCTAGGAAAGGTAGAAGGCAATAGAAAGAGAAGAAGACTGCAGGCGAGATGGATGGACTCGATTTGGGAGGTCATGGATATGAATTTACAAGACCTAAGCAGAGCAGTGGATCATAGGGATCCTGGAGATGTCTGCTCCACAGGGTCACCATGAATCAAGATTTTGTTAACAACAACAAAAGTTCCTCCAAATGTTAAAGGTAAGTCCATTTGCGTGGCCATTTGTGGGTCTTTTAAGGAAGGGATTGCAGCACCCGAAGAGAAGGAAGTGCCAGGAATTAAAAGCCAAAGCCATAGACTTGGGGGGGGGAGGGGGATTTCTGAGAATCTGTGGCTCCTTCTTCTCTTTGGCCCGACAAGTGTGGGAACGACACACACAACCACTTACAGAAATTACAGTCACTCGCCTCAAAGTCATGATTCATTACCAGGATGGTGTCAGTGTTTGCGGGAAGCTCAGAAAGCTCTTTTCTTTTGTGGGTTGGAGAGCAGTTGGCAAGGGGTTGTGGTGGTGTGTTGTGTGCCTTCAAGTTGCTTCTAAATTGTGGAGACCCTGTCACAGGGTTTTCTTGGCAAGATGTGTTCGGAGGGGGTTCGCCTTTGCCTTCCTCCAAGGCTGAGAGAGTGTGACCTGCACCAGTTCACCCAGTGGGTCTCCATAACGGAATAGGGGTTCGAACCCTGGACATTATTCCCACTACCTTTTAAACTGGATTACAAATTGGTTTAAATGGCCACAGTTCGCACTTGAACCAAATTGCTGAAACGATTCAGAGAGGGGAACCACACACTAAACCCATTTAACCCACATCTTTGGGACACTGGTTTTTTTCCACGTCTTTTTGGATAAATCGATTCCGTGCAAGTGTGTGAATCAGATGCAGATCGGAATCGATTTAACTGTGCCCTTTGGCCGGCTGGAGTGGGTCCATTTTGAATTGATTCATATATGAATGTGACCCACAAGTGGGTTATTTTATTTTGCAGCAAGTAAATGTGATTGGGGCAAATGTAGTGGGAACCATGCTCCGCTGCCAAACTGATCCATCGATTCGGATCACAAACCGATTTATTTCTAAGCGGGAATGCAGCCCTGGTCTCCCAGTATCCTAGGCCAGCAACCAAAGCAATGCACCACACAAGCAGAATGGCTTCAATGGCTGCTATTGTCATGATTGTTTTGAGGTTGTTGTTGGGTACCTTCAAGTCTTTCCCAATTTATGGCAAACTTAAGGCCAACCTATCATGGCGCTTTCTTGGCAAGCTTTGTTCAGAGGAGGTTTACCATTCCCTTCCTCTAAAGCTGAGAGAATGTGACTTGCCCAATGGGTTTACAAGGCCAAGCCCAAATGCTGTGTTTCAGGGACACACTTTCCTGGTGAGAAAGGAGTATTATGGCAATTTGTGGTTAGGCTGACTAGCCCCAGGTTGTGTACCCCAAATGTGCATTTTGTCTCGTTGTTGTTGTTGTGTGCCTTCAGTTTATGGCAACCTTGTAAAGTAAAATTTGCTAGAGAGAGTCTTTCCCCAGCGGTCGTCTTCCTAGATTCTGGGCCCAAAAGAAAGGAAAGGAAAGGAGGAAGATGTTAAAAAAGGAGAAACCCTTCACGGGAATGGCTCATAAATTATATCCAAGTCTTGTCAAAAGGCAGAGAAAGGAACAGATGGAAAAATTTAATAAAGGAATGAGAACAATCGTCTTTGCTTGGAAAGGCTGCGGGAAAAATGTCTGGTTGGATAGAGATGTCTAAATGCTGTGGAAAGAAAGAAAGAAAGTCTCACAAATGTGTTTTCCGTTGCACACAATCACACTTCTCACATGGGGTGGATAGGTGAGAATGCAAACAGGTCATTTTCCCCTTGTTTCGAGCCCAAGACTGCATCTTCACTGCGGAAATAATGCAGTCTGACACCACTTTAACAGCCACGGTTCAATGATATGGAATTTTGGGATCTGTAGTTTGCTTCGGCACCAGAGCCCTGACAGAGAAGCCTAAATATGTCACAAAACTACAACTCCCAGGATTCCATAGCATTGAACCATGGTAGTTAAAGTGGTGGTCAAACCGGATTATTTCTGCAGTGTGGATGCAGCCAGGATGTGTGTGGAAAAGTTGGTTTTTTAGGACTACTACCTACTTCCAGAATCCCGCTCCCACCCAGCATGGCTGTTACAAAGCCCAGAATCTCCCCATCCTGCATCCATGCTGCCTGAGGGATTCTGGGAGTTGGACCCACAGAATTGATATATAATGGAAAGGACCTCGGGGGACACAGAATGATAGAACTTGAAAAGGAGGGCCATCAATCTAGTCCACATCCCATCACCAGGACTGCATCTGCACTGCAGAAATAATGCAGTTTGACGCCGCTTTGATTGCCATGGCTGCATCCTCTGGAATCCTGGGATCTCTAGTGAGGCACCAGCCATCCTTGGCAGAAAGGGCTAAAGACTTTGTAAAACTACAGATCCCAGGATTCCAGAGGATGGAGCTGCAGGACTCAAAGTGCATTATTTCCACAGTCCAAATGCACCCAAAGAGGAGAGAGCTTTGCAAAAGTGAGTTTCTCGTGTCCTCCTCGACATTTTCACAGCTGGCCAAACATTTTTCTCTGCGCTGCAAAGTCTACAGGAGGCTTCAGATTGAAATTTTAAAGGTCAGGGCAGGACTTTAGCTGAAGACGAGAGGAAAAGAGTCCCCAAAGCAGTTTGCAAGAGCTGAGAGGTCAAGAAGAGGGTCTCTTGCAAGAGCTGCTGTTGTGTGTCTTCACCAACATACAGCAACCCTAAAGCAAACCTATCATATTCACAGGGCTTCTTGGCATCATTTTGGCAAGAAAAGTGTTTTAAGTGTTGTCATTCCCTCCTCTGGGACGCAAAGTCTTACATGCACTTTTGCCTTTTCTGCCAACGAGGGCCAGCGCCTCACAAAACTAGAAATCCCAGGATTCTGTAGGATGGAGCCAGGGCAATTGACGTGATGCCAAACTGCATTATGTCTGCAGTGAAGATGCACCCATGTGGCAGGGACAACCCTGATCAATCCTCTCCCAGCTGCTTTTAAAAGGTCCTGGTTTCTTTTCCCTCCTCCTGCTTTCCCTCCTTTGTCTTCAGCTTTTCCCAATTGCTGCAAACAATTTCACAACGCAGAAGTAGTCTCTGTTCATTGAACTCAACAAAGGAGAGAGGAGAAAAGGGGGTCGTATCGTTCCCTTCCCAGTTGGCAAAAGCAAACTGTGGCAGCCTCTCCAAAAGCTTGTCGATGGTTCCTCATTTGTAATTTTGCCATCTTGACCACACTCTGATGTTGCTTGGCCACACATGTCCTGGCTTTTGTCTGTGGAGTTTATCACACGAAGGAGATCAGGAATTTATCCCGTGAATATCCTGGGAAAATTGCATAATGATTTCATGCAACATCACACAAAACCTGCCATTAAAGCGGTCACAAAGAAGCATCAACGAGCATCTTTTTACTTTCGGGATTTTGGTGACAATGCATTTCCAATATCACTTTATTTGCGCAATTGCGAGTGATCATCATTTGCACAATTCCTTGCCATTTTCGGTTTATTTGCAGGATGCTTTAAATGCGCTTTCATCTCTTTTTAATGCTGAAAACAGCCCCAGTGTGATAAACTCCTGTGAAGCATTGGAGAGCATGTGTACACCTAACTCCAGCCTGGCGCAGGGCTTTGAGCGTTGGACTAGGACTCCAGGAGACCAGGGTTCAAATGCGCGCTTGATGACACTCAGCTTCAGAGAAAGGCAGTAACTCTTCAAGGAGGTTTCAGAAAGGAGTTTTTCAAGCTATAGTTTGGTTCCAGATTGAGGACCGTGTCTCCTTCGTTTTTGGGGATATTCCAGGAAGGTTCTTTTTTGGCTTCTGCTACACTGAGAGGTGTAAAAATATTTTGCATTTACAGTAACAGAGTGGAGCTGACAAGTGCGGCGAATGTATGGCTATAAAACCGGCGTAAATATTCCAGATGCTCACAGCAAAGTGAAAAGGAAACAGCTTTATGGTTTTGGGGAATGGGGCTGTGAGTCCTCAGCTAAAATTAATGGGGCTGTGAATAACTCTGGGGATAGCTGCTACAGGAATAACTCCAGCAACGTGTAGGGCTTTAAGTGTTGGACTAGGACTCCAGGAGACCAGGGTTCGAATCCTTGCTCAGTCATTGGTGACCTTACCTTGGGCAAGTCAGAACACTAGATTATCCAAACTGGATCAAGTAAAGTACTTTAAAATGTTAAAGATGTCAAAAAATGTATTCAAAACTATTATTATGACCAGTTATGGGTGTTTCAAAAGAGACATGCAGCACATATTAGAAGAGATTCCAGAATGTAAGCAATAATACTAGTAGTAGTAGTAGTAGTAGTAATAGATTTATTTATGTCCTATCTTTCCAAAAGGATCAAGGCAGGTTAAAATATATAATTTACCAGAATATACTGATATATGAAGTCCAGATACGATTAAAAGCATGATACCAGTGATTCAGACAAGAAGATGTTCCCCTTGATTGTTGCATTCGATCTTGCGCAAGTGACACTCTCTCAGCCTCAGAGGAAAACCTCAGCAACTGATTCTCCTGAAAAAATCTGGTCAAGAAAATGCTACAACAGAGTTGCCATAAATCAGAATTGACTTGAAGGTGTGGAAAAACAACCTCAGCACCCGATGGGCCTCCGTTGCCGGCGGCTGGCTCACATCCAGACCATCTGCAGGGTTTCCTGCGTGGAAGATTTGCCTCGTCTTTCTTCCGCGAGACAGGAATGGAACCGAATGGCTCCGCTCTGGGAAAACTCTGCTAGAATCCTGCTCATGGCATATGCAAGCTTGAAGTTCTCTGAATAAAAGCGGCTGGGCATTCTTGTCTCCAAAGGAACATCTGTTCCAGATGGTGGAAGCAGGAGTGCTCCTGGATGTGCATTTCTCATGGATGTGCAGTGGTGCATGGTTCCATATCCCACAAGGATGTGCATTGGTGCCCAGATCCATATTCCACATGGGTTTGCATTGCAGATTATACATGAGTGTGCCTTGGCACAGAGATCCATATTCCCCGTGGATTTGCATTTCACTTGGATCTGTGTTCCACATGGGTTTGCATTGCACATTTATTTATTTATTTATTTTCATTTATTTGTTTGTTTGTTTATTTCTATGCTGCCTTTCTCCCTGAGAAAGAGACCTAAGGCAGCTCACACTGCATTTAGGTGTGCGCATAATTGCAGGGATCCATATTCCCCATGGATTTGAATTGCACATGGTTTTGTGTTCCATATAGGTGTGCACCACACACTGTACGTGAGTGTGCATGGGCAGAGAGATCCATATTCCCCATGGATTTGCATTGCACATGGATCCGTGTTTCACATGGGTTTGCATTGCACATTTATTTATTTTCAATTATGTATTGATTTAATATCCATGTTACCTTTCTCTCAGAAAGGAACCTAAGGTGGCTCACATTGCACATAGGTGTGTGCATCATTGCAGGGATCCATATCCCCCATGAATTTGCATTGCACTTACTTATTTATTTCATTTTTATGCCACCTTTCTCCACTAGAAAGGGACCTAAGGCGGCACACATTGCACATGGGTTTGCATTGCACATTGTAGTCAGCTGTGCGTTTCACATGGATTCACATCCATGAGGGGTGTGCCTTCAGCTGCACCTTTGTCATCTTGGTTCGGTTGTGCAACCTTGCTGTCAAATACAAGCCTTGCAATGCACAATCATACCTCCATGTGCAGATATCGCTACATCCCTATCTAGGCTCTCAGCCTCTCAGTGGTAGAGAAAGAGATGGAGATGTCCATTCATTCAAGATCATTTGGCTCCTATTCTGTCAGCTGAGATCATCTCTGAAAGCCTGTTGGATGCTGGAATGCAAGATATATGAAATTTAAGGGGCGACAAATGCAGGGTCCACTCTGGCAACACAGAAAAATCCATTTGGATGGCTCTCATGTCTACCCGCATCACGGTCTTCGCTCTCCGGCTCGCCAGCTCCCAGGGGCCTTCCGTCAGGGACAATTTTGCTCCAGCCGTGTGCCATTTGCAGTCGTGCCAATGTGCAGGACACAGCCGCATGCCACCCAAGTTGCGGAGGCAAAGGAAAAGGAGAGCAAATAGATGGGGGTCAACCCTGGATTTTGGGGGGAAGGTCTAGGAGTACAGGGCACCCATCTTCTCCTGAGTGCATTTTGCCCCAAAATGGACCATGATGTGTGGGCCCTTCTTTGGTTCTTGTTAATAATAATAATAATAAAGTTTTTATTTTTATCCCGCTCCTTCCTGCGATCAGGGCAGCTTACAGCAAGGTTAAAACAGCAATACATAAAACATTAAAATACATTTACATCAAAGTCATCCATGCAACAATAAAAATAACAGGCAAAAAAGCCCCATAGCCCAACCTCTTGGCCACGGAAGAGGAGGGAGGCCCACAGGATTTTAGTCGAGGAATGCCTGTTGGAACACGAAGGTTTTCAGGTCCTTCCTGAATTGGGCCAGGGTGGTAGTCGAGCGGAGCTCAATGGGCAGCGTATTCCAAAGGACTGGGGCAGCAGTGGAAAATGTCCTCCGTGTGGTGGAGGATAATCTAGCCCCAGGTACCTTCAGTAATTGCTGCCCAGACGTTCTGAGGGTGCGAGGCGGAATGTACGGGGAGAGGCGGTCTTTTAGATATCCTGAGCCCAAGCCATTTAGGGCTTTATAGGTAATGGTAATTGAGCCCGGAAGCGGATGGGCAGCCAATGGAGATCTTTCAGCACAGGTGTTATATGGCTGGCCCTGGAAGCGCCAGTGACCAGCCTGGCTGCCATATTCTGCACCATTTGCAGCTTCCGGGTTTGGTATAAGGGTTGCCCCATGTAGAGTACATTGCAGAAATCCAGTCTCGAGGTTACCAGAGCATGTACAACAGTTTCTAGGTCCCTCTGGGCCAGGTATGGACGCAGCTGGCGAATAAGCCGAAGCTGATGACAGGTGCTCTTGACCGTCGCATTCACCTGAGCAGTCAGGTGAAGCGACGAGTCAAGAAGCACCCCCAGGCTGCGTAAGGAGCCCTTCACAGGGAGCGTGACCCCATTCAGGACAGGTGGAACCACCGCCATTCCTGGACCAGGGGAACCTATCACAAGTACCTCCGTTTTCTCTGGATTCAGCTTGAGTCGGTTTTCCCTCATCCAGCCCATTACTGACTCCAGACAGGCCACGAGAGGAGAGACGCCATCCTTGGTCACTGCATCAGTCGGAGACATAGAGAAAATGATTTGGGTGTCATGAGCGTACTGATAACCCCGCGCCCCATGTCTCCGGATGATCTCTCCCAGCGGTTTCATGTAAATGTTAAAGAGCGTGGGAGACAGAATGGCTCCTTGAGGGACCCCGGTTTTAAGGGGCCTCTCGTCGGAGCACACGTCTCCCAGCTGCACCATCTGGGACCTCCCGGAGAGGTAGGACCGGAACCACTGGAGCGCAGTGCCCCCGATTCCCACCTCTGCCAAGCGCCCCAGAAGGATACCATGGTCTATGGTATCGAAAGCCGCTGAGATGTCCAAGAGCACCAACAGGGACACGCTTCCCCTGTCAATGCTCAGACGGAGATCATCGACCAAGGCGACCATGGCCGTCTCAACCCCGTGACCTGCCCGGAAGCCAGTTTGAAATGGGTCTAGATAATCAGTTTCATCCAAGACTGTCTGAAGCTGGATCCCTTAGCGAAACCAAGAACACACATACACACCTGCAAAGGGTGCCAACGTTTTTCTCAGCAAAGGCTCCTAGACATCTGATATGAGGTGAGGAGCAAAAATCCCATGGGGGAAGCTTTTCCTCTAAAGAAGGAAGGGTTTCTGTCCTGGCAGAATAGAGTGCAATTTTTGCATTGGAACGTCTTTTGAAAAGAAGAGCATGTGGTTTTGTGTGATATGTGTGTGTGTGTGTGTGTGTGTGTGTGTACACACATATATTCATACATGTATCTGTTTTCTGTATAGAAAATGGGCCTCCTGATCAGAATATCCTGTTTCCTTTGCAGAAAAGAGGATTTTGCACAAAAAACAGCATCCCTTGTGCTTCTTCCAAAACACATCAAGAAATTCCCAAATGGAAAAAATACTGCAGAGGAATATATATCCATTTGCACCCCACCGGGAAGAAAATGACCATAAATGCAAGGATAAAATCAGGACTTTCCCTGTCTATTCCAGACATTGAATCCAGAAAACTGATTGCCTTCCCAAAAATTGGGCACCAAGCCCTAAAGGCGGTCATTGGTCTTGACCACATTTAGCCACTGTCCTTAGTAGCTGTCTTTAGCGGCTACCTTCAGAATGAATGGCACTGACATGGGTTTTTCTGGTAGAGAATTTTAAAACCTTGACTGTGTAGACATAAACATTATTGTCTTGGAAAAGTTACTGAGTAAATAACTAAGTAAAGCTTATTTAATGTGCAGTTTGAAGAAAAAACGACTGGTAGGATTGGTTTTAACTATATTCTGTTTTAAACTGTCGGTGCATCTACACTGTAGAAATAATGCAGTTTGGCACCACTTTAAGTGCTGTGGCTCCGTCCTGTGGAATCCTGGGATTTGTAGTTCTACAAGGTTTTTAATGGCTTTCCATGGGTGAATGGTGATTTGAACCCTGGTCTCCAGAGTCGTAGTCTGACACACAAACCACTGCACCACATTTGTGTGTCCATGTGTGCCTTCAAGTTGTCTGTTGACCTATGGAGACTGGATGAGTTTTCTTAGGCAAGGAATACATAAAGGTGATTTTGCCAGTTCCTTCCTCTGAAATAGAGCCAACAGCACATGGAATTCATTGGTGGTCTCCCTCACATCCAAGTTTAACCAGGGCTGACCCTACTTAGCTTCTAAGTGCATGTTCCTTCAAGTTGCCTCTCAATTTATGGCGGCCCCATGAATTTCATGGGGTTTCTTTAGGCAAAGCAAGGAACACTCAGAGGAGATTTTGCCAGTCCCTTCCTCTGAAATATTATCTCCAGTA
This sequence comes from Sceloporus undulatus, assembly GCF_019175285.1. NCBI lineage: Eukaryota > Metazoa > Chordata > Lepidosauria > Squamata > Phrynosomatidae > Sceloporus > Sceloporus undulatus. The sequence goes on from NC_056527.1 coordinate 118,136,806, forward strand.
CTTGGTCTCCATTGGCAGTCTCCCATCCAAATCCTAACCAGGGCTGACCCAGCTTAGCTTCTAAAATCAGACAAAAACCTGATACCTTTAGAATATTTAGGCCTTAGTTCTATTGTTAGTTTGATCATATTTGTATGATGTGAATTTTAATGCTGTATATGTTTTAACCTTTGATAGCTGCCTTGAGTCCTGGTCTGGGAAATAACGACAACCACAAAAAGAATAGTATATTTATGTCCTGCTTCCTCCCCAGAGCAGCTCACAGTTTAAATGAACAATAGAATTAAAGACACGCAAAAAATGATGATGATGATGATGATGATGATGATGATGATGATGATGATGATAGTTGTTGTTAACCACCCTCGAGTCAATCTCAATTCATGGCAATCCTGTGGATGAGACATCTCCTCCACTGTTCTTCTAAGTTCTTGCAGATTCATACCTGTAATGTCAATCAATCAATCAATCAATCAACCATACCACCATGCTCAGTCCAAGGAATCCGAATGATAGGAAGGGGAGCTTTCATGGAAAGATTTATTCCCTTTTTGGGTGGAGATATTTAGACTCAAGATCATCATGGAGAGACCTTGGTTTTACCTTGCTGGGTTTCTCCCCATACATTTAGATATGGCATTTCTCTATTTCCTCACTTGCTTCTGGGTTTCTCTTGCATTGTACCATTTCTTATTCTCTTCCTTTCTGTGTCTCTCCTTTGGTTTTCTTCCTCGGCCGGTTCGTGGGGCGGCTGCAGAACCTCAGCTGAAAGGCATTGTCACCAAGCTCTTCTGCCGGCATGGCTATTACCTCCAAGTCCACCCTGACGGCACCATCGACGGGACGAGAGAAGATACCAACGGTTTCAGTAAGGGCAGGAGGATCTCTTTTGAGGGGGGGGGGGGTTCCTGGCCCAGCTTTCTTCAAGGCCTGGAGGGTGGACTTGGAAGTCTAGCTCATTTGGGGCAAGGAGAAGAAGGGGGAGCATGCAGGAGACCTTCCCCTTTAATTGGGCCCGTGTTGTTGTAACATTGTGACCCATCACCTACAGTGATGCTCAGACCCAGAATACAAGCATGGCATTGCCCATTTCCATGGCAAAGGCAGTTGCCAGATTGCAAACCCTCCAACTATCCTGATTTGGCTGCGACAGTCTCCATTTAATCCTCTTCCATCCCACTTTTTGGCCTGCTTTTAAAATGTCCCACTTTCTTTCTCCTCCTCCCACTTTCCCCTCCTTTATCTTCAGCTTCCTTCCATTGCTGCAAAGTGAAGTTCTAAGTGCAAAAGGAGTTTGCTCTCAACCAACACAGAAGGAAGAGAGGAGAGGAAAGGTGGAATCTCACTCTTCCCAGTTGGCCAAGGCAAAAGCAAACTGCTGCAGATTTTTCCAGCTTGTGTGCATCTTTCTTTTCGCCCATTGTGACCACATTCAGTTTTTGCTTGGCCACACCTGACCCAGTTTTAATATGGGAAATGTTGAGAGACCATAGCATTGCAGAAACTATAGGTTTAGAAGCCTACTTCTGTGTCTGTGTGCATGCACATATGTGCAAACATGCACATGCTGACACAGAAACACAAATCCAACATGGGTCCCCCCCCCCCAAACTCCCAATGCATTGGACTGATGATGAGGTGTCTCTTGCTCCAGAATGCCCATACCCAGAATCCTCCCATGAGAGGTTCAGAGCTCAAAGAAGTTACCTTGTTTGGGCTAGAAACTGCCATAACTCCCCTTGGCCATGCTGTCTTGTTGGGGGATTTCTGGCTGCCAGTTTTCCTGAGCTTTGGCTGAGGTTTGACCTGGGAGACATTGCTTCTTTGCTTGGCAGGAGTGATTCCAGCTATGTCTGATGCACCATCAACTATCTGTTTTGGACATTCAGGTGCAAAAGACAGAGAGGGATCCCCTTATTTTGCATGTGATTCTGGCCATGTGTCTACTGGGGGAATCTGGGGAGGAAGGGATGGTTCTGTGAGAGGATCTCCCAGCTGCAGAGAGAGACAGCCTCCGCTGTGCCCTTGTCTGCACCATCTGTGCTCCTTCCCTCTCCTCCTCCTTTCCTTCCCTCTCTCCTTCTCCTCCTCCTCCCCTTTTCCACCCATCTCTGCCTCTCTTTCTGTCTCCTTATAATTGAGTCTCAGCCTCCCAGAGAAGGAGGGAGGAAGGGCCACGCATGATTGATGATCCTTGTTCCCTCCATTTCAGGCTCAGTGCCCAGCACATGCCCTGCTTGGCCACCTACTCCGAATACCAAGTAGCAGCCCAACCGTGGTTCGGTGGCACGCCAGCCGCCCTCTTCCCTGCCGCACACGGGGCTCTTTAGCAGGCAGCTTTGTCAAAATGGCCCTTGGGGAACCACCTGCCACCTGAGGCCCTTGCCAAAGGCACACAGCACCTGCTAAGGAATTGGTCCCTCCGGGCGGAAGAGTCCTGCCTAGCCAAGCTTTTCCTCCATGCTCACTCCTGCACCAGAGGAAGTAAACTTCAGTCTACCAAAGCTGATGCCAGTTCACTCCATGCATTTAAGCAAGTAGACCTAGGAAAGCTTATGCTACAAGTCTAGCTAAAAGGTCCTTCCCAGGCACCAGTTCGCCCCATGCATCTTGACGAAGTAGACCAAGTCTAGGAAAGTTTATGCCCTGTTTGTTCCATGCGTCTGAGGAAGTAGACTTTAAAAAGCTTATGCCCACTTCACTCCATGCATTTAAGCAAATATACTATAAGTCTACCTAAAACTCCTTCTACCTATAGGTCTACCTAAAGGTCCTTCCTGGGCACCAGTTCACTCCATGCATCTGAAGAAGTTGACTAAGTCTAGGAAAGCTTATGTTACAAATCTACCTGAAGGTCCTTCCTAGGCACTGGTTCACTCCATGCATCTGAGGAAGTAGATCAAGTCTAGCTTACACTAGAACATCATTCACTCATTTAGTCTCAATGGTGCTACAAGGTCCCTTGGCATACTGACCCCTTCATGTCCAGCTTGGGCCCAATCCCTGCGCACAGAACCAGAGTTTGGAAAAAGTAATATTTTGGGGCCACATTTCCCACTCCTGCAAGACTATTCATGGGAGTTGTAGTCCCCAGAAAGGTAATTTATTCCAAGCCCTGGTCTTTCCCATCTCCTGGCTGCCATCCCAAAAGACCTCAGAGCTTGCTTTCCCTCCCTGAGGCCTTTCTCTACTGCAGACATGGGTATTCCCATAAATATTCCTTGAACTTCCCGTTGTTTCGGACTGCAGCTCCCACAATCCAGGACCAACGTTTGCTTGATGGGAGCTGCAGACCAAATAAAATCTCTAGAACCAAAGATTCACATTAGAAATTTGGTTTGGACCCAATTTGCCCTCACAAAAAGAGGCTCCAAAAGGAGATTCTACAGCTGGAAAGGACCAAAGGGAACATATAATCCAACCCTCCCAGCAGGAATACGCCACTGAAGTTGTGTCTGTAAATGAGTTTGGAAAAGGATTCCTGCATGGTGATGCTGGGAGGGTTGGATTAGATGTTCCTTGTGGCCCCTTCCTGCTCTATACGATTCTGTGATTCCACACCTTTGCTCTATAGTTCCTCCTTCCTTCTAAAGAACCTCGAAGTCCTCCTGGCTCCCATCTCTCGTCAGTTTAAAGTTCCCATCCCAGCAATTTGGGGACCCCAGTTCTTGACCCTTGCCTCCTCTCCTGCCTCCCTCCCTTTTGCTCATGAGTAACTTTATGTTCATACAAGATCTTGTTTTCTCTCCCTCCGCAACAGCGCTCTTCAACCTGATCCCAGTGGGCCTCCGCGTGGTTGCCATACAGAGCACCAAATCGGGCCAGTACATAGCCATGAATGCCGAAGGCTATCTCTATACCTCTGTGAGTACCTCCCTTTCTTGACTCTTCTGCTTCGGCTTCCAGGTTCAGGACTCAAAATGGCCTTGAGAGTTTAGAGCTGGGCCAAACAAAGTGGATTTCGACAGGGAAGAATGTCAGGTAGAGGAGCAATGAGATGACAAATATAGGATGGGAGCAACACTTGGCTTGAAAGCAGGATGTATGAAAAAGATCTTAGTAGACAACAAGTTGAACATGGGCCAACAGTGTGATGCGGCAGCTAAAAAGGCCAATGTGATTTTAGGCTGCATCAATAGCAGTATAGTGTCTAGATCAAGGAAAGTAATAGTCTCACTCTATTCTGTTTTGGTTAGGCCTCAACTGTAATGCTGGGGCTCTGGGCATCACAATTCAAGAACGATATGGATAAGCTGGAGTGTGTGCACAGGAGGGTATCCAAAGCAGTGCCAAACCAGGTTATTCTTCTAGTGTGGATGCAGCCCCAGTTGTGGTTTGTGCAACATTTTAGTGAAGAAGGACATGTTCAGACATCAGATTTTGAAATGAGGAAAGAAGCACTCTCTTCTCCCCATCCCCAAACCCACCCCACACAATTGCATGGGAACCCCTGCTTTCCCAAGGATATGTGGGGCTGGAATTTGGTGGATGGTTTGCAAAGTGAGGTGCATTTCTCTTCTCTCCAATTCTCCTTCCCCCTCTTCTTTGTTTCTTCTTTCCTTCCTCCCTTCCCTGGCTTCCTTCCTTTCATCCGCAATTAGAAGCTGCCCTCTTTAAAGAGGTCTCCCAAGAGAGAATTCCCTGACCCCGAATCCGATCCGGGAGGGAGCACATCATGCCTCTTTGCAGCCTTTTTTGCTGTCTGCCTGGGCCTATGACAATCCCCTTTCCAACTCCCCAATGCTCCCCTCATACGCAATGGTGTGCAACACAAAAGGCTGGCATAAAAGGCTGGCACGTGCACAACAGGAGTGGGGCAGAGGTGCCCACATGCATCGGTGTAAGGGGTTGAAAAGAAGGGGAGAATGAGTATTGGTGAGCATATCCCGCTGTGCAAATGGGTTGTGCATGAACGTGTGTGTGTGTGTGTGAGAGAGAGAGAGAGAGAGAGAGAGAGAGATGAAAGAGAGCATGAAGATTGTGAATTTATGTCTGTGTGCAAAAGGGGTATGTGATAATTTGGGGGGAGGAGACAGATTAGGTATTGTGAAGGTATATACACTCGTCCCTCCACATTTGCTGGGGTTAGGGGCACAGGACCCCCATGAATGTGGAAGAACCGCAAATAACAAAAACACTTTTAGGTTTTTACCTGGGAGAACACCTCTCTAGGAATATCTAGGTCCTCCAGGGCAACTCTGTGGTCAACGTTCGACAGACATTGACCATGGAATTGTGCTGGAGGATCTACAAATGCCTCGTGGAGTGTTCTCTCTAGGAATCTCTAGGTCCTTCAGTGCGACTTTTGGTTAAAGTTGGCCACAGAGTTGCACTGGAGGACCTAGAGATGCCTAGAGAGAACATGCTAATAAAATCCATGAACAATCAAATCTGCAGAAGTCAAAGCCACAAATGTGGAGGGATGAGTGTATTGTAAAGGTATTAAGTTTTATTGTTATAAATAAATAAATATGTTAATCAAAATAAATAAATTTGCAGGTGTCCCCACCGACCCCACCCTCAAACCTCTTGAAGAGCCCTGGTCTTTCTTGCTGGTGGTCTCCCTTCCAAATCCAGGCCAGATCCTTCTTCTCTCGTCCAAGAGATGCTGTGCCAACCTGTCCCCAGGCTTTGCCCAGGAAGGTGCCATGCCTGCGGCAAATGTGGCCACCAGCCAGCAAACCGAGATATGCATCTCTGGGCACATTTTTGGCAAAACCAGTTGTTTGGTTGTTGTTTTAGCAGTCTGGGGAAAGGCCTTGGGTGTTTCTGGGCTCCCTTGGAGGCAAGAGGGGTGTGTGGGAGGGTGGCCAGGCCCATGGCTGATGGAGAAAGAAAGCTGGCGGAGGAGAAGGAGAGGGATTTTTGAGCAAGAGTGCGGAGAAGCGATGAATCATTTATCGGCTGCACAGAGAGGTCACCCGGATCCACGGGCAGAGAAAGCGTTTTCCCTGGGAAGATGGTGCCTGTCAGAAAGGATGAGGCCAGTGGAGGGTGATGGCTTCTTTGTGAGCAAGGGAGTGAAAGAGACAGCAGAGGAGGAGGAGGAGGAGGAGAAGGAAGGAAGGAAGGAAGAATAGAAGGAAGGATAAAAGGAAGGAAGGAAGGATAAAAAGAAAGAAGGATAGAAGGAAGAAGGAAAGATAAAAGGAAGGGAAGATAGATGGAAGGAAGGATAAAATGAAGGAAGGAAGGATAGAAGGGAGGATGCAAGGAAGGAAGGATAAAAGGAAGGGAGGATAGAAGGAAGGAAGGAAGGAAGGAAGGAAGGAAGGAAGGAAGGAAGGAAGGGGAGAGAAAAATGAGAGAGGATAACGGAGCAAAATAAGACAAGAGGATCTGGTCTCCAGCAATTTGAGGTCTTCCTTCCAGTTGCATTGAACTGCCAGCACCATCATCCATGGCCCTCTGCGGAGGATGGGTTTTGTAGTGAACACATCTAGAAGTCCCCAGGTTGCTGGTGGCTGATGCCACTCATTGAAAATGGAGAAGAGAGCTACTTCAAAACACCAGGAATAAGCCCCGATTCCTCCTTTGGGCTTTGGGCCGCAGGAAGCAGGCGGAGTGTCCCTGCGGCACTGCCTTTGGGCAGAGCAAGAGAAAACGTTGGCAGTCGGTCAAAAAGACACCCCATGGTTAGGCGATTGAATCTGCTCCTATACTTGCCAGAGGAAGAAGATGAGCGTGGGGTATTTCCAGCCTCGTGTGGCAAACCTCAGGACAAGAGGCTGCTCTCAGAACAGAACAAACAGAAAGAGAATGGTTCCCAATTGGCAAAGAGGTCAGGTGAGGAGGTTGTATATTATCGCCCTTCTTGTTCAACTTGTGTGCAGAAAATATTGTATGCAGAGCAGGCTTAGGCTCAGAGGCAAGAGGAATGAAGGCAAGAGGAAGGAACATCAATAATCTAAAATATGCAGATGACACCATATTACTAATAGAAGCCAACAAGGGCTTGGAGCAATTGGAAATTCAAAGAAGAAAGTGCAAAGGCAGGCTTGCCTATGATCATAAAGAAAACAAAAACAATGACCACGGGGATCTACATAGATTCAATGCAGAAGATGAGGAAATTGAAATAAAGTCTTGTCTTGGATCAGAATGGAGATTGCAGTCAAGAAATCAGAAGAAGTCTAGGAATGAGAAGGGCAGCTATGAAAGTACTAGACAAGATCCTAAAGAGTAAAGATATACAACTGTCCATGCCGTCATACTGACTGAGCACTAATGTTAGAATCAAACAAGTTATTGTATTTCCTATCACCATGTGCAGATGCAAGAGCTGGACAGTGAAGCAAACGGAGAGAAAGAAAATCACTTCATTTGAAATGTGGTGCTGGAGCAGAGTGCTGAGGATCCCATGGATGGCTAAAATCCCATGGACAGCCAAAAAGACAAACAAAGGGGTCCTTGAACAGATCAGGCTTGAATTCTCCCTGGAAGCCAAGACGACTAGGGCCTCATTCCCGCTATGTTTTAAACCAGTTTGCAAACTGGTTTGAAATGCTTTAAAGGACCATCATTTGCACTTGAGTCGAATCGCTGACGCAGTTTGGAGAGGAGGGCCATGAGATAGATCCACTTAACCCGCTTCGTTTTGGCGCTCCTTTTTTCTGAGTCTTTTGCAATAAATCGATTCTGTGCAAGTGTGAATGGGATGCGGATCGGAATCAGTTCTTTTTTATGACGTGATCAGATGATCATCCACCAAAAAGGGTCCCTTTGGAATCGAATCATTGGTCAATGCGAATGAGAAGTGGATTATTTTACAAGAAGACAATGCAATCGGGACAAATGCAGTGTGAACCTCCTCCGCCATTGAATCCATCCGTTGATTCAGATCGCAAACCGATTTATTTGTAAGTGGGAATGAGGCCTAATGGTGCATCTATTCTGAAGAAATAATGCAGTTTTGTTCACCGTTTCTGCCTCTGGCAGCAAAATATCTTGGGATGGATCTAGGCTTGCCATATCCCGGTTCCAGGTGGGACATTCACGGTTTTTCAACCGTCCGGAACATCCCGTCCCGGATATGGCAGCTGTCCTGGAACTCCCGGCTACCACCTCCTTCCTCTTGCAAGGAGGGCTGGGGCGGAGCCGCACAGGGCCTAGCCAGTGGACTGGGCTCCAGAGGAGGAGGCCATGGCACACGGCTTCTTCCTCTGGAGCCCAGCCCACTGGCTAGGCCCTGTGTGGCTCTGCCTCCAAGAAGGCTTGCCGCCCAGCTAGGCTCCAAAGAGAGAGGCCACTGTTGCGGCCCCTCTCCTTGGAATCTAGCCGGGATGAGTGAAGCTTTCTCAGAGGCGGAGGAGCATCCTCCGCCTCAGAGAAGGCTTGGCTCCCAACCCAGCTGGGCTCTGAAGAAAGAGGCCACTACCGCAGCCCCTCTCCTCGGAGTCTAGCTGCGGTGGATGAAGCCTTCTCCGGAGGCGAAGGAGTGTCCTCCGCCTTCGAGAAGGCTTGCTGCCGTTTATATTAATGCTTTTTGAATTTATTAATTTTTTGGTTTTTAGTTGTTCATGTCTTCCATTTATAAAATATATCCTACATTTGGAGGCAAATTTTGTCCTGCATTTGTCCTGCATTTTTTTACATTTGTCCCGGTTTGGAGGTAGACAGTTATGGCAACCCTAGATGGATCAAACTGTCCTCAGAAACAACCCAACCTCTTAGCAGCAGATGCCTTTTGCTGCAAAATTCAGCAGATATTTGGCAATCTGAGTGAGGCAAGAAATGCCAAATGCAAGGAGAGAAAGAAAGAAAGAAAGAAAGAAAGAAAGAAAGAAAGAAAGTGGCTCTGGAAGAGAGAGAGAGAGAGACGGGGAAAGGAGCAGAAGCGAAAATGCAAAGTTCAATTCCCAGCTGGGCCATAGAAACCCAATGGGTGACCTTGGGCAATAAGTCACACTCTCTCAGCCTCAAAGGAAGGCAATGGCAAGCCTCCTCTGAGCAAATCTTACCAAGAAAATATTGTGACAGAGTCACCTTAAGGTTACCATAAGATGGAAATGGCTTGAAGGCAGAGACAGCAACAGTTGTTTAAACGCATTTTGGAAGGCCCACCTCTCCCTTCATCTCTCTCCTTCCCCTGCAATCACTTGCAGACTGGCTCCATGCACTGACACTCTTAATGTGCACAGATGCCCTCTGGCATTGCTTTTGGGTGGAAATATATGGGATCCAGATTAAGGAGAGCTGGGTGTCTGAAGACGCAGCCTCCTGCACTTTTGACTCTGGAATAAATATTTCCCAGAGAAATATTGACCTCCTCCTTTCCGTATCGGTTGGCGGTACACTTTCTTCTTTTACAAAAACTCCCTTTTAATGGCAATTAAACATCTTTCAAGAGACTTGGCAGAGAGGAAAGGGATGGTCATATGGGGCCTTGACGCTCTCCTGGGACATTTTGCTCTCATTAATGTGATGGGACCCTTGGCACCTTCTGCCTCACGATTCTGGGATGAGGATCCAGGGATCCTGCAGAAAACCCCCTAATTTTCCAAATGGTTTCAGAAATGGACAATTCATGCTTTGGCAATCCATCTGGGGTTGGGCAGTGCCACCTTGTGGCAGACAGCTGTCATGGCCACCCTTTGGCTTCAAAGCCAGAGCAATGGGGCTGAATGGCATCTTCTACAGTGGGGCCCCCCACTTGCACTGGGGTTTGCCCTCAATGTGGGGAAACCGTAAATAAAAAAACAACACTGTTGTTCTTACCTAAGAGAACACCTCTCTAGGAATCTCTAGGTCCTCCAGCGCAACTCTGCTCAGCGTCCGACAGACACTGAACTGAATTGAATTTTATTTACGGCACTTGGCCAACTCATAAAATGCAGAATAGAAAGCATGACAGACACTGACCATAGAGTTGTGCTGGAGGAGCTACAAAGGCCTAGGAGAGTATTCTCTGTAGGAATCTCTAGGTCTTTCAGTGCAATGCTTAGTTAAAGTTGACCATAGAGTTGCACTGGAGGACCTAGAGATTCCTAGAGAGAACATATTAATCAAATCCGCGAATATAAAATGAGTGTAAGGTTGTATGGGAAATGTGGGGGGGGGGGGGGCAATAATCAATACTCTTTATTGAACTCAATAGTAACAATAGCAAATCAGTCCCTACCACTAAGACACTCACACCCCAATACAATTATAGAAAGATACCAGATACGATCATGTACACACATTATTAGACCATTATGGTGTAATAATGCCATGCTTATAATAATGCTATGGTTTGATCGTTGGACTAGGACACTGGGAGACCTGGGTTTGAATCCCCGCTTGGCTCTGGAAACCCATTGAGTGACATTGAGCAAGTCACACTCTCTCAGCCTCATTGGGAGGCAAAGGCAAACCCCCTCTGAACAAATCTTACCAAGAAAGCCCTTTAATAGGGTTGCTTTAGGGTCACCATAAACCATAAACAACCAAAAGGCACACAACAACAGCGAACGCGCATTATCCATCCATCTATAGATAATCTGTCTTTCCATCCATAATGAAATACTTAAGATTATTTAAAAGCATTTGTAAAGGGAAGGGAAGGGGGGAAATAACCCTGCTTTTATCCATAAAGCAGATTATAGTCAACAATTGTTGAAGTTTTTGCCATTTGGAAGCGTAAACCGGATTGGCGAGGCACGGCCGACGATTGCAGATTAGTGGCAGCTTTGCATACAAGAGGCTTCTATCTCCAGTGCTTGGAAAAGTTACTTTTTTATATACGACTTTTATATAGAAACCGCCAGAAAGTGTGGCCCGTGGTTTCTGAGAATTGAAATCTAGAGATGTATAGATTGACACCGATGGGGATAATAAACCAACAAATAAGGTAGAAAAAGATTGGTTACCAATTGCAGAATATTGGGAAGAAATCTGGGGTATAAACGGAAACCTTCTCTAATCTCATCTGAAATGTACAACGTTATCTGTTTTTACAAATGTAATTTGTAGTTTTCTTTGTTCCAAGTACTATAAAAGCTTGGTTCGCTTTGGAACCAGAGTCTTGGTAATTTGGATGTATTTCCTCTGGGAACACTGCAGCAAAATAAATGACGATTTCCTTTCCAGTCGGCTCCGGGTCTCCTGGCTAATTCTGATAAAATTCTGGTTTTAAATGACTCTGCATCAGTTTAACCTTCGCAATGTCCCTCTTCTTCTTCTTCTTCCTCTGTCTTGATCCAGGCTCACTTCACCACCGAGTGCCGTTTCAAGGAGTGCGTCTTCGAGAACTACTACGTCATGTACTCCTCCACTCTCTACCGCCAACGGGAATCCGGTCGGTCGTGGTACTTGGGCATCAACAAAGACGGGCAAGTGATGAAGGGCAACCGAGTCAAGAAGACCAAAGCCGCAGCTCACTTCCTCCCCAAACTTTTGGAAGGTGAGCAAGAACGAGAGAGAGAAAGTGTATCTACACTATAGAAATAATGCAGTTTAACCACTGCAATGGCTGCATCCTGCAGAAATCCTGGGATCTGTAGTTTGGAGAGGCACCAGGCTAAAAAGACTGTGCAGAACTACAAATCCAGTGATTCCATAGGATGGAGTTACAGAAATCTGGGGTATAAACAGAAACCTTTTTCTCATCTCAGATGAAATGTACAGCATTACCTGTTTATAAAAACTTCTGATTATTAAAACAGATAAAAATCATAATTGCTTGAGGGAGGGGGAAATACCCATATGTGAAACAAACACAGCCAAAGAGAAAGAGAAGGATTTACTAAAGTTTAAATACAGGTTTAAGAAGGAGGCACAATACTGTTGGATCTGTATTTAGGTCCATGCAGTCTTTTTTTTTTTTTTGCATTTACTGTATATAAAATATATAAAACATAGGATAAAGAAGTAGTATCAACCTGCATCCAGAGAAAGAGTGAACAATAATCTTCATGTATATGCAGAGAATAGGAAATGTTACCTTTTTTGGGTGACAACTCCCAGAATCCCCATAACCAGTACAGTCATGCTTCCTGGAGGATTCTGGGAGTTGCCATCCAAACATTTCTAAGCCTTTCCACAGACCCAGAACACTCAACCCCTCGTGCAAGTGACTCCTCAGTCTTGCAATAGCAATAGCAAGGACATTTCTGTACCACTTACCAATGTACTACTAAGCAGTTTACAAAGTGTAAGCTAATTGCCCCCAAGAAGCTGGGTACTCATTTTAGTGTCCTACAGAAGGATGCCAGGCTGAGTCGACCCGGAGCCCCTGGCTGGTATCGAACTCATGACCTTGTGGTTTGTGAATGAGTGGCTGCAGTACAGGCATTTAACCACTGTGCCACCTGGGCTCCTTGCCCAATGTCACCCCTTTGATGGTGTTACCTAATGTGGTTGCACCCCCTTAGTGACACCATTGAGCAGCAGAAGAGCTTGGGCTTCCCCTGGTTTTTTGTGGGTTTTTCGGGCTATGTGGCCATGTTCTAGAAGAGTTTCTTCCTGATGTTTCGCCAGCATCTGTGGCTGGCACCTTCAGAGTCTATGTGGGAGTTGGAAGATGCCAGCCACAGATGCTGGCGAAACGTCAGTAAGAAAATCTTCTTAGAACATGGCCACATAGCCCGAAAAACCCACAAAAAACTATGGATGCCAGCCATGAAAACCTTCGACTTCACAGTCTCAAGGGGGTTGAAACCTCTTTCTCAATACGATTGGATAACTCCTTCAAAGCAGCAGTCCTCACTCTTTGGTCCAACCGATGTTTTGGAGTGTGATGGAGTCTCCTCCTTTGGAAGTCTTTAAGCAGAGGCTGGATGGCCATCTGTCAGGGATGCTTTGATTGAGAGTTCCTGCATGGCAGAATGGGGTTGGATTAGATGGTCCTTGGGGTCTGTTATGACTCTGTGCTCCCCTTCTGCAAGGCTGTTTCAACTTTTGCTTCTTTCTTTTTCTCTTCCTCTCCCCAGTGGCCTTGTATCGCGAGCCTTCCTTACACAACGTTGTGGAGCTGGCCCTGAGCAAGAAAGCAGAGGAAGGGAACATCTCTGCGCTTCCGGTCAAAGAGAGCTCCAAGGCGGAAGCGACGTAGCCCAGAGGGTCGGGGGGTGGCTTCCGTTCTCCTCTGACCCTTCGCCTCCTGCGTGAACGTCCTGCGCAGATGTACCTCACCTCCAGCGGCCACTTGACAAAAGATCCTCTTCCGAAACTCACATCTGCAAAAATCCTCAATACCTTTCCACCCTCCAGAATGGTCTCTCCTCCTCTTGCCTTCAGACTCTGGGACTTTGGACGCCATGGGATTCTGGCCCAGAAGAAGACAATCCACAGGCCATTTGGCCAATTACTTTGCCATATTATAAACCCGAACTTTTCCATTTCAAGCCATAGGTGCAATATGGCCTCCATCCACTAGAGGGCGAAATTACGATGCTGCAAGGGGCACAGACCCAATTGTTTTCCCCAAAAGTGTGACAAATTCACTGGGGGTTTGGGGCTCCCATATGTCAAAGGTTCTTGTCTCAACATTTTTTTAAATGGACCTATCCCAGTCTTCCATGCAAACAGAAACCGTGCAGTAACAGTACCTTGCTTTTCCTACAAGGACGATATAACTTCGGACACCATTTCAGGAAGAAGCAAGTTAGGCACAGGACAGAATAATGTACATTAACATCCTTTTGACCACCAACAGAAAGCAATGCTCCATCAACTACTACAGGGAAAAAAAGATCTTCCGTTTCATAACAATTTTTTAAAGAAACGAATACCTATGCTATCCCCTTTTCGGCCACTAAGTGGCGGCATTCTCCTGTTTGGAATCATTGCAAGAGATGTACATGTTTCACTGCTGCTGTTTTTTGGATTTCCGGATATAACAATACAGAGTTATTTTCAGGGAGAGAGGAGAGAACTAACTTTGCTTTCACCAGCTCAGGTTGCTGAGGCTCTCCTGTCCTCTTGGTAGCCCCAGGATCCAGAGGAAGGGGATAACCTTTTAAAAACTGGATTCGACTAAAGTTCTTCTAGTGGCATGGTTTTAAAAACGGAGTTCTCTTTCTCCATCCACGTGGCGACAACTTTTGGCACGTGGAAAGAACCTAATTGACAATTTCTGTCTCTGCCTTGCCTCCCTGCAGAAAATAAATGAATTGCAATGCCAGTTGGGGACATTTGCTTTACAGTGAATCCAATTCCGTGTGCTGGATTTCCACCTCCTGCAGCAAAAGGAGAAAAGACTACTGGTTTCGGCTACTGGGTGCCAGCATTGTCCTATGGGGAACGAAGACAATGCACCTTCCCCTCCCACCATAATGCATAATACCCCTTTTGGCCACTGGATGGCAACATTGCATTCACGGAGGGCACAAGTAATTGATATGCGATCCCATTTCCTTCTCAAGGAGGGAAACCGTAAACTTAAAAAATGCAATACCTATATTTGGCCACTGAGTGGCAACACCATTATCTTGAGGGGCGTCTCTAATATTTTCAGACTTGCAGTTCCAATACACTCTTTGCTGGCATGCGGAACGTCGGGGGAACAAATAGCCAGTAACTTGGGGAATGAGGAAGGGCGCACACAATGAGACTGCGCAACCAGAACCTCACTGTCATGTTGCACCCTAACACACATGCACACACACACACACACATACATGCATACATACACAAACTTCCCTGCACCCCAGGATCCTCAAATCTGCCATACATTTATTTATCTTTCCAGGGTTTCAATGGGGCAATACGATAATGACCGTGGCATGGGATTGGGGCGGGGGGGGGGGGGAAGGAACCCATTGTATTGGGTGCAGGGTGGGGGGTGATGTTGGTCAATACTTGTGGGGTTGGAAACCTTATGGGGTTAGGGGAAAGGGTCGGGTGAGGGGTTGGAAAAACTTGTGGGGTTGGAAAAAGGGGTTGGTCGCGGCCTACGCTATCCTCTTTTCAGCCACTAGGTGGCAACACTCACCTATTTGGAATCATTGCAAGATATGTACTTGTCTAAAAAGAAATGTCTCAGAAGCTGCAGGAAGGAGCAAAGAGGGGTCAGAGGATATGGGGTGTGGGTTTAAAATATGCTTTGTTTTCTATTGCCTCACATAGGTCTTTCAAAAAGCAAAACCAAGGATACCAGTTTCCAATGTCCCTCGCACATCTCCCTTACAACCACATGTAAACTCCCGTTTTAAAAAAAATTACAGACAAGATCCGCAACCACGATTATGCGCAGCGGAGGGGCAACCTCCGTTAATTCCAATGGCGTGTGCATTCGGGCAGCACACACAGGGGCGTGCCCTATTCAAGCCTATGAGGATTGAATACGCGTGAGCCTCCATTTTTGCCGGGGGTCTGGAACAGATCCTCTGTGCAAATGGAGGGCCAGCTGTACATCTGTAATTTGTGGCTGGCAGGGATGGCGTTGGGAGACACTCCTATTTCCTAGCTTTGATTGCATCCCTCTTCCTCCCTGTTCCTCTCCTAAATCAGCAAATTTGGATAGTGTGAGGTCCCAGCATTCTGCCCCTCGGTTGGCCAGGGTCATGGGGGCACAGGTATTGCCAAAAATTGGGCATGAAAAAAGCCATCCAAAATGGAAATGGACAAATGACGGGATTTAAAAATAAACTGGAGTATATGTGTATTAGTCCCACCGCCCCCGGAGACCTTAGAGGTCCACAACCCATACCTGAGGGGACATTTGCCATGGTTTTGAGCCATCTGGGGCCAAATGAGACCAAGGAGAGGCCTGTTTTTTGAGCAATAGGAAGTGACCATAAGTCAAAACGATCCAATTTATTCATTCATGTTTGAGAAACTGCTTTAGCCAGAAATGAAATGAGCCATATACGGAAAGATCTTGTCGTCTTCCAACCACGTCTTCCTCTCGGCAGCAGTGTGCTGAGTCTAGCAAGAGCCATAGCTGTCCCCTGCAATGGAGACAGTGACACCTCAAAAACCAGGCCAACCTTTCCCTCCTTTTCCTAAATGGTTACAGGGTTCATGTGAACTCAGGAATTCTACACAGACCTATGTCTTGTCTCTCTGCCTTGCAAATCACTGGAATTGAATGGTTCCTGCAGAAGTGATATCGGAAAGGACTCCTTAGTGGCATGCCAAGATGTTGGATTAGATATCCCTTGAGGTCCCTTCCAACTCTATGATTCTGCGAAAGATTGAGTGAAGAGGGAAAGGTGATTTTCATCTTTTTTTGCAAGGTGCAGCCACTAGATGCCAGTAATATTTTCCTCGAGGGAGCAATACTCATCCCTGCCAGCAGAGGGCAGTGGAGAGTCACTGAGTGTATGGAGATAGACTCCCCCTAGTGCCACTTTGAGTGATCTGCAACCTATTTTTGATATCAAAGCTTGGAAAAGATGCTTTTGGGGAGACTACATTTGAATGCTGGCTATGTTGGCTGCATGATTCCAGCAACTGGAATCCAAAATAAATGAATTTTGGGAGTGGGAAATGCTAAACAGGGGATTCTGGTAACTGTATTCCAAAAGAAATTAGTAAATTTTGAATGGATAACTATGTTAAGTCAGCAAAGATTTTTTACCTTTGAAGCTTGCATTTATTTTAAAATTGAGCAAATTTTGAACGGATAATTCTGACACATCAGCAAAGAACTTCACGGTACCTTTAGATTTCACATTTATTTTAACACGTGCTCTCATGGATTAAAATCCATGAAAATTCATGGGGAAGAAAACCTGGGGCATTATTCTGTATCAGCTACTTAGTTAAATAAGTAACTTCTCCTGGTCCAACCCTCTCCAAAAAACCTGATGGAACTGTCATTCACCTGCACTCCAGATGCTGGCAGAATGGACCATCTCCTCCCCAGGCAGTAAAGTAATTTAGCAATAATGTCAGAATTGGGACTAAGCAGAAACCATGCACATTTATTGACGAGTAAATCTAGGTAACTGGTCTGTGTTCATGGCCATGGCATTGTCACAATTGTGACATTATTGTCACAATCATAACACTCTCCTCCCCAACATATTTCACCAGAATCACTTGCATGGAAAGACGAAGATGCATTCTGCAGGCAATTGGAGTGTGAGGAAACGCCATTTCCCTCAGGTTTAGGGCAGTCAGGCCAGGAGAGGTTACTGGTTAAATATAATTAGCTATGCAGATGATATGGCACTTATCTACACTGGCCAGAATACTCCAGATTGCTCCTAGAATATTATGGCCCTGGATTACCTTCACACTTCAGAGCAATGCCAGGCAAATGTCTACACACACATTCCCACTGTGCTGTGTGGCGCAAGTCGCTTCCTCTGAGGTGCCTTGTTGTGATCTCAGAGGAAGCAACTTGCACCACCAGTGGCAGTGCCATGTGCCTGGCACCTTGCTGTGACTTCACAGGAAGCAGCTTGTACCAGCAGCAGTTGTGCCATGCACTGCCCTGGTGCATTATTGTGATCTCAGAGGAAGCAACTTGTGCCAGCAGTGACGGTGCCATGCAACACAGTGGAAATGCATGTATAGAGAGCTGCCAGCCATCACTATGGAGTACTCCGGCTTTTCTTGCAAAACCCAGAGCAAAAGATAAGTTATAAAAATCCCATTCAAAGGAGAGATTGGGCAGATCTGATGCCAAACTGGCCTGATATCAAGAAGACAGTGTGCAAAAGCTCTCCCATGCCAGTTTTTTTTAAAAAAACACTGCCCTTTTGATGTTTGATGGAGAGTTCTGGAAAACCTGTAAGCATTTCCCATTTTTGGTAACGTTTTTAGTGGTCCTAACGAAAAAGGGTTACCTATCTTTGCCTTTGGTTTTGACTCCTCAACTGCACCGCTACTTTGCCATTGTTGTCATTGTTGTTCATTGAAATGTCCAGATCCCTTGGTTCCTTCCAATCACACCTTGGTTGTTTGAGGGCTCTTGCAATGTTTGTATGTTTCAGAACTGTTGTGACCTCTCTTGTGCATAAAATGACTGTGTTGCATTTCAGTGTTGTATTAAAAGAAGCAAAGGGACCCACACTTTCTTATTTGAAATGTACACAATGTTTTTCCCCTGATGGAAACGGCGGAGGAGGGAGCCTGTCTTCTTCTATTCTGCCCTTCCAGCTCCCTGTTTTCTCCCTTTTTTCCAGCATAGAAAGCAATAAGAACTGCAAGAAAAAAATTATTATTATTATTATTATTATACTTATAATTATAAATCAATATAAAACCTCTGCCTTTGGCCCTTGGCCCCTGCATGAGAAACTGGCTCCCTCTCTCTCTCAGCAATAACAACTCATCCTCTCTTGTCAACCTGGTGCAAAGGGTCAAGAACCCCCTTGTCCTGCGCTCTGGAAATAATTAAAAAAGAACATTTCTACTATTCTATTCTACCTGGAGTTGTCTCTGTGTGTCTTTGGCAGGGATGGTCATATGTGCCGGGAATGGGCAAGTCATGTACTCCAGCAGAAATCCACATCCAGGGTTTCACCTTGCCCACACTTTTGCCGGTTATTCCTACAAACATCTAGATCAAGCGATGCAGAGCTGAATGTGACCCTTCTCGGGTCTCAATCTGGCCCTTTTGGGGCTGTTTGCATTACTTATATAAGCCCCAAATTCTCCCCAGGATCACTGCAGGCTGTTGACAATATGCAAGGCCAAAACCCAAATGGGCGGTTTGCATGCTCTCTGCACAACATACAGACCTGATTTATATATATTCTGCATTGGTCAGGCCTCACCTGGAATAATCCTGGGTCCAGTTCTGGGCTCCACAATTCAAAAAAACATGTTGAGAAGCTGAAGCATGTCCAGAGGAAGGCAACAAAAATGGTGAAGGGTCTGGAAACCATAAAGTCCTATGAAGAGCAAGTTAGGGAGCTGGGGATGTTTAGCCTGGAGAAGAGATGGTTAAGAGGTGATATGATAGCCCTGTTTAAATATTGGAAGGGATGTCCTATAGAGAGTGGAACAAGCTTTGTTCCTGATGCTCCAGGGGATAGGACCCAATGGAGCAATGGGTGCAAATGCCAGGAAAAGAGATTCCACCTCAACATTAGGAAGAATTTCCTGATGCTAAATGCTGTCTGACCATGAAAGATGCTGCCATGGAGATTGGCGGAGTCTCTGGAATTTATCACAGGAGGCTAGTAAAGCCCCATTACGGCAGGGTAATAGCATTTTGGGCAGATGCAACATCACTGAAAAGGTTCCAACAACCAAAATGCAAAAAGCAGGAATAGGAGAGACGCTGTGTGACAAGTACCTGCCAAAGATGCTATTATCCTGCTGTAACTGTTACTAACCTGATGAACTCCTATTTCTTTGTGGATTTTTAAACAGAGACTGGATGATCATCTTTCACAAGGAAGGCTTGGATGGTGTCTTCCAAGCAGAATGGGGCTTGAATAGATGGCCCTCGGGGGTCCCTTCCAACTCTAGGACCCTATGAACATGTCAAGATCTTCAAAAACTGAGAGAAGACCATAGTGGAACAAATAATTTTTCCCCATGATAGGGAGAAAACTACCCTAGTTATGCAAGGACAAAGGGGTCAAGGATTTATGCCCCTACAGCTGTCCAGAAATGCAAGCACTCCTTTCGGACACCAGCCGGACCCACAGTTGCCATAGTCTGGAACAAGAGAGGGTTAAAACAAACACCCTCCTTTCTGGAACAGGTGGCCCAGTCGGAAATGTCTGGCGGCTGTGACATGCCACCCGTAACCTTATACTGCTTCCCCTGACAAATCCGGAGCAGATTTCAGGGATCCAGTGATGGACAGGGGCTGGTGCCAATAGAGCTCCATGTTTGGCCCTGGGGAAAGCAGGGGGGCACCCTCCCCAGTCTAGGGCATCACACCAGCCCCATCAACATGGCCGGCCGAGCGATCCTTTGGGGCTGCATCTGGGCCTTTTCTGCCCTGGGTAAGCCTAAGGGGTCCTCTTTTGGTTGGGAAAATGGGGTCTTGGGTGGAGGGATGGGTTAGGGAGGCAGAAGAGCCAGGCCCTTGGGAACCCCAAACCCTGATTCCCTCCTGGACTTCTTCCTTCTGATGCGCATGAGGGTCTTCTGGACATCTGGGCTTCTGGGCCTTGCAAACCAGGGGTTGCTTTTGCTGCTGCTTTACATTTTGGAGAGTTTCCCTTTTAAATGGTTTTTGAAACAAATGTCACCAGAAATGAATTATTCTGCATGTTGGTAGACAATGTAGTCATCAGGGTCCAGGAAGGAAGGAAGGAAGGAGAGAGAGAGAGAGATTAAGGAGGAAGGAAGAAACAAATGAAGGAAAAGGAAAGGGAGATTGAGAAAACGGGAAGGAAGGAAGGAATTAGATTTTGAGGAGAATGAAATAAAGTAAGGAAAAAATAAAGGTGGGCAAGAGGAAGGAAGGAAGGAAGGAAGGACTGAAGAGAAAGAAGGAAGGAAAGAAGGAAGGAAGAAAAAACTCGGGGAAGGGAAGGGAAGTTTTCTTTGGTTCCAGATCAATTCTAATAACTTGTTAAATTAATTAAATCTATTTCAAATACAGTCAAAGTTCACTTATAGATAAATATATGTTCAATAACAGTTAACCAAGCATATGTGGAGGTATTTTACAGTGGCACCTCGGGATACGAAATGCGCGGGTTACGAAATTTCCGGGTTACGAAAAAAATCCATTCAAAAAAACTGTTCCAGCTTACGAACGTTTTTTCGGGTTACGAAAAAATTTTTGGTGCTTTTCGGCGCTATTTCACACGAAATCGCGGCTTTTCCCCATTAGCGCCTATGGGTTTTCGGCTTGCGAAAGCTTTTCGGGTTACGAAAGCGGCGGCGGAACGAATTAATTTCGTAACCCGAGGTACCACTGTATTTGTTAATAAGGAGTGTGGGAATTTAAAAGAATTTGTTTAATAAAGAAATTTGTTTTTAATTAATTTTTGAGTCAGTTTGGGTATTGTTAACATTACAAAACACCTAAACATTTTAAATCACCCAAAAATGTAACCCTCCAGCACCCATCCATTCTCTCTAGCTGTGAATGCCTCCGAAATCGAGGGCCAGTTGCATGTGAAGCTGCTTGCGAACTACTCCTCCACCGTCATCCCTCTGCGCAGCCTGACAGAGAGGGTCCCTGTCCGGATTGGGATGTCGCTCTCCCAACTCATCAGCCTGGTGAGTGTTGGCACTAGTGCCAGGGTAGGCAATGCCAGCTTGCAATGCCAGGACTCTCCAGCAGGGGCAGTGTCTGCTGCAGCCTCTCAGGAGCCTCCTGCTGCTTGCCTGCTGCCTGAAGAGGGCAGCAGCGTCCCCCTTGCCTTTCAGTGTAATGCTTCCAGGAACCTGTAGAGGGAGACAAGGAGCAATTGGGCTCCTCAGCTTTGCCCAGCCCTGGTCTGAATACTCACACTCCATTGGTGGAGAGGCTGTGGGCATCAAGTTGGTGGTGTCCCATATGTCAAACAGTGGCAATGCCCCCCAAAAAGCATAGGAGGGGGTTGGGTGGTGGGTGGTCCCTCCTTCCTTCCTTCCTTCCCTCCCTCCCTCTCTTTCTTTTTCCTCCCTCCCTTTTCTTCACATACCTATTTACCTTCCTTTGTTTCTTCACCCTGCCACTTTTCTGCCTTTCTTCCCCTCCTTCTTCCTTTCTCTCCCTTCTCTCCTCCCTCCCTTCTTTCCCTTCTCCATCCCTCCCTCCTTTTTTCTTCCTTTCTTCCCTCTTTTCCTTCTCTGCTCCTCCTTCCTTTCTCTCTCCTTCTTTCCTCTTTCTTACTTTCCTTCCTTCCTTACCTTCCTCCCTCCCTCCCTCCCTCCATTCTTTTCTTTTCTCCTTCCTTCCTTCCTTTTTCCACAGGGCTGATGCCACTCCTGTGCCCCAACCTTGGCACCAGTGAAGCACCTAATGGGCACAGGCCACATTTTATTTAGCCTCAAAGAGAAGAACCAGAGGGGCCTTTCGCTTGCAGATCCTTTTGGGCTCAGGTGCAGAAACAGTTAAAGGAAGCCCAGGAGACAGCTGCAGTTTCCGGCTATTAATAACCAAATTCCCCAGCCTCCCAAAGGGTCCAAGGCGCATGGGCCCTCATGCCTCTTTCTCTCTGGGGGGCAAAGCCTCCATGCCTCCTCCCTGCAGAAATCCCATTCTTTCCTAGCTGCAATGGGGATAAATAGGGACCCCGAAATCACCAAAATCAGAAGACTGCATGGAAGAGAGACAACAGCATGGGCTTTGCTTGGCCACATTCCTTGCCAATCCTTCCAAACCATTTCCTTCTTCTGAGGCTGAATGCAACTTGTCCATAGACTCCCAATGGGTTTCTATGGCTGAACAGGCATTTGAACCCAGGCCTCCTAAAGTCCTAGCCCAACATTCAGACCACTACAGCACTCCACTGTCTGTGGTGGGTTTTGACTGTTCCTTGTTGCTGTTTGGAAAGCCTGGCTGCATTGCTTTGGAAACTTACACTCTGTTGTTTTCTCTGGCATGCTTTTATTTTATTTTCAGAACGAAAAAGATGAAAAGCTGACTACAAAGGTCTACCTGAATCTGGTGAGTGAGATAACAACAACAACCACAACAAGAACGCACCGGCTGGTGTCATGTGTATCTGTGCAGAAACATTTGCATATTTTTGTCTGATGCGAAACATCCGCAATTAGTGCATGTTTCCAAAAACGGAATTGCATAATTAATTGATATCAAACCTTTCTCTCAGCACGGGATCCAAGCCAGCGTGCAACCTTTGAAAAACACAACACAACACACACACACACACACAACTCTCTTAGTATAAAAGTTAAAGCCAACTTCTATTTTAAAAACACAAGTTTAAAAAGCAAGTTTAGAGAGAGCATATAAATCAAATCTGTGAATAACCAAATCTGCAAAAGTCAAAGCCGCAGACAGTGAGGGCTGACTGTATTCTGTTCATTGATTCATATTTTTCTCTGTTCCCTCTTTGTCTTCCCTTTCCTTCCCATCTCCTCACAACCCTTTCTTTCTCTCCATGGGTTTCAGGAGTGGGTCGATTACCGACTCTCCTGGGATCCCGCTGACTTTGAGGGGGTCACCTCCACCACCTTTTTTTCCAGCAAGGTCTGGCTTCCAGATATCGTCCTGATGAACAAGTGAGTGGCCCATGAGGACTAGAAACTTTGGGGACCTACAGACCTGCAGCTGCCCTTTTATGCACCAGATTGGGGCTGCAGCAACCACATGCTGCAGCTGCAATCTCTCCTTTCCGCAGCGCAAAAAGCAGCTCCTTTTTGTGCCCTGAAAAGGGTGCCATAGCCACTGGCTTTTCCACACTCCTTTGGCAATGCAGCATATAGACTCAGCAAGCAACCCATTGCCCAGCATGTTTGCTGTCCTTTTCCCCTCTGAGAAACAAATGCACCCTGAGCTCTGGGTGCGAGTCTTGCCTTACTGCTGCTGCTGCTTCTAGGAAAAAAGAAGTTTAGAAGTATCCTGTCCCCATATTTGCAGCAAAGACAAGCTGCCAAGGGGAGAAATTTCTCAAAAAGGAATATTAAATGTGGTGCTAAACAATGGGCTTCTTAGTGATGCTCAAAATGGAGGACATTTTGGAATCCCTCCTGGAACCAAGGTTAAAATGTAGGACGTGTCCTGGAAAAGGAGGACCATGTCCATGTACCTCCATCCTCTCTTCCAGTTACGATGGTGTGTTTGAAATCGCTCTCCCAGTGAACGTCCTCGTGAAACACGACGGGACCGTGCGATGGGAACCCCCAGCTGTCTACCAAAGCAGCTGCAGCATTCAGGTGAGCGTCTTCACCATGCAATATGGTAATAATAATAATAATAATAATAATAATAATAATAATATCATCATCATCATCATCATCATCATCATCCCACCTTTTCCCCTGTATGAGACTTTGGAGTTTATCAAATATCCCAGGAAAAAATCACATAATTACACAAAACGGTTTCACACAACATCGCACAAAACCCACCATTAAAGTGGTCGCAAAGAAGCATCAATGCACATCTTTTTATTTTCAGGATTTCAGCAACAAAGCATTTCTGATAACATTTGCATGTGATAATGATTCGCACAATTACTTGCCGTTTTTGCTTTATTTGCAGGATGCTTTAAATGCTCTTTAATCTCTCTTTAATGCCAAAATTAGCCCCAGTGTGATAAACTTATTTGTGTTGTTGCTGCTGTGTGTTTTCATAGAATCATATGGAGTTGGAAGAGACCACAAGGGCTATCCAATCCAACCCCCTGCCAGGCAGGAATACACAATCTTCAGCTCCATACCAACTTATGGCAACGCTAAGGCTGGCGCCATGGAAGCTAAAATGGTGTCAAACTGCATTATATCTCCAGTGTGGATGTACTCCAGAGAGCCAGTATGGTGTAGTGGTTTAAGCATTGGAGTATGACTCTGGAGACCAGAGTTCAAATCCTGGCTTAGCCTGGGTAACCTTGCGCAAGTCATACTCTCTCAGCCTCAGAGGATGGCAATGGGGAAAAAAACCTCTGAAGAAGCTTGCCAAGAAAAACCCACAATAGATTAGGGTTTCCACAAATTGGAAATGACTTGAAGGTACACATCAGCAACAACAACAACAACAACAATAGATGTACTCCTAGGTTGCATCCACACTAGAGAAATAACCCGGTTTAGCTCCGCTTTAACTGCCCTGGCTCAAGGCTATGGAATTCTGGGAGTTGGAGTATGTTGTGGGGTCCAGAGCGGAGCTCTCAAACCATGATACCTTGCTGTCTGTCCTAGAGTTTTCTTTGCAAGATTTGATCAGAGGAGGATCTCCACATTGGCCTTCCTCTGAGGCTGAGAGTGTGTCACTTGCCCAAAGTCACCCATTGGATTTCCATAGCTGAGTAGGGATTCAAACCCTGGTCCCCCAGAGTCCTAGTCCAGCACTAAAATCACTACACTATGCTGGCTTTCCTGTGTCATTATTGCCTTCCTCAGGCTGACACAGTATGACCTGCCCAAGGGCACCAAGGGCACTGCCAAACGGGGATTTGAGCTCTGATTTCCAGAAGTCCTGGTCCGACACTCAAACCACTATACCACACTGCTTCTCCTATGCTTTCCTTGTCCAGATTTCTTCCAGGGAAGACTGTCTTTATTGCCTTCCTTTGAGTGGGACTTGTCTCAGGTCACCTGGGGAGTTTCCATGGCCAGGTGGGGATTCAAACCCTGGTCTCCCAGTGTCCCAGTGTCCAATACTTGACTGGACACAATACCTGGACACACTGGACACAACACCACACTGGCTATTTAATCAGTTGTTGCTGTTGCAGTTGTTGACAAAGATGCCCAGAAATAGACCTGTGTCCCCTACATTATCATACCCTCCAGAGGTTTGGTTGGTTTTGCTGGCCAGGGGATTTTGGGAGCTGCAGTTCTTTGAAGGGCACTCAGTGTATGGCAGAAGCGATGCAACTGTTGGAGGTGCTGATTATCTGACCTTTTAATTTTTTGGAAAAGGTGACCTATTTCCCCTTCGACTGGCAAAACTGCACCATGGTTTTCCGCTCGTTCAGTTACGACTCCTCGGAGATCACCCTCTTGCACCCAATCGCCAAAGACGGGAAAGAGCTGAAGGAGATTGTCATATACGAAAAGACATTTATCGGTGAGTGTCTGGGTCGCACTTGGCAGAGTGGCGTTCCTCGTGTGCTTGAGTCTGGAAGTGCCACCCGCACCTTACACTTGGCCCTCCACATTCGCAGCTTTGACTTTGGCGATTATTTGCCATTTTGATCAATATGTCCTCTCTAGGAATCTCTAGGTCCTCCAGCGCAACTTTGCCAGAAGTTGGACATAAAGTTGTTCTGGAGAAGCTAGAAGTTCCTATAGAGAACACTTCTCTAGACATTTGTAGGTCCTCCAGCATCAATGATGTTGACCACAGAGTTGCACTAGCAGACTTGGAAATTCCTAGGACTTTATCACACGGAGAAAAGTGACGGGAGCATAGTGTGCTAAGATTATCAGATGACGTCGCGTGACCTTTACCGCGATCCCTTTATTATCGGGTGAACAAACAGGAACTCTAGCACTGCTTTTCATTCACGGGACTTTCTAGCGTTTCTCTTTGTTCACCTGATAATGACGGGCTCATGGCAATGTCACGCGACGTCATCTGATGATCTTAGCACACTGGTGTGTTAGTGACAGGAGCATCCTGCTGTGCCCCCGTCACATTTCCCCATGTGATAAAGTCCCTAAATAAGTGTATTCGCTTAGATAAAAAGAATAGTGTTTATTCATTCGTGGTTTTTCCATATTCACGGGGGGCTTTTACCCCTAACTCCAACGAATGTGGAGGGACCACTTTATTATCGTTCTCATTATTGTCTTTTTACATTTCATCAGTGTGCATAGCACTACACAATAGCAATAGCATTAGCATTTGCAGTTGTCCCTCCCAATTCATGAGGGATCCGTTCCAGACCACCACCACCCCCAAGAATTGGAAATATCGCAGATATTGAAGCCCCATTGATTATAATGGGGGAGTGCTCCTGCGCAGGTGTGCCATGGGTGCGCCTTCCACTTTGTCCCTCTCCGCTTGCCATCCATGAAGGACCACAACTGCAGATCCCAAGTCTGCAAATGGTGAACTCAGCACTCTCTAAGCAGTTTACAATCTGTAAACCAATTGCCCCCAACCAGCTGGGTATTCCTTTTACCGACCTTTGAAAGGATGAAAGGCTGAGTCAACCTTGGAGCCCTAGCTGGGATTGAACTCACAGCCTTGTGGCTGCAGGACTAGCATTTAACCACTGTGCCGCCAGGGCTCCTTTACTACATCTTCACTGCAGAAATAATACAATAAATAATAAAAAATAATAAGGTGAGCGCTGGCATGATCTTTGCCTCCTTTGCATGCATTTCTCTCCTTTCTTTGGGCAGACAATGGGCAGTGGGAGATCCGGCACAAGCCCTCCCGAAAGAACACCGTCCCTGGAGACCCCCTTTACGAGGACATCACTTTCTATCTCATCATCCGCCGCAAGCCCCTCTTCTACCTGATCAACGTCATCATCCCTTGCATCCTCATCACTATCCTGGCCATCTTCGTCTTCTATCTCCCACCGGACGCTGGTGGGTAACCTCCCCCCCCCAAAAAAAAACCCTCCAAATTCCTGGGGAGAATCCTTTGAATGTAATCTCCTCTCTCTGCCCAAATCTTATTTTGATTTTTTCTTTTTTTAGATTTTTATTTTTATTTTGGTAAATCTTGAAATGCAGGCCCTAAGATTATTAGAAAAAACTTTTTTTAATATAGTGGGCCCTTGATATCTGCTGTGCCATGGATGCTCAAGTCCCATTAAACATAATGGAATAGTAAAATGGTGTGCCTTATATAACTGGGCAAAATCAAGGTTTACCTATGGGAATTTGTCTATTTTAAAAGTATTTTCTAGCCATGGATGCTTGAATTCATGAATGAAAAGTCTGTGGATAAAGAGGGATGACTAAAGAAACCCCGATGAAGAGAATCCTGGGCAGGAGGGAATCTTTGCAGTTTGGGATTTATTCTGTCCCCTAAAGTGGACCTTTTTGAGCTGAAAATGGCAGATCTGCTCAGAAAGCAGCATGAAATTGGGGGTTTGCATAGAAGAAGTCTTGAACAGTGAATACTTTGAAAACTAAAGCTGCATCCAGTCTGGAGAAACAACCCAGTTTGGCACCGCTTTACCTGCCCTGGCTCCAGGCTATGGAATTCTGGGAGTTGGAGTTTGTTTTGGGGCCTTCCTTCCTTAAGCTCTGAACCGCTCTGGGTCCACAACAAACACCAACTCCCAGAATTCCATAGCCTTGAGCCAGGGCAGTTAAAGCAGTGCCAAACTGGGTTATTTCTTCAGACTGGATGCAGGCTCTGCAGGTTTTGATGGCTTTCTGTCCAGGAGGAGCACTTTGAATTCTAGGAAAGGAAGAAGAGAAAGGGAGAGGGAGAGAACTTGGGTCCTTATCTTATTCACCCCGATTGACTTCCAGTGTGACTTTGGGGAGTCACACTACTTTCCAGAAAGAACAAGAGCCAGATGGATGGCTAGTTCTGGCTAGTGGTCAGTTTCAGCAGTAAAACCACTCTGGGTTGTGGTGGTCTAAATGCTAAAGGATCTGTCCACCACGTTGGACTTGAACTCAGCACCTTGGGCAACTCTGAAGTTCAAAATAAAACCCAAAGCAGTTCCAGCATCCAAGTTGAGTGGTGGGTGCCAACTGCTGTGTTTGACAGCTTCTCCATGCCATTTTGGGAACTGTGTGGGAACTTTGCCATGGGCCTGACTCTTGACCCCATGCCTCCCACAGGTGAAAAGATCACCCTCTCCATCTTTGCCCTCCTGACCCTGACCGTCTTCCTGCTCTTGCTGGCCGACAAGGTGCCCGAGACCTCCTTGGCGGTGCCCATCATCATCAAGTACCTGATGTTCACCATGACCATGGTCACCCTCTCCGTCATCCTCAGCGTGGTGGACCTCAACCTCCACCATCGGTCGCCCAACACCCACGAGATGCCCTTCTGGGTCAGACAGGTATGGCACTCCTTGGCGAAAGGGCAAGGAAGTGATAT
Organism: Sceloporus undulatus; assembly: GCF_019175285.1. Classification (NCBI taxonomy): domain Eukaryota; kingdom Metazoa; phylum Chordata; class Lepidosauria; order Squamata; family Phrynosomatidae; genus Sceloporus; species Sceloporus undulatus. The sequence continues at coordinate 118,165,289 of NC_056527.1, forward strand.
ATAGGAGTGGGCATCGTGTGAACCTCAGGGCTTCCTAAGGATCCAAAACATTGCCCCCAAATGCCCTCTAGAGTGCATGGGGACATTTTTGGTACATACCCAAAAAACCTGAGTCGACTTATCCATGGATCAATGTAAGTATTGCATTTTAATGCATATATATATATATATATATATAGTGAAAGGCAAGAGTTAATCTGCCATGGAAGCACTGACCCCCTTCTACTCTCTCAGCCATGCAGCCTTTAGTATGTACACAAATAGTTTTACACTCGACTTATCCATGGGTCATATTAAAATCCATAATTCTGGACTCAACCTTGCCCTCGACTTATACCGTATATGAGGTCGACTTATAGTATAGTATAGTATAGTATATACGGTACTCCTGGACTAGAGAGGTAGTAAGAGAATTGGCCTCTGACGCCTCACTTCCCTGATTTTGTTGATTTCTGGTTTGCAAACATTAGTGGCATGGAGGAGGGCAAGGTGGAGTGAAAAACTGATGCAGATATCCCCATGATGTGCAGTGGACATCACCAACACAGGTTTTTGTCCACATTATACCAAAGGGAGAATATTATCCATGCCAAGAAAAGGAGCCATGGGTTCAGTTCCCCACTTGGCCGTGGAAACTCACTGGGTGGCCTTGTCGAGTCACACACTCTCAGCCCCAGAAAACCCCTTGATTCAGAGGGAGAAGGCAACAGAAGCACACTCACATACAGAACGCATCCTCCTTTTCCTTCTCTGCAGTGCCAAAACCAGTTGCAACTTCATCGTCTGAAAACAAACAGCTCATCTTGGTGTGGGTTGTTCTGGATGGGATGCAAAGGGCGACAGAATTGCACCTGGTGCTTCATCCAAGAAGAGACATGCATGCACATAGGCCACACTTACATGCATGTACATGCATGTCACACTCTCTCGGCATATGGTGGAGTCTTCTTCTTTGGAGGTCTTTAAACAGAGGTTGGATGGCCATCTGTTGTGGGTGCTTTGATTGTGGGTTCCTGCATGGCAGAAGGAGGTTGGCTGGGATGGCCCTTGAGGTCTCTTCCATCTCTAGGATTCTATGGCCTCATTCCCACTTACAAATAAATCGCTGTGGAATCCAAATCAATGGATCAATTCAAATTGGAGCATGGTTCACACTATGTTTGCCCCGGTCTGATTTTCTTGCTGCAAAATAAAATAAATTAACCCACTTGTGCCTCAAATTGATGAATGAATCATTTCAAAATGGACCCGCTCCAGCTGAGCAAAGGGCAAATTTAAATCGATTCCAATCCGCATCTGGTTCACTCTTTCGCAGAATCGATTTATCCAAAAAGATGCGGGGAAAAACCAGCATCCAAAAGACACGGGTTAAATGGGTCTAGCGCATGGTCCCTCTCTCCAAACAGCTTCAGCGAATCGGTTCAAGCGGGAACCAGGGTCATTTGAACCGGTTCAAATCAATTTGTGATCCGGTTTAAAAGGTAGTGGGAATCAGGCCAACGATTCAATGAAAAGGATTCTGCCCATCTTCCACTGACTCCAGACCCTGTCAATGTGAACCATTGTTTTGCAGCAAGAAAATGTTTGGATCGCATACCCATTTATTTTCCTAGTGCCTTTCCTCTTTCATGGCAAAGGCCTTTGTCCTTCTGCCACTAGAGTCCAGCCAGTATCTCCTTTTCCTTTTTATTCTCTGTGCAACAAATATTTAGGGATAACGTGTAGAAACGCATTCCCTTCCTCCTGCTCTCTCTGTCCATCTCTCTTTCCAGATTTTCATCCACAAGCTTCCTCCCTTTTTGGGTCTGCGGCGCCCAAAGCCTGAACCTGGCCTGAAGCCTCCTCCTCTGTTCCCCAAACAAGAGCTCACCATGAAAATCAACCGCCGCGCAGACGAATATTTCATCCGTACCCCCGCCTACGAGTTCCCCAAACCCAACAGGTGAGATCCTGGCTCCATATCGAAGGCTGGGATAGGAAAATAAATACATACAGTGGGCCCTTGGTGTCCACTGGGGGTTGGTTCTAGGAACCCCCCCCCCCCCCCGGATACCAAAATCCAAGGATGCTCAAGTCACAAAGTTCTGGTGCCAACAACAAACTACAAGGCCCAGAATCCCATAGCATTGAGCTATGACAATTAAACTGGTGCCAAACCAGATTAATCCTTCAGTACACATACAACCCTTGTCAATGTTCTTCTTGAACCTGAATTAATACATTTAGGTTTTGAGCTGGGAAGGAGGCCCTTTTATGGGGAATGGAAATGTCAGTTTCCCAAGACATGTTCGCAGGAAGCAGAAAAACCCCAAAAGCCCAACCTAAATGTTGTGTCTCAGGCACAACACTTTTCTGGTGATAAGGGATTATTATGGAAGTTTGTTGCTAGGAAGGTTACCCTCTGGTTTTGCACCCCAAATTTTCATTTTGTCTCTTAGGCTGCATCCGCTTTGCAGAAATAATCCAGTTTGACACCACTTTAACTGCCCTGTCTTAGGAATAGTAGTTTGTTGTGGTGCCAAACCTCTCTGATCGAGAAGGCTAAATGTCTCACAGCACTATAATTCCCAGAATTGAGCCGCAGCAATTAAAGTGGTGTCAAACTGGATTATTTCTGCAGTGTAGATGCAGCCTGAGTGGTTTTTGTAATCCAAAAAAAATGCATTTTCCAATGTGAGCTGATGGCCATTTTTGGGGGGGAAAGGCACTCAAAAGTGTGCATCTACACTATAAAAAATAATGCAGTTTGACACCACTTTAACTGCCATGGCTCCATCCTATGGGATTCTGGGATTTGTAATTTTGTGAGGCACCATCACTGTTGCAGAGTAGATCCCAGGATTCCATAGGAACGAGCGACAGCACTGAAAGAGGTGTCAAACTGCATTATTCCTACAGTGCAGATGCAACCTTAGACCCGCTTTAACAGCACACCCAAATAGGAATGCAGGGTTCTTTTTCTGTTGGACTCCATCCTCTCTCTCACTTTCTGAAGGTTTCATCTGGAGGCGTTTGCCACAGATATGAAGAAATTCATTGACGGACCCAGCAGCCACAGCATCACTCTCCCACCGGACCTGAAGTCGGCCATGAATGCGGTTTTGTACATCGCTGAGCAGCTCCAGGAACAGGACGACTACGACGCGGTGAGTTGCCGGGAAGGAATAGGTGCATGCCTCTAAAGTACCCCAGCAGAATTTCAATGCCTTGCCCTCACAGGTTCAGATGTTCATAAGGATCCAGTACAGGTTGAGACTCCCTTATTATCAAAAATGCATGGGACCAGAAGTGTTCTGGGTTTTGGACTCCTTTTGGGTTTTGGAATGCCCCTGTTTGCATATACAGACACAATGAGACATCTTGGAGATGGAACCCAAATCTAAACACAACATTCATTTATGTTTCATATACACCTTATTATACCTACAGCCTGAATATACCCATAGTCTAATTCAGCTGTTTCTCATTCCAATCTTCACTGGTCAAAAAAATGAAGGATAGCTTGAAAGAGAAACAGCATATATCCACAAACTCTAACCCATCAACACTGGGTTGAGCAAAGATAAATAATAATAATAATAATAATAATAATAATAATAATAATAATAATAATAATA
>NC_056527.1:118168915-118188915 GCF_019175285.1 Sceloporus undulatus
GGTTTCCTGGCATGCTACGTGTATTATAACTCTTAGGAGTTTATCACAAGAAGGAGATTGGGGGTTTATCCCGTGAATTTCCCAGAAAAATCATGCAATTACATGAAACGATTTCACACGGCGTTGCACAAAACCCTCCATTAAAGTGGTCACAAAGAAGCATTAACGCGCATCTTTTTACTTTCGGGATTTCAGTGACAGTGCATTTCCAATATCACTTTATTTGTGCAATTACATGTGATAATCATTCGTACAATTACTTGCCATTTCTGATTTATTTGCGGGATGCTTTCAATGCGCTTTAATCTCTCTTTAATGCCGAAATCAGCCCCAATGTGGTAAACTCCGGAGTCTACCCAAAAACTTCTTCCAAACTCTCTTTTGCTCCGTCCCAGAGGTGCTGCAAGGTATTCCTTTGCATGATGACCTTCCAGACTAACCCAGCCGTGTCTCTGCATTCTGCCTTCTTGCAGCTGAGGGAGGACTGGGAATACGTGGCCTTCGTGGTGGACCGCCTTTTCTTCTGGACCTTCATCGTCTTCACCGGCATTGGCACCCTCTGCATCTTCCTGGACGCCGTCTTGCACCTGCCTCCAGACCAGCCTTTCCCATGAAGGCAGCGGCCTCTTTCTTCCCCAAAAACTCTCTTCTCCTGAATCATCTCCAATGAAGAACACTGTCATCCCAGAAGAACTAAAGCCCAAGAATGGGGACTGTGTCCTGCTCTGCATTAAATACTTACAATCCCAGTCATGCGCATGCTAGGAACCTTCTTGTGGTTTTTGTGTGCCTTCAAGTCGTTTCCGACTTACGGCAACCCTAAAATGATCAGATCACGGGGTTTTCTTAGCAAGATTTGTTCAGAGAAGGCTTGCTATTGGAAACCTGGGAAGATGCTTTTATGAATCAGAGACCCCATTTGTTCTTTTAGCCCAACATTGTCTACTCTGATCGGCAGCTATGGCTTTTGGGCCAGATGATGATGATGATGATGATGATGATGATGATGATGATGATAATAATAATAATAATATTTTTTTATTTATATCCTGCAATCTTCCCGTAGGATCAAGGCAGCTTACAAACACAATAAAAATACAATAACCACTCTGAGTCCCAATTATCATCATCGTCATCTTCAAGATTGTATGCATGCTTGTTTCGGGGGGGGGGGGGGGGGGAGGGAGACTTGTAGTCCCCAAAAAAGTAACTCTTCTCAACAAGAGAAAATGCTTATTTGTCACAAAAAGGGGAGGAAATGTGTTTCTCAAAATAATGCATAGCATTTGCATGGTTCAAATTGTAGGGGCATGTTTAGCAATCACTACTGTGAGACAGTGGCCATGCTGGGGGTAGGGGATACTGGGAGTTGTAATCCAAATATGGATACACACACACACACACACACACACACACACATATATATATATATATATAATTTTCCCCAGTTGAGGTCAGGATTCAGGGAGCTGTAGTCCAAAAAGTTATTTTCCCAGACAGTGCATGGATTTAAGGTGATTTCAGGATGATTTGCCAGAGTTTGGAGTTTGGGAAAGCTACTTCCCTTCTTGGAGTCATAGGTTGAGCACTAGAGGATGCTAGGAGTTGTATATTGGGGATTCTGGGGGTTGTAATCCAGAACATGACTTGCCCAGGCTGCGCGTGGATTTAAGGTGATTTAAGAACGACGAGGAATCGAAGCACTGGATTTCACGGTCAAAGGGAGACGGGTTCAAGTTAAAGATTAGCCGCAGGGGCAGCGAAGGAGAGATGACAGTGCCATTTTAGTTACATGAATCTATGACGTTTATCACGCGGAGTTTATCCTGCACAGAAATGGGATTTAAATCGGGAAAATTCCACAAAAGCAGGGGGGTTTTTCAGACGACGTCAGGGGCATCCCACACAGAAAGTGGACAATCCCACAAAAAGCGGGACCGTTTTCAGACAGCATCGGGGGCCCTGGGCATTAATCTGACATTAACTTGAATTTCCCAAAAGTAAAAAGCAGATGATTTTGTCCACTTTCTGTGTGGGTTAATGTCAGATTAATGCTCAATGCCTCCAATGTGTCTGAAAACAATCCCGCTTTTGTGGATTTTTCCGGGATTTATATCCCGTTTCTCCATGTGATAAACTCCTTTGGTGGACCTTCCTCTTGCAAATCCTGGATCCAATGAATCTAAATGTGGGTGCAAATACTGAATCTAAAAAGAAGAGGACATGACTGGGGATTTAATCCTGATGGAACTGTCTTTCTTCTGGACTCATAGTACAGGCTGGTCTCAGTCGTTCCATGATGAAGAATCAAGGCACTCTGCACATGCTCTGGGAACCATCCCCTTTTTATTTTACTTTATTTTGGGCCGCCATACAAAAAGTTTCAGGGTGGCTCTGAAAACCCCCAGCCGTCCCTCCCTCCCACAGGCCAGGCCCAGAAATCGCACCTGGAGCTCCTGGTTAGATTTTGCCTGGAGCTGCCATTTTGTGCAGGACGTCCTCATAAATCCGAAGGAGGTTCCAGCCATATTTGTCCGTCAGGTTCTTTCCTCCCCATCGGTGGAGGAACCTTATGTTTTCCTGCTTCTCGGAGGACGCGTGCATACGGATTTCGTTGCACCCGTGACGCCAAGCAGACTGAGGGAAAACGTAAAAAGGGGAATTCAATTGCTGAAGAAATTCATTTTTACTCAGGGCTCCCCGCTTTCAGCTGGTGTGAAATTAACCAGCCGGCCCCAACACTGGCTAAAAGGGAGATTTGGCCTGAGATCCAACAATGCTTCAGCATTGCATAAATATTACAGTTGGCCCTTCTTATACATGGATTTTTTATACACGGATTCAAGCATCCACGGTTTGAAAATGTTCAAAAAAAGTATAAATTTCAAATATCAAACCTTGATTTTCCATTTTTTATAAGGGACACCATTTTGCTATGTCATTATATTTAATGGGACTTGAGCATCCACGGATTTTGTTATCTGCAAGGGATCTTGGAACCAAACCCCAGTGTATAACAAGGGTCCACTGTACATTACACTTCCACTTATGTTGCAACGTAACGCAGCAGCAAGATGCAAGGGACGTTTGCATGCAAGTGTGTGAATTTTATTGCAATGGCAATAGCAAGTACATTTCTATACTGCTTATCAGTGCACTTCAGCACTCCCTAAGCGGTTTACAATGTGTAAGCTTATTGCCTGGATGATGCACGCACCTGTTACCCAAAATGCCAGGATCCTCTGAGTGAGGGCACCCACAGTTAATATGTGATAGGGGTATAGCCTGTATATCTTGGTTCGGAGAAAGAGAAATCCAGAACAGTGATGCCACTGTCTGTGTCCGCTCCGGATAAAGAAGCTACCCAGTAATGGCATCACTAGGGTTGGTGTCACCCAATGTAGGTCCCCATAAAGGGCTGCCAGGGGGTGGCTACACTTTACAGTCGTCCCATTGTTTGTGCGGACTTCAAATTTGCATCCCTCACTTAATCTCAAGGGGCAAACGGAGGGACGTAAAACTGGATGTGCACCCATGGTATGTGTCCACCGGTGCCCACAGGGGCGCACCACCATTCAAGTCAATAGGGCTTGAATATTAGAGGATTTCCATTTTCATGCGGGGGGGGGGGGTCTGGAACGGATCTCCCACAAAAACGGAGGGGTGACTGTACTTCCCTCTCATTACCTGGTTTGACTGACCCTTGGCCATGCAGCCGCCATGTGGTCAGACCACTGATGTGGGCAGTGCTGCATCTCTGGATGTCCAGTTTTGGGTCTGGTGTGGCTGCTGGACAAGAAAAAAAAGGAGGCCATGCACTTTCCTGCTTGCCCAGGGGCCGCGCCACTTTTACTGGGGGTGCTGTCCCGCCAACTGTATACACATGCATTGGCGTGTCACCCAGCACAGTCCGTCACACCCTCCTAATGACATGCCTGCTGCCCAGGCAATCTTGAGTCCTTCTTTTGGGTAAATGCGATATACAGTCAGCTTGTGCCAGATACGGGCTTTCCTTATGTGGCTTTCAGCTTACGCTGAAGCTGCAGTACAATTAAATAAATGGTGTACATGTCTGTGGTGCATGTGCCGTGGTGCGCCACATGGATGCAACCCATTGTTTTCATATGTGCATAAGTGGTCCAAAACAGATCCCCGCGTAACTGACTTTACTGTGGGCCCTTGTTAACTGCTGGGGTTTGGTTTAAATCGTGGATGCTCAAATCCCATTAAATACAATGGCACAGCAAAATGGTGTCCTTTAAACAAAATGGAAAATCAAGGTTAGCTATTTGGGATTTATAATGTTTTTTTTAATATTTTCAAGCCATGGATGCTTGAATCCATGGATAAAAAAAATCTGTGGATAAGGAGGACCGACTGTATGAATAAAGAGATCCCAACAGCAACAACAGGAACAACTGCTGCTTTGTTTGGGGGCATTCAGTTTAGCACCTTGAGTAGTCGCTCCTTTAAATTCTGGATTGAAATCCAAAGTGGATCCATTGGAAATACCAGAGACACCGGGAAGTGCTGTGTTTGTGTCAATATGGTCAAAGAGGCACATGTGTGCTACACAGAGACACACACACAGCATAAGAGAGGTTGGGAAATGTTTTGGACTACGACTCCCCGAAGATTGGGGGATTCTGGGAGCTGCAATCCAAAAAAAGTCCCTCCCTCCAGCTCTGGGCAGGACTCACCTCCACGGCTGTGTTATGGAGTGTCTTCCCAATGTGCCTCCCTAGAAGAAAGAAGGAGTCCATCATGAGCATCATAGCAACAAACTGCACTGCTGGGGATGCAATGTAGAAAGTGGAGCAAGCTTATTTTCTGTTGCTCCAGAGACTAGGGACCTTTCCACACAGGGCACAGAAGTAGCCTCAGTTTGCATTGGTCGATGCGTATTCGCGTTATATTGCATTGGTGTTCCACACCTGTGAGCTCAGAATACGTACTGACCAATGTGATATAACGTGAATACGCTTTGGCCAATGCATATTCACGGCTGGGTTCCGAACTGAAGGCAGCCGGCTCCTCTGTTTTGCGAGTGCGCAAAATTAGTGGATCGGCGGGATCCGTATTGATGGCCAGTGCGGAACCTCTGCTGCTTTGGCTGGTGTGTACATCCAATCCACTGGTTCTCCTGAAGACCACCGGTTACAAATCTCCCATGATGCTGCACTGGAATTTCCCCCTTCTCTTTCCGGTGGCCCTTTCCCCTTTTAGCACAACCGCTGGGGCTGGGAGCGTTATTTCCACTGAACGAGATAAAGCAGAAACCTTTTGTGTCCGGGGAGGGGGGAATGTATATGTATATGTGTGTGTGTGTGTGTGTGTGTGTATACACACACACAAACACACACAAAGATGTGTGTGCAAGCATATACATGCAGCATTACACTTTCAGCTGCTCCACAGCTTGTGTGTGTGTGTGTGTATGTATATGTGTGTATATATGTACGTATACACACACACACACACACAGAGCTCTGTGTGTACACATATAAATACGGCTTCACACTTTTGGCAGTACCACTATGTGTGTGTGTGTGTACACACACACATATATATAAACACTCAAGCAGACAGATGTGTGTGTACACATATAAATACGGCATCACACTTTTGGCTGTGGCACAGTGTGTTTTTGTATATATATGTCTGTCTGTGTGTGTGTGTGTGTGTGTGTATTTTAACACTCATACAGACAAATGTGTGTGTACACATAAAAAAGGCATCACACTTTTGGCTGTACCACTATGTGTATATATATATAAGTGTGTGTGTGTGTGTGTGTGTGTGTGTGTGTGTGTATTTATGTGTGTGCATACACACACACACACACACACACACAGACGGTGCATACCTCTTTCGTAAGTGGCTAAAGGCAGCAATTCTTGCGATATTACGCGCTAAACACTGACCTCATTCTTCACCCCGGAAGTTAAAAACGTTGCGCCCCGTTCAGAGCCCCACAGAGCATGCGCAAAGCTGCCGATGCGCATCGGCCAATTCACATTGTATTGGGCTGGTGTGGTAATCCAATCTGCACTTGCCTCGCTTTGCCTGAATACGCATTGGCCGATTCGCAAAACCTCGATTTGGAAGGCCGCCCAGGTGTGAAACAACAATGCGATATGATGCGAATACGCATCGGCAAAGCGTATTCAGAGAGCGCGGGTGTGAATGAACGATGCGATATAATGTGAATACGCATCGGCCAATGCGAACTGACCCTACTTCTGTGCCCTGTGTGGAAAGGTCCTTGGATACAAACGACAAGAAAAGACTTTCATCTTAACATCAGAAACAATTCCTTGAAGGTAAATGTTGTTCAACAAGGGAATAGACTTCCTCAGAGGATGATGGTTTCTCCTTTTGCTTTTTGTTTAAACAGAGATTGGGTGGCCATCCCTTTGGGGTGCTTTAGATACGTATCCTTGTATGGCAGGGAGGATGGAGGGCTACAAGGAAAGGAAGAGTTTCTTTTCCCTTGGTTCCTTTCATGACACTAGAATTCTGCATGATTAATGAAACCACCAGACCCTGTCTGATCTTGGGAGCTAAGCAGGGTCAGCCCTGGTTAGTCCTTGGATGGGAGACCACCAACAAATTCCAAGTCCTGTAGGCAACCTTTCAAAGGAATCACAGAATCATAGGGTTGGAAGAGACCCCAAGAAGGGCCCCGATCCAGTCCAACCCCATTCTGCCATGCAGGAACTCTCAAGCAAAGCATCCCCAAGGACAGATGGCTATCCAGCCTCTGCTTAAAGGCCTCCAAAGAAGGAGACTTCATCATTCTCCACTGAGGGAGCGTCTTCCACTGACAAACAGCTCTTACTCTCAGGAGATTCCTCCTAACGTTGAGCTGGGATTTCTTTTCCTGGAGCTTGCATCCATTGCTCCATTGTGTCTATTCTCTGGAGCAGCAGAAAACAATCTTACTCCCTCCTCAATATGGCATCCCTTCAAGTATTTAAACAGGGCTATCATATCACCTCTTAACCTTCTCCAGGCTAAACATCCCCAGCAATTCCCTAAGTCTCTCCTCATAGGGATTCATGGCTTCCAGACCCTTCACTATTTTAGTCGTCCTCCTTTGGACACATGGCTCCAGTTTCTCAATGTCCTTTTTGAATTGTGGGGCCCAGAACTGGACACAATATTCCAGGTGGGGTCTGACCAAAGCAGAATACAGTGGCACTATTACTTCCCTTGATCTAGACACTATACTACTATTGATGCTGTCTAAAATCACATTGGCCTTTTTAGCTGCCACATCGCACTCTTGACTCATGTTCAACTTCTACTTGGACTCCCAGATCCCTTTCACACATAGAAGTCAGGTGTCCCCCATATTCCTATATCTGTGCATTTCATTTTTCTGCTCTAAGTGCAGAACCTTACATTTCTCTGTGTTGGATTTCATTTTGTTAGTTTTGGCCCAGCTTTCTAGTCTATTCAGGTCATTTTGAATCCTGATCTGGAGTATTAGCTACTCCTCCTAGTTTGGTGTCATCTGCAGATTTGATAAGCAGGCCCTCTATTCCTTCATCCAGGTCATTGATAAAGGAAGTGACAAAAGCCCCTCTGAGTATTGCTTGCTGAAGAAAACCCCATGAAACTGCAGACAGAGAAGTGGGGCTTAATTAAACTATCGTTTGGGGATGGGTGCTTATTTTGTATATGGCAAGAAAGGCCCCCTCCCCCCCCAAATAAGCCATATCTAGCGGGGTTTTGGGGTTTTTTACCCGTACCTCTAAATTCTGGCATGACGTATAGGTTGTCCATATAGAGGTTCTTTCCTTTCCAGGTGCTATAGGTATAAACGGACAAGACGTAGCCGACGAGAGTGTGACCTGCAGAGATTATATATTAAAAATGGCATTTGCGTCTTTAATTCGACATTAATGGGGTCCGAAAGAAGGCTGGGGTCTATGGGAGAGAACTAGACCTGAGTTTCACAAAGTCACCCATCTCAGATTTACAGGCAATTTCAACATTTGTCCCATAAAAGGTGACACTGGTGAATCTACACTGCAAAAATAATGCAGTTTGACACCATGTTAAGTGCTGTAGCTCCATCCTATGGCATCCTGGGATTTGCAGTTTGAACTATAAATCCCAGGGATTTTGTAGGAAGGAGCTATCATGGCAGTTAAAGTGGTTTCAAACCACTTTATTTCTGCAGTGCAGATGCATCCACAGTCAGCTCTTTGGAGGCATTACTGGAGGCTGGCGTTCTGAGAAAACCCCTTTAAAGGCAGAAAAGAAACCTCCAACCCACTTCCGACCGACTTGCCCTTTTTTGTTACCTTCCTTGCTTTTTTGCTCCGGAGGAACTACAGCCACAAAACACTCAAATCTGGGCCGCTCACCGAATCCTGCTTTCTGCAGTTCTAAGGGAGAAGAAGGGAAAGGAAGGAAGAGAAAGGGAGTTGGTGCAATAACTACCCCAAGGTGTAGGTAGTAGGTGAAAGAAATCATGCACTCCTACTATATGGCATAACTACGCCAGCATAGGCAGAAACAGCAGCCATGAAGGAAGGAAGACCCAGGAGAAAGCCCTCAAAATCCAAAATCCCCAAACAGTCGATACTTTTATCGGGACAACTGAAAAGCACAAAGTACATCAATAAAGGTATCACTGTGGGACCCCAACACCCAAAAGGGACCAGATCTGGTCTGATCTTGGAAGCTAAGCAGGGTCAGCCCTGGATAGTCCTTGGATGGGAGACCAACAATGGATACCGGGTGCTGTGTTAGGTGATATTTAAGAAGAAGGAACCGGCAAAGCCACTTCCTCGCCTAAGAAACCCCTATGAAATTATTGGGCACATGCACCCACAAATAAAGCACTCCTGTCTATTCTTGGAAGCTAAGCAGGGTCAGCCTTTGTTAGTACTTGGATGGGAAGCCACAAATGAATGCCAGGTGCTGTTAGCTCTATTTCCGAGGAAGGAATTGGCAACACCACCTCTGCTCTGAGGATTCCTTGCCTAGGAAAATTCATGGGGTCACCATAAGTCAACTGGCGATTTGAAGGCACATAGACACATGGCGTGAGTTAAGCTGTGTCAGCCCTGGTTTGCATTTAGATGGGAGACCATCCATTAATAACCAGGTGCTTTGGCATGGATTTCAGGGGAAGGGACTGGCTAACTTCCTCTGAGGAGTCCTTGCCTAAGAAAACCCTCTGAAATTCATGGGGTCGCCGTATGTTGAGAGGCAACCTGAAGGCACATACGCACAAGGCATGAGACCCATCCAGTCTGGGAATCTAAGCAGGTCAGCCCTGGCTAATACTTGGATGGGAGACCACCACCAAATAGCAGGTATTGCAAGCTGTATTTCAGAGGAAGGAACTGGCAAAACCACCTCGGAGTATGCCTTGCCTGAGAAAACCCTACAAAGTTCATGGGGTTGCCATGAGTCCAGATGACTTGAAGGCACACACAAACACACACTCACACACACAAAGTACCTCTGTCTTTTGGATTTGGATTTTGGTTTTGCTACACATTGGCCAACACAGCCACCCCTGGATATGTTTGCTGGAGAAATAGGGTCCTTTGCACTGGCAGATCCTGAAATAAACCCTGGCATTGGGACCCTTAGGATTCCAATCCTGGGGCTCACTCCCATTTACACTTTAAACCAATTTCCCATTCGCCTTTGCTCCGTGTTGGTAAATCAGTTCCAAAAGGTCCATCGTTCCCACTATGAAAGTGGATCTTTTCATTATCCCCTTGTAACTGCTTCATTTTTGGCACGATTGGCGTCCCCACTAGTTTGCACTGCTTCAAAACGCATGTCAATCATCTGTGTGTCATCAGTGACGTAAGTGGCAGCCCAGGCATCCCGGCTTGGGAACTATATATAAATAAATTGATAGAAGATGTGACTCAGTGGTTTTGCAACTACTTGCAATCAAAGTGAGGAAAGTAGTCGCAAAACCAGTGAATCAAATCTTCTATCAATTTTATTTTATTAAAAATTGATAGACGATCTGATTAATTGGTTTTGCAACTGCTTGCTTCACTACTTGCAAGTAATTGCAAAATTGATCAATCGAATCTTCTATCAATTTTATTTTATTAAAAATGGATAGACAATTTGATTAATTAAATTAATTAATTAAAACAAGTAATTGCAAAATCAGTAAATCAAATCTTCCATCAATTTTATTTTAACAAACATCATGCGCTCATAGGTCACCCCACAAGCAGCGCTCAGGGGGGCATGACAGATCTACCAAAAACCAAAGAGGGATGGTCCACAGCCCTCCGCCATGAGTCCCTCTCCTCCAGAATGATGCAGTTCAGATCCATCGTTCCCATTTGCTGAACACATTTTGGAACTGTTTCTTTTCAAAAGAACCGCCAAAAAACTAGTGTCAGAAAAGAGCGTCTTTTTCTCCATTTGTCTTACTTCATCACAATTGAAACCAATCACAGTAGGACTGGAACCGGTTTCAAATGGGAACAACGGCCATATAAACCGATTGGCGGTTCACTTTAAATCATAATGGGAACGCACCCCTGGACTCCCTGTTTTGGCTCGGATCAGATGCGGCACGAAGGTCAGAGAAGAAAGCGTGCAGTTTCCAATCTGCCTCTTTGCGGCTGACATCCGCTCATCCTACACTGGAAATTATTAACAAGTCACATTTAGCTCCTTGTATTTGAAAAATGCAGTATCATCCTCCAAGGTCCCCTGGGGCTAGTAGGGCACAGGGCAGAGTTGCCACACCAGAGACAAGGGTTGCGTCCACAGGTTGACACTGCTTTAAGTACCATAGCTCCGTACTATGGAAGCCTGGGATATGTAGTTTGGTGAGATATGTAGACTTCTCTGGTGCCCCAACAAACCAAACGGCAATCTCAAGAACTCCTCACTATTGGCTATGGCTGCACTCTGGTGCATTTTATTGTTTGAATGTTAAGATAGGCAGGTTTATTTTATTTATCTTAATTGCTTGTATGTACAGTGCTGTGTAAATTTACAGCGCTTTATAAATAATGCATAATAATAATAATAATAATAATAATCTACACTGCAGTATTAGTGCAGTTTGACACCGCTTTAACTGCCGTAGCTCAGTGCTATGGAATCCTGGGATGTTTTGTGAGCTATTTAGTCTTCCCTCTCAAAGATCCCTGGGACTACAGCAAACTACAAATCCCTGGATTCTATAGCATGGGCCAAACTGCATTAATTCTGCTGTGCAGAAGCAGCCTAGGACATGGGAGATCAGGATTTAGGACATGGGAGATCTCCATTTCATGAACTAGGTGAACCTGAGCCCATTAAAGTGGTATCAAACTGCATTAATTCTCCAGTGTGGCAACAGCCAAAGTTGGGAAACAGGCAGCAGGGAAGGGGTCCACCCAAATCTCACTTGCCACCCATCTTGTCCCCCAGAAAGCTCCAGATCGGAGGTGGGATGCATGCACCCCTCCTGATGTTGCTGGACTGCAAGATCCAGCAGCAGCAGTGGCCAGGGATGCTGGGAGGTGCAGTCTGCCTGAATCCCAAAAGACCACAGAATTGCCACTACAATTGTTAGCACATTTTGGGACGAGGGGTGTCCCATCTTCCCAAAGAGAATGTCTACGATTGGAAAACTAAAGTCTAAAACAGTCTACTAAGCCAAGACTAGGTACTAGACCAAGAAGCAACCTACAGATTAGATACAACTGTGAACTAGGAATGGGAAGAATATTGGGAAATAAATATTTTATATATATATATATATATATATATATATATACACACACACACACACACACACACACACACACATATATATACACATACTGTATACATATACACACAAACACACGTTTCTCAAACTAGAGAGCCTGACAGTAAATATCCAGCGCTGATGAGAATATTTGCAGTTCAGAATCTATCCTTTACAAGATTTGCATGTCATTGC
The DNA here is from genome assembly GCF_019175285.1 of Sceloporus undulatus. Lineage (NCBI taxonomy): Eukaryota > Metazoa > Chordata > Lepidosauria > Squamata > Phrynosomatidae > Sceloporus > Sceloporus undulatus. The sequence goes on from NC_056527.1 coordinate 118,180,857, forward strand.
TTTGTGCAGAAATTTGTATTTTTTTACATGATACAGTTTCTTCCCCCCAAAAAAAAAAAAAAAAATATATATATATATATATATATACACACACACACACACACATACACATACATACATACACACACACACACATACATACACAGTGTTATTGTTCTCCACTGAGGTTTGGTTCCAGGATCCCCTGTGGATAACAAAATCCACAGATGCTCAAATCCCATTAAATACAATGGCAGAGCAAAATGGTGTCCCTTATAAAAAATGGAAAATCAAGGTTTGCCATTTGGAATTTTTTGCTTTATAAAAATATTTTCAAGCCATGGATCTTTGGATCTGTGGATAAGAAGAGCCAATTGTGTGTGTGTGTGTGTGTGTGTGTGTGTATCTGTTTGGAAATATTGTCTTCTGTGCTACAAATGCTGTTTGTTGCAGAGAAAATGCTGTTTTCTGCACAAAACTAACCCAAGTGAATTTTGTGAAAAAACAAGCCTCAAACTGTGAATAGTCTTTGAAAACGGAGCAGTTTTTTCTCAGCAGGAAGAAAGTGGCTAAAATTAGGCAGTGCTTCCTTAGAGGAGAAAAAGTGTGTGAATGATGAAATCTCTATTGGCGACTGACTGCCTTCTTTCCTCTTTGGCCATGCGCTCCTTGCTTACCTTCCACGTTGGTCCTGAGCTTCTCCAAAGGGACACTGTAAATGACCGCAATCTCCTGAAAAAGAGAAAGAGGCTTTTTCCAAAGTGCCCTAAAGACGCAGCAGTTCTGGCATGAGATATCTGTGGACTGATGTATGGTCCCAGCCCTTTAGGGGACTGTTTTTGTAGCCAGTCTTTGCATCTGCACCAGAGGTTTTTCAAAAGGAGAAGGCTTTCGCTGAAGCACTTGAGGCCAAATGCTCTCTGCTTGGAATATTTTTAATTACTGTAATTATTCTTAAACTTTGAGTTGTTTTCAGTTAATTTATAACACCAATGATTCCCAGCTGCCGGTTGCTTTATTTCAGAGGACGGAACTGACAAAACAATGGTCCCAAACACACTGCAGACATAATCCAGTTTGACACCACTTTAACTGTCCTGGTTCAATGCTACAGAATTCGGAGAGCTGTAGTTTTTTGAGACATTTAGCCTTCTCTATCAGAGAGCTCTGGGTCCACAATAAACTACAATTCCCAGGATTCCTGAACACTGAACTGGGGAGTTAAAGGGGCCTCAAACTGGATTATTTCTGCAGTGTGTTTTGGACCTTTGTCAGTTTCCCCTTGCCTAAGAAAACACTGTAAAATTATTGGGTTCACCTTAAGACACCCAAAAGATGGCCATCTATACTTAATCTGAGTTGAAGGCACACACAGATATGTGCCAACATACCCTAAAAATACCAGATCTCAACTGATCTTGGAAGCTAAGCAGAGTCAGCCCTGGTTAGGACTTGGGTGGGAGACCACAAGGGAATCCCATGTACTGGAGGCTCTATTTTAGAGGAAGAAACAGGCAAAACCACAAGAAAACCCTATGAAATTCCTGGGGTCACCATATGTGATGATGATGTTTATTATATGTATTTGTAATCCACTCTTTTCCCAGACCTGGGACTCAAAGTGGCTTCACAACATTTAAAAACAATACAACAATACAATCCTAGAGACCCCCAAAGGTCCTCCATCTCAACCCCATTCTGCCATGCAAGAAGACACCCAAAAGATGGCCATCTATACTTTTTGGCCCCTCACCTTAACAAGACGCATGATATCCTTCAGGTCTTTAGGGACAAGGGGACGCACAATGAAACTCATGGCTTCCTTTGACGTGTTGTCTTGATCCTTTGGAATTACCCTTCCTTCCTTCCTTCCTTCCTTCCTTCCTTCCTTCCTTCCTTCCTTCCTCTCTCTCTTTCTGTCCAGTGTGCAACTCCAGCTGCATGAACTGAGGTTTTTAATAGCTTGAATATCCCCTCCTTCCTCTCTTCTCCTCCCTTTCTCCTTCCCTTCTTCCTTCACTCCTCCTTCTCCTAAGAAGGAACCATCACGCCATCCAGAAGGTCCTAAGGTCAATCGCTGCCATTTCCAGGGAAAAACAGACATTTAATTGATTAAAAAATATCTTATTCTGTTCTCGAACTCAGGGCCTCAGACAGACCAAATCCACCTAAAACCCTTTGCAACCCTTTGAATTTAAAAGGAGAGGTTATTTGTACTTGTGTGTCTGTGTAGTTGCGTGTGCCTTCCAATCCTTTCTGTCTTATGGCCACCTTAAGGTCAGCTTATCTTGGGGTTTTCTTGGCATGATTTGTTCAGAGGAGGTTTGCCATGGCCTTCCCTGAGGCTGAGAGAGTGTGACTTGTTGCCCAAAGTCACCTGGTGGGTTTCTCTGGCCGAACCAGGATTCGAACCCTGGCCTCCAGAGCTGTATCCCAACACTCAGACCTCTACTTTTTTAAGCGGTCTAAAACGCTGGAAAGAATTTCATAATTAATGCAACATTATCAGGTGAGATATATTGTGTTCAAGAAGATCAAGGGAGAAAGTGCAAAGGCAGCTTAACGCTGAACGTCAAGAAAACCCAAATAAGGACCATTGAGGAGGACCTTCATTAGTTCAACCTGGAGAATGAATCCCCCCCACAGTCCCAGGAGCCAACTTCCCCAGGATCTCCCAACTGACCCCAACTAGGCCTCTCCTCTCTTTCCATTAATTTTCCCATTCCCTCTTTTAAAGTCAATCTCTCTAAAGCAGCCTCCATTAGCAGCAAAGTTCCTTCATTGAATCACTTCTTGGGTGAAGAAATGTTTTACTTCATCTCTTCTGGATTTCAGGGAATGATTGATGCAGAAAGGAAAAGGCTGGAGATCAGCAGTTCCACATTTGGACCCTTTAAAAATGCCCTCTGGACTTCTTGGCCACTGCTTCCTTCGTTAAAGTTTGCCAGGCTTTGCAAGGGAGAGAGATATAGATATAGATATGTGTGTGTGTGTGTGTGTGTGAAGGGTTAAAAGGCAGCTAACCCAGAAATGTTTGGATGTGTGGTGACCGTGAGCCTTTAGCACCCAGAGGCACAAGGGCATTCTGCTGCCTGCCTGCAGCAAGCCTGAAGATGAACAGGTGTCGCTTTAGACAAGGGACAAGTTTCCCTGTGGGACAGGAAGAGGCTGAGTTTGTGGGACAGCATGGTTTGGTGGCTATATAAACTCAGGGACTTCCAGTAATTGGTGTGGGTTTTGGGAGAGGAGTTGGATTGTGAGTTCTGTATAGTAAAAGTGGCGTTGGTTGTTTGGTTGCACTGTGTAAATAAAGAGAAGCACTTTGGGGAGCTTGGCTTGTCTGGGCCTGAATCAGCAGAAGCCTGGCAGCCAAGGCTGGAGAGCTCCTCTCCTCAGAACCTGCATCCCATCATTTCTGGAAGACCTCCATCTGCTGCCATCTTCACTGAGGGCTGTGAACACCTTTCTAAAATCATCAGCTACTCTGCTGTACTCTGACAACATATAGACACACACACCTGCCATAAAACCAGACTCCTGGTCTACCTCGCAGGGCTGTTGTTGTGAAGATTAGATGCAGAATACTTTGGACACCCAGAAGCCTTTGCTGCTGTTAAAATTCAGTATGGCAGAATTTAAATTAAAATGCCGCTGTCAAGAGCAGAATCTTGGGGAAGTTACTTTTTTTACTATATGGCCCCAATTTGGGGAAGTTACTTTTCTGAGTACTGTATATGTTTTTTGACTCTATGGGGATGTAAGAAACTATCGTCCAAATGTAATTCTTGTGGACTTACTTTTATGGACTACAACTCCCAGAATCCCCCACTGCCTTGCCAAGAAAAAACCCAACAATAGATTTAGAAACAATTCAAAGGCAAAGAACAACTATATATTATATTATATTTGATTATATGATATATTATACTCTATTCTATATTGATTTCAGAACAAATGATCTACTTCAGGCTCAGCGTAAAAAGAGAGGGAAATAGAAATAAAAAGAACAATATATGCATTCACAAATACAAAAGTTCCATAAGATGGAAATGACTTAAAGGCAAATAACTATATATGTATAGCTATATATATGTGTGTGTGTGTGTGTGTGTATGTATATGTGTATATATATATATACATATACATATACACACACACACACACACACACACACACACAAACTTTTCCTTCTTCCTAAATAGCCCTGGGTTCATTCCCTGAAATCCAGAGGCGATGAAATGCAGCCTTTCTTCCCCCCAGAAGCGACTCAATGAAGGCACTTTGCTGCAACTGGAGGGAGGCTGCTTTGATGCTTTATATGTGATACATGACATTTATTGATTTGAAAACACTCAGCATCAGAAGCAAAGGCGAGAGAAAGGGAAACGATCAGACAGAGAAATGCCCCTTTGCAAAGCGAAAGGGAAGGACAGCCAGGGCAGCCAGGAAGAGTGTCTCTGGAGCACTAAGGAAGCCAAGCCAAGCCCCCTTCCCAAACTTCAAGGAAGAACAACAGAAAGACAATCGATCAATCAATCAATCGGTTGCTAATAAGCAAAGTCCTCAACGGTTGCGCTGTTAGAAGGAGCAGATGCAGAAGTGATAGAAAGGGAGAGGAAGGAGGAGGAGCTGCAACGAGGATCGACACCGGATCAAGTTGTCAAAACGTGCCTTTAGCTCTTTCTTTCTTTTTGGGGGAAAGGGCTTGGCCAAACCCTGGCCCTGGCCCTCCCTTCCCCGCGAGGCATGCTGGGAGATGTAGTCCTCCTGCTGCCAGGGCAAGGGCAAGGGAAGAGGAGGAGGATGGAGCCGCCGGGGGCCTCGATCCGCGCCTGCCGCCCCGAGGACTGCGCCCAGGTCCTCCGCCTGGTCCGGGTGAGACGAGCAGAGAGACTGCAAGGCCCAGCAGCCCCACCTCTTTCTCTGGGAGGGGGGCTACCAATCCCAGTATTTTCCCTCAAGTCTGCAAAATCAGGGAGTGGGGGGGGACCTACAAATCCCATTATCCAGGAAACTTCCTTTTAGGAAACTACAAATCCCATTATCCTCCCCCAGTCTGCAAAATCAGGGAGTGGATGAAGGGGGCAGATAGCCAGAGCTCAGGAAGCTTCCTTTTGGGGGGACTACAAACCCCATTATCCTCCCCAGCCTGCAAATTGGAAGAAGGGAGACAGCCAGAGCTCAGGAAACTTCTTTTTTTTGGGGGGGGGGGGGGCAGGGGACTACAAATCCCATTATGGTCCCCCCTCTGCAAAATCTCCCTTGGGGTTGCCATAAATCAGAAATGCCTTGAAGGAACAAAGACAGCCCTGTTTAAGGTCTTGGAAGGGTGTCCTATTGAGGAGGGAGAGACATTCCAGATCCACATTAGGAGGGACTTCTTCCAGAGAGTCAAGTGCTGCTGGATCATGGGAAATAAATGCTGCCTCTTTCAGCGGAGGCTGGAGGAGGGCCATCATCATCAGTCAATGGGATGCATGGCAGAGGAAGGGGCTTGGGCTGGATCAGGGCCCTCCTTGGGGTCTCTTCCAAACCTAGGATACTGTGATTTGCTTTTCCTGCTCTGACCCTGCACTAAGCCTTCAGGATGTGGCAGACTACACCTCCCATCCCCAGTTCTGGCTGGGGATGATGGGAGTGTGCACTGAGACACGGAGCCTGTGTTCAGACTGGCAAAGTATTCAGAGCTGGAAAGAACTTCAAAGAGCGCCGTTCGGTCTCGGAAAAAGCAGAAGCTGCAGAAGCTCTCTCTTCTGCCAAATGCCAAATGAGGCCAAGAAGGAGATTGCCTCCCTCTTCCTCACAGGGACAGAATTAGCATGGCAAAACCTGGGAGTCGAAAGAAAAAATGGCCTGAGAGGCTCTGAGAGGCTCTGGGGCCTTTTGAAAAGATGATGATGATGATGATGATGATGATGATGATGATGATGATGATGATGATGATGATGATGATGATGATGATTCCACTTTTTACATCACTCAACTTTGAGCTTTTGGAAAGAAAGCGGAGAATCTGAGATGCTGCTGGCTTTGGGGCCTTTTCTTCCAAATCCCCCTTCTTTCTTTCTTCTTCTTCTTTCTTTCTTTCTTCTTTCTTTCTCTCTCTCTCTCTATATATATAAATCTGGAAAGGGAAGATAACCAGACTTTGGTTGCCATAAACCTGCTTCTCTTTACGGGGCCCAGACACAAAGCCTCGATCTTTTTGGAAGGCCGAACTTGCTCTTCTCTCCCGGAGGAGAGTCTGAACTGTGGAGGGATCTCCCCAGGCCCTGCTTGCCTGCCTTTCTTGGCTTTGCTTGACCTCAGTCTCTGCATTGATTTATCTCCTCCAAATACCTGCAGCAGCATCTGGATGATGGTTTGTTCTTAACTGCTGTTAGAGTTGCATCCACACTGGAGAAATAACCCAGTTTGGCATCACTTTTCAGCATCCTGGCTCAAGGCTGTGGAATTCTGGGAGTTGGAGTATGTTGTGGGCCCAGAGCGGAGCAGAGCTTAAGGAAGGAAGGCCCCACAACATACTCCAGCTCCCAGAATTCCACAGCCTTGAGCCAAGATACTTAAAGCAGTGCCAAACCAGGTTATTTCTCCAGTGTGAATGCAGCCCAAGACGTCAGGGCAGCTATTGTGGCTTCCTTGGTTGAGTCCATCTACCTGAGATGCCATACTCCTCTTTGCCTCCTGCTTTCCATCTTGGTTGTTGTTGTTGTTGTTGTTGTTGTTGTTGTTGTGTGCTTTCAAGTCATTGCTGACTGATGCTGACCCTTGTTGTTGTTCTTAACTGCCCTCGGGTTGATCTTGCCCCATGGTGACCCTGCGGGTGAGACCTTTCCGAGGCTCCCTGTCCTCCACTCAGGTCCTGCAAAGTCATGCCCATGATCTCTTTTATAGAGTCCATCCATCTGACCTGCGGCCTTCTGCTCTTCCTCCTTCCCTCCACCTTTCCCAGCATTGTGGTCTTTTCCAAGGAGTCCTTCCTTCTCATGATGGCTTCCAGGGAGATTTCTGGCTTGATCTGCTCCAGGGTCCATTGGTTTGTCCTTTTGGCCATCCATATGATCCACAGCACTCTTCTCCAGCCCCACATCATCTCAAATCCTTTGATTTGATTCCGACCATCTTTCTTAACCGTCCAGCTCTCACATCCATCCGTGGCAATAGGGAATACGATGGCTTTTATGATTCTGACTTTTGTGCTCAGTTGTATATCTTTGCCTTTTAGGATCTTTTCTAGTTCTTTCATAGCTGTCCTCCCCATTCTTCTTAGTCTTCTTCTGATTTCTTGACTGCAATCCCTTCTCCGATCAATGTTTGATCCCAAGTAAAAGAACTCTTTGACCATTTCTGTTTCTTCATTGTCTGGGTTGGACTTGTGAAGGTTCTCCATAGTCATTATTTTCCTTTTATGTTCCACAGTCAGCCTGCCTTTGCCCTTTCTTCTCTGACTTTCCTTAGCAATTATTCCAAGCCCACATTGTTTTCTTCCTTAGTAGTTGTTCCAGGTCTGTGAGGTTTTCTGATAGCATTATGGTGTCGTCTGCATATCTCAGATTGTTATCCCTTCCTCAGAGGTGTGTCTGTGTTCATGGTCTGTGTGTCTGTTTCTTCCCAGGAACTGGCAGAGTATGAGAAAACACCTGAGCAGGTGAAAATCAGCGATCAAGGTGAGTCTCCCAATGAGGGAAGCGAGTGAAACCCTTCCCCAGGAAGCTTTATACATATTCATGGACCAGGGCTCTTGGCAATCTGATGCCGTTCCAGAAGCCTCCAATTACAATCCCCATCAGCCCCAACCCACACAGCAGGTGGCTGCACCTGGATGAAGAGAATGGGCATTGTAGTCCGACACATTTTGGGAGGGCTGGTTGGTGGAGACCTAATGTTGTGTCATCCCTGAGTGCAATACTAGAAAATATGCCCCTGCAAAAGGGTTTAACATTCCTAATTCACAACATAGGAAAGACAGCTGAGCAAATGGGGCAGGCAGGGACCTCTGGGCTGTTTGTAACTGGTTGACATTGGCAGGTGATTTGTTATTCATTTTTGGAGGTGGAGTGCAAATTACTTTCCCATCCAT
>NC_056527.1:118193915-118202961 GCF_019175285.1 Sceloporus undulatus
ACTCACATCCTGCGTATGGTGTACGTCGTCCCGTCCACCCACTTCCACTTCTGGTTGGTGTTGCTGTAGGACAGGCCGATCCAAAAGTGGCGAGGTTTTGTGTGTTGGGCCACAAATTGCTAGCAGGAGAGAAGACACAAAGCACAGGACAGAACCAGGGACTCAGAATCCTAGATTTGGAAGGGACCCCCTGAAGCCATCCAATGCAACCCCATTTGGCCCTGTAGGAAAACACAGTCCCTGTGACCTGGGCGACCAGAGGTCCCAGCCACAAAAATGTAGGACGTTCAGGGGAAATGAAGGACATTACAAGAATAAAAGCAAAAAAATACTGTACTAACAAATATAAATTCATTTCCTATGGCTTATTAACAGCTATATTACAATATGCTGTGTTTTATTATGTACTCAGCTGTATTTTTCTGGTGAACTTATCTCTGGCGTTTATCACACGGGAGGCTAAATGCCCGAATCCCGTGCAGAAGCTGGATTTAAAATCTGGTAATATCCTGCAAAAGCGGAAACGTTTTCAGACACATCGGGGGCATCACGAATTAATCCAACATTAACCCGCAAAGAAAGTGGTCAAAATCGGGCACTTTTTACTTTCCACTAACCTCTCTTTCCATCAGGATGTAAACTGTCTTAGGATTGCAGCCTTTGTGCTAGAATTGAAAGCCAACTCTATTATATCCCATGTCCCATCCCCATCGTCCCAAATTTTGGAGCCATCGCAGGACACTCACTGTCTGTCATTTTATTTCGGTGTCCCACGCAACACACACAGACTCAAGCCCATTGCGTGCATTGCAGTGCTTTGGATGCTTTGCAGAGTGCATGCACCCACATTTCATTTATGTCATTTTATGCTGCCTTTTTCCCCAAAAGGGACCCAAGAAAGCAGCTCACAAGATACAAGCACTTTAAAGACAATTGTAAAAGAAACGGTTAAAATAACCTAGCTAAAACAGTATAAAATTAAGATTAAAAATGAAGTTGGCCCTTGGAACTTGCGGAGGATCCATTCTGGAACACCCCCCCACAAGAATTCCAAAACTTGCATGTATTCAAGCCCCATAGGCTTGAATGGGGTGCATGCATGCGGGGGGGCACACCATTTGTGCATGCCACATTGACATTAATGGCAGTTGCCCTTCCGTGGATTTTCTAGCACGCAGATCTCACGTCTGCAGACTTGGAGGGGCGACTGTATACAGTGGTGCCCCGGGATACGAATTGATCGCGTTACGAAATTTCCGGGATACGAAAAAGTTACATTGGAAAAAACTGTTCCGGGATACGATGTTTTTTTCGGGTTACGAATTTTTTTTCGGCGCGAAATTCAAACCGCAAAGCGCGGCTAGCGGCTTTCCAGCGCTAACGGAAAGCCTTTTTGGGTTGCGAAATTACTCGGGTTACGAACGGAGCGGCGGAACGAATTAATTTCGTAACCCGAGGGACTACTGTACTAAAGTTAAAAACATAATCCAGAAACCATATCATATAAAAGCCACCCTGTCGTGATTTTAAAAAGCCCCCCTGAATAAAAGCATGCAAGAAGAAGGATGGAAGAAACAGAACTGCTGCAAACAGCCGGATACAGACTTGCTCCAGGTAGCTGGTGATGATCACCAGGTGGGCATCCTTATTTTCACAGTCAGCTTTGGCTTCTGCCCAGTTCTTTTCTGTCCTGGAGAACCAATAGCAATGCCCAGCAAAGGAAAACCAATCTTTCGGGCAACAGACCGTTTTGCTGGTACCTGGAGGGACGGAGAGAGAAAAAGCGGATCACAGGATGGTCCAAAGCCAGACTCTATTTGCAGCTGCAAGTGAGGAAAAGTACAGGGGATCTATGGAACTCCTTCCCACTTACTCTATGATTCAGTCCGGCTCTGAGCATAGTTCACACTAGGTTTGTGCCGATTACATTTGTGCCGGGATGGACTGGAGAAGGCTGAGACGGAAGGAGGCATGGAGGCTGGGGTCGGAGAAGGCCGGGATGGAGAGGCTGGGATGGGTTCGAATCCAAATGGTTCCCACTAGGGCTGCCTCGGTTTCAAATTTCAAATCAAATTGGTTCAGCCCAAAAAATGCAGGAAAAAACAGCATCTTTTTGATGCAGGTTAGATGGGTCAAAAGCATGCCCCTCCTTTCCGAATCGCTTCAGCAATTTGGATTAAGTGGGAACCTTGCTTGTTTAAACTGGTTCATACCAAATCATGATCAGGTTTAAACCGCAGTGGGAATGAGGCGCTGGTATCCATTGGGATTTGGTTCCAGGATCCCCTTTGGACACCAAAATCTCATTATTATTATTATTATTATTATTATTATTATTATTATCCCCTTTAGATACCAGAATCCATGGATGCTCAAGTCCCATTAAATACAATGGCATAGTGAAATGGTATTCCTTATATTAAACAGTGAAAACAAGGTTGACTTTTGGTATTTAAAATATTTGGAATATTTTGGGGCCGTGGATGGTTGAATCCGTGGATAAAGAAGGCCAGCTTTTCTATTTCTTCCTACCTCCTTACTATCTATAACTATAACTGAAACCCCAAAGTCACTGCCTCTCCTCTTTGACACTTTATATAATCCCTAAATGGACCCCAAATATTTTCAACTATTATTCCCCCCCCTTCCTACAATTCACCAAGAAGAAGACATTGTGCAACTACTGTGCAGTTCTGTGCACCTAAAGCTATGCTCCATCTCCTTGGTGCAAGATCTTGGGCAGATGGTTCGAAGGCACTGAAGGAGACTGTGTTTAGCACCATTGAAATTAAAAGCAAAATGAAGGAACTGGTCAACCTCTGGGCCATCCTCTCATCTGGGGAGGCCATCCTTTCCAGCTCCTGACCTGATCGGTTGTGTTTCGTATCCTCCAGATCACAATTCATCTTGAGGAAGCTGGTCTGCAACTTAGAGATGTGTTCTTCGAAATGCGTCTTTGCTGGAATAAAATGCAGAGGATAATTGCAAAGAATTATCATAAACCCTGTGTGATGTTTCTGTGGGCCCCCCAGGGGTGAAAATATACCATAGTTAATGATGATGATGATGATGATGATGATACAGGTTGAGTCTCCCTTATCCAAAATTCCAAAATGCAAAATATGGGCCCTTGGTATCCACAAAGGTTTGATTCCAAGGACCAAGTCCCATTAAATACAATGGCAGAGTAAAATGATGTTCCTTATATAAAATGGCAAATCATAATAATACAGGTCTCCCTTACCTAGAATTCCTAAATCCAAAATACAGTGGGTCTTTGGTTTGGTTCCAGAATACCAAAATCTGTGGACGCCCAAGTCCCATTAAATGCAATGGCATAGTAAAAATGGTTTCCCTTACAGAAAAAGCAAAATCAAGCTTTACTTTTTGTAATGTATCTATTTGAATATATATATATACTGAATATTTTCAAGCCATGGATGGTTGAATGCATGGACCAAGAATTATTGGAAATGGAGGGCCCACTATTATGATCTTGTCCTATGTACATACTAGCAGTAGTAGTAGTATCATCCTATTTATTTACAAATGCATAACTAAGTACAGTGGGTCCTTGTTATCCTCTGGGGTTTGGTTCAAGGATCCCCTATGAATACCAACATCTGTGGATGCTCAAGTCCCATTAAATACTGTCGCATAGTAAAATGGTATCTCTTATATAAATGGCAAAATCAAGGTTAGCTTTTTGGAATAATATGTATATATTACAATATTTTCAAGACATTGGTGGTTGAATCCGTGGATATGGAGGTCCAAATGGACGCCAAATTCCCAAACTGTCCACATGCGTGACACTTTTGCTTTCTGTTGGTTCAATGGACACAAACCTTGTTTCATGCAACTAATTGTTAAAAATATTGCATAGACCTTCAGGCTATGCGTTTAAGGAATATATGAAACAATAAATGGATGTCATGTCGAGACTGTTGGGTTCCATCTCCAAAATATTACATTATATATATGGAAAGATTCCAAAATCTGGAAAAATCCAAAATCCCAAACACCTTTGTTTCCAAGCATTTCGGAGAAAGGAGACTCAATTATTATTATTAACCTGTAAGACGCTTCTATCCCAGGACCGCTATTGATCCAATATAAATTAATTTAAAATGTCTCAACTGAAAGCATAAACAATTTGAGCATGATAAAAAAAGATGTATTAAGCATATGGACAATTAAAACTGCCTTATAAACGACAACACTCCCAAACCAGATCCGCTTGGACCCCAAATTGTGCCTTTCGTTGGCCCTACCTTCCTTCACCTCCGCAGTCAGGTTTTTCGCCATCGCATTCATCTTTGTGAATGCCTTTCCTTCATTCGCTTCTGGAATTGGCACAAAAAGGGTAGATGAGGATTAGAGAAGTTAGATCCAAGCTGACTGTGCCTCGCTTCCCTCCTTTTTGCAGCTTGGAAAGTTACTTAAGGGTGCATCTAGACTGTAGAAATAATGCAGTTTGACACCACTTTAACTCCTTGAGGAGATTGAATGGATATTTCTCATACAGAATCCTGGGATCTGTAGTTTTGTGAGATGCCCACCCATTTTGGCAGAGAGGTCAAAAGGACTTGTAAAACTAAAAATCCCAGGATTCCACAGAGTGGAGCCATGGCAGTCAAAACAGTTTATCACATGGAGGACAATTGGAAGTATAAATGGTGATTAAGGAGATCATCACAGTGGGGCTAATTTCGGCATTAAAGAGAGATTAAGGTGCATTTAAAGCATCCTGCAAACAAAGCGAAAACGGGGAGTCATTGCGCAAATGACTGTCACATGCAATTGTGCAAATAAAGTGATATTGGAAATGCCTTGTCACCGAAATCCCAAAAGTAAAAAGATGCACATTATTGCTTCTTTGTGACCATTTTAATGGCGGGTTTTGTGTGGCGTCATGTGAAATAATTTCATGTAATTACGTGGGTTTTTTTCTGGGGTATTCATGGGATAAACTCTCAATCTCCTTCGTGTGATAAACTCCTAACTTGTGATAATCCCGCAGTTGCGCTAATGGTTTTCACGCAGCATTGTGTTCAAAGCACTATTATCCCGTGAATAACCTGTTATTATCACGCAATTGCGCTAATAGTTTTCACATGATGACAAGACGAAATGTGATTAAAATGCCTTTAACCTGTGAAAAACCAGGCAAGAAACAGCAGCAAATCATTCATGGGATTTTCCCATGAGTGACGTATTAGTGTTTATTGCCTGGTTGTTCACTGGTTATTAATTGGATCACAGCTCTTGTGTTACTCGTTTTAACCGCGTTTTAATGTCAGTTGCACAGTTTTCTCAGGATAATCCTATCCCAAATGCCCCTCACAAAAGCCCTTCCCTCCTTGGTTTACCCTTTTCCTTCAGAGCCGCCAACTCCAAGAAGACCGTGCGGTTGATGCTTTTGAGGTTTTCCTGCATTTCCAATAAATCGCCATCAAACTTGCGCCCTGGAGTCAGGAAAAGTAGTGTCAATGGGACTGAATAGATACTCTAACCATTGTCTCACATGGACACTCAAGTCCCATTAAATACAATGGCATAATAAAATGGTGTCTCTTATATAAATCCTGATCATCCCCATTAGGAACGATGTACCAATATTTATTTGACTATTGATTATTAAAACATTTCTGTTGTTGCTGCCGTTGTTGTGTGTCTTCCTACGAGTTGCATGGGAAACAAAGATCCCTTGCAATGTTAGTCAATAGCTTCCTCCTTGTATGTGTGTATTGATGTTATGATTAGGGATTCAGCACCTTGAATGTTCAGAGTAAAAGCTGGAGCGGACTCTTTCAGACGAAGCATCCCAAGCATCCGCTTCCTTTCTATGTCTTTCCTATACAGTTGGCCGCCTTATCCACAGATTTTTTTATCCACGGATTCAAGCATCCACAGATTGAAAATATCCCCTGCCCCCAAGAAAGGATAAACTCCAAATAGCAAACCTTGATTTTCCCTTTTATATAAGGGACACCATTTTGCTATGCCATTGTATTTAATGGGACTTGAGCATCCACGGATTTTGTTATCCATGGTGTGCTCTTTCCCCCTTCTTTGCTGCACTCTCATGCCCAGGACAAGTGTGTTTCGCACTCACCACTGAAGCCAAATGCAACCATCATGATGACAAGGACGCAAAGGAGTCCCAAAAGGATGAGGATCAGGCGGCGTCCGGAGCAGATCCGTCGGCCCCATGACTGCCGGGGGGCAAAGTCTGCAAGAGAGACAGCGGGGTTAAGAAGAAATCCTGAGTTCAAGTCACATCCTCTCAGCTTCAGAGGAAGGCAATGGTAAACCTCCTCTGCTGCCATGATAACTCTAGAAAAGGCAGCGTGGTTTAGTGGTTTGGATATTTCAACACTACATTTACATATTTGACTTTTGCAGATTTGATTATTCATTGGTTTTTATTAGTATGTTCTCTGTAGGAATCTCTAGGTCCTCCAGCGCAGTTCTGCCTGAGGTTGACCATAGAGTTGTCTGGAGAACTTAAATGTTCCTAGAGAGAACACTTCTCTGGGCATTTGTGGGTCCTCCAGTATGATTCTATGATCAATGATGTTGACCACGGAGTTGCACTGGGAGATTTGGAGATTTCTAGAGAGTGTTCTCTTGGGTAAAAAGAATAAGGTTTTTGTATTTGCGGGCTTTCTACATTCATGGGGGTCCCTCGCCCCTCACCCCAGCCAATGTGGAGGAACTACTCTGTGTGTGTGTGTTTGTGTGTATACCCATACACATGCACACGCACACTGCATATATAAAACTTCCAAAATGCAAAGCTTGATTTTGCCATTGTATGCAAGCAATGGGGTCGCCCCCTTTTAGGGTGTCCCCTGGTGTGGTCCATATCCCCCGTAGTTACTATTGACATTCCTGCTTGAAAGCACACACAATGACAATGAGAAAGCCAGCATGGTGCAATGGTTTGAGCTCTGGACTATGACTTTAGAGACCAGGGTTTGAATCCAAGCTCAGGATTGGCAAGTCACACTTTCTCAGCCTCATAGGATGGCAATGGCAAGCCTCCTCTGATGTTCACACATAAAAAATCATGGCGATCCATGCAACAAGGAAGCTACCTGTTCTGACCGGCAGGTCTCCTTCGTCCTCAGTTTCGACAGACGCGACGTCGCGGTAGTCTTTGGTCATTCTGGATTATTCTGGAGCAGAGGAAACTAGAATCAGAAGATGCAGGGAACAATATTATTATTATTATTATTATTATTATTATTATTATTATTATTATTTTATCCTGCCTTTCTCCCAATGTAGGGACTCAAGGCGGCTCAATATGTTGAGTGGACCGAAAGCAGGGTAACCAGATGTCCTCCTTTCCCAGGGCTTGTCCTCCATTTCAGCCTTTGGTCCAGGAGGGATTCCAAAATGTCCTTCATCTCTAGGTTGACCGGAGACATCCTCCTTTCCTAAAAGGTAGGCAAGCAACTTAAAGGCCCATAGAGACCCACAGACGTCTATGGACACTGAGATTTCCTCATTTTGCAGAAGGGCAGATGTGGCAGATCAAAGTCCCAAAGTCCATTTTGGGGGAAATATTGACTCACTGTTACAATTTCACTCATCATAATGAAATTACAAATGTTATTATTATTATTTGGAACCCCACCTCTCCCTATATTGGATCTCAAAATGCACATGTTCAGGACCCTTGCAATGTCTTTTAAGGTCAAGGAGGCTTAAGATTGCGACCCCAGGACAAAAGCATTTAAAAAGTACAAAGCCTCAAAAGCAAGTTAAAAAGTTAAAACAATGATGCATTTAAAACCTTAAAACATACTAAGAGCTATATATAAACTTGGCATGGCTAAGTATTAGCCTATCAGAGGGTTTCCTTGGCAAGGTTTCTTCAGAGGAGGTTTGCCATCGTTGCCTCCATCTGGGGCTGAGAGAGTGTGACTTCTTGCCCAAGGCTACTCAGGTATGGAAGTTAAAAGCGCCATTTCCTCGTTTTTGACCACGCATTTGGGTTTAAAACCATTTAAAAGAGCCAGTGTGGCATACTGGTTTGAGCTCTCGAGACCAGGATTTGACTCCCCGCTCAGCCCTGGAAGCCCACTGGGTCACACTCTCTCAGCCTCAGAGGAGGCGAATCCCCTCCGAACAAACCTTATTAAGAAACCCCCACGATATGTTCACTTTGGGGTCACCATAAGTCAGAAACGAAGGCACACAACAACAACAACAACAACAAACAATTTAAATGCAATATAAAAGCATCTAAAAAGTACAAAGTCTCAAAAGCAATTTAAAAAGTTAATGATGCATTTAAAACATTAAAATGTACCAGAAAACTATATACAAACCTGTCATGACTAAGTATCAACTCACCGTCCAACACTTGACTTGTGGATCTGCTAGTTAGGATTAAAAGATTACGGTATAGGTTCCCAAAGAGATCACCCACAAAGACACACTTACACACCGACTTGCGATTTCATGCAAAATTAGAATTAGGACATGAGACACCCAGGTCTTTCTTTCCTTTATGGCACTTTCTCCTTTTCCATCTCAGGGGCAAAAACTCTCTTTGCTGATCCCTTTCCTGCAAATGTTTTTTGGCAGCAATCCTGGTGACCTTTGAACGATCAATATATCGATCGCTCTCCTCCGGCTTCAAATTTAGAGTATTTCGGAAAGCACCCAAATATATCACCTGAATCTGAGGGCAAATGTGCCGAGAACATGGGAGGCCCATAGCCTTCTTGGGTACATTCACAAACCCTTGGATTTGCAGTTTTACAAGGTCTTTGGCCTTCTATTAATACAAAATTGAATTCTTCCTTTGCTGTTTCAGGCCCCAGTCCGACACCTTTCAACCTTTTAACGTGCAATTTGTCTTAATATTGTAATAATTTAATTTTGTTTTAATGTACTATGTTTGTATGCTTTTAACTGTACTGTTCTTTTAATATTTTAAACCGCCCCGAGTCCCAGTTTTGGGGAACAGGTGGGATATAATAATAATAATAATAATAATAATAATAATAATAATAATAATAATAAT
>NC_056527.1:118202971-118205558 GCF_019175285.1 Sceloporus undulatus
GGCCCTTATCTGCCCCATGATGCCTCATTTTAATTATGTCTATTTTATTAATTTAATTGTATTTTATAATGTTGTTGCTTAGTTTATACTACGGGGTAAGGAGTCATGTAAGTTTTATTTATGTATGTTTTATATTTGTTATCAATGCTTTTCATGGTTGTAACCAGCCTCAATCCTTCTGGGAGAGGCGGGCTATAAATACAATTATCATTATCATTATCATTATTATCAGAATCAGTATGCAAATAGATCTTGCAGCACCTTTGAGACTAACTAAAGAAAGAAGTTGGCAGCATGAGCTTCCCTAGACATAACTCTACTAAGATGCATTTAGATGCAATAATAATAATAGTAATAATAGAGAGAGATCTTGCAGCACCTTTGAGACTCACTGAAAGAAAGACATTGGCAGCAAGAGCTTTCCTAGACTTTAGTCGACTTCCTCGGATGCATTTGGATGTCAAATGCATCTGAGGAAGCAGACTTAGATCTACAAAAACTCACGCTGCCAACTTCTTTCTTTAGTCTCAAAGGTGCTACAATAATAATGAGGATAATAATAATAATACACATTTATGGCAGGATCCCACCTTACCAAAAACAATCACCACACACACACACAGATCTCCCTTGAGGCCAAATGCTCTTTGGCCAACGCAGCCAGTGCTTTCATGCCTGGAAAGGACCATCCCAGAAGCATAGAGCTGAAGGGACCCCATCTGGTCATCTGGTCAATCCTTTCCCTGCTGTAGGAAACCCACAGTTAAAGCCGACATCCTGGTAGTAGCATGAAACACTTGGGGGACGTTGTCTTTAGACAGCAGCTGCCAGAAACGGTTGTGTAGAAAAAGGAGGGCGACTAAAATGGTGAAGGGTCTGGAAACCATGAAGCCCTATGAGGAATGACTCAGGGAGCTGGGTCTGTTTAGCCTGGAGAAGAGAAGGTTAAGAGGAGATATGAGAGCCCTGTTTAAATACTTGGATGTCATATTAAGGGGGGAGCAAGCTTGTTTTCTGCTGCTCTGGAGCAACGGATGCAAGCTGCAGGAGAAGAGATTCCAGCTCAACATTAGGAGCAACTTAAGAGCTATTTGACAGTGAAAGACTCTGCCTTAGAGAGTGATGGCGTCTCCCTCCTTGGAGGTTTTTAAACAGAGGTTGGATGGCCATCTGTTAATGAGGAAGCTTTGATGGAGAGTTCCTGCATGGCAGAATGGCGTTGGGTCGGATGGGTCTCTTCCAACTCCATGGTTCTATGACTGACTGCTCCAGGGCAGAATCCCATCTGGTTGCCACTCTTGGACAAACATTGTGTACATGACCATTTGTGTATCATTCCTGGAAAAAGTGGTATTTTGGGTGGTCTCTAGATAAAAGCATGTCAGCCAGGGACGTAGCCAGGATTTTAGGAAGGGGGGGTCCAGACTAAGTGCCACCATTATGATGGGGCTTGGGCGCGGCGGCGCAGCAGCACACACCATTCATTTTTCTAATGGAAGGGGGGGGTCTGGACCTCAAGAACCCCCCCCGGCTACGTCCCTGTGTCAGGGCTCATTCCCAGTTACATTTAAACTGGTTTGCGATTCGCTTTCGCTCCGCGTCAATGAATCAATTCCAAAAGGTCCGTCATTCCCGCTATGAAAGCGGATCTTTCCCAAGCTGGCCATATTTCCCACCAAAGAGCAACCTTTCTAAAGAAAGACACCACTTCCCTTTAAAAAAATACTTTTATTTGGGTTTTTTAAAGGCATTTGATTAACTTCAAAGCTAAAATTTTTCTCCGGAGTCATAGCTCTAGACTTTGGACCATAAAGCTGGGTCCCGATCCTGCCCCATTTATTTTCATGGCTTTACTCTATCCTGAAAGCAACCAGACTTTTCATTTTATATATAGCGGAAAGAGAGCTTAGGAATATGATGGCTTAACAATATGTGTGTGTGTGTGTGTGTGTGTGTGTATAATGAAACCCCATCAATCCCAATCTAATATGATACCGTATAAAAATATAATAAGCATAAACACATAACAACACATAATACAATACTACAATATAACGATACCAATAACTCTCTCTGTTCCCTCTCCTTTTACAGAGACCAGTCTTTTAAACTCAAGCCTCTGTTAGAAGGGTGATTCCTGCACATTCCAATCCTAGCAAAGAAGCACATTCTTTAGCCATGATCTCTCTCCCTCTTTCTAGTATCTTCTATTAAAGCACATATTAAAAAATATTATTTTAACCCACCATAAATCCCATCTATCTCAACTCTAATTTAAACCTATAACCCTTACAGCATGAATCCCTAAATTAATAAATACATGAATAAAGGTATTCATGACATATTGCGACCTCAGGCTGATGCTCCTAGCCTGCAGCAATGAGATGGGACCATTGTGAATTTAGGCTAATGCTGCTTACCTGAAGGTTTTAGACGTGACCATTGCAACCTGAGGCTTATGCTTCTTGCCTGAATCATTGAGACTGGCCCATTGTGACTTCAGTCTGATCCTCCTTGGATGAAGGATTGAGATGGTACTGTTGTGACTTCAGGGTGTGGTGCTCTTTACCTGAAGGACTGAGACTGG
>NC_056527.1:118218132-118298228 GCF_019175285.1 Sceloporus undulatus
TTGTAGGTTTTCAATTGTAATAAAATTTTGTAAATATTCGTATGGGAAAGAACTCAAATTGGCCTTTACTTGTGTTTGTTAGTTAGTATTCACCGCTATTTCACACCATTGCCTTTAGAAAATTCAATACAACTTCTTCAACTCTTTCTTACAGTGTTTAAATTATTTCGTAGCATGGGTCAGAATGTCCATATTAAGCTTAGATAGAAGTTCATATCCATTCATTCCAACCTGGACAGTTTTTGCTTTTTCATTTTGTGCAAAGCAAACTCGAGCCAATGTTATTTAGATAATACACAAAATTTCTTCTCAATACTTTTATGTCATGCGTCAAAATGCCCAACAGATAAACCTCTGGTCTCAATTGTATTTTTTCCCCAAATATCCTCGATTTGTTTATTTTATCATTTCCAGTATTTCTTGCCTCTTTGCAAAACCACCAGCACAATGGTTGTAGAACGTTCCAATTCTTTTTTACACTTCCAACATAAAATTATTATTCAATTTGTACATTTTTGCAATTTTTACAGGTGTCATATACCACTGGTAAAATATTTTTAAAAATTTTCTCTTAAACTCTGGGAAACTGTATGGCTCAAATTGTTCTTCCATGTTTTTCCCCACTATTTCCTGCCCATTTGATCATATGTTCTTTTCACCCACTCTGCTCCATTCGAAGTTAATAGAATTTTATATAAATTTTTTCCCCCAATTAGTTTCCACATTTATCTTCCAATATTAGTTTTATTTATTATTTTATTATTATTATTTTATTTATTATTACCTTTATTTCATGAAAGCGCGTTCTGTGTTCCTTGAGACTTTCTACTCTTTTGTTCTTTGGAATCTTTGTTTAACCCCATCTCACTAAAATCTGGTTGTATGCAAACCAATTGATTTTCCACCCTCCCTATTGAGTTTTCTACTACTCGATTTCAAATGGGTTTTATTCCCCATTTGTTTCTAACTAGGTCCCTATATCGAGCCATCTAGTGTCTACAATCATTTCTTCCTATAGGAAATGCTCCTGAGGCGAAACCCAAACTTCAATTCCATGCTTATTCCTTCTTTTATATTTGTTCCAGATTTTGATAGCGGTTTTTTGTAATACAAGTTTGTTAAATTCTCATTAATTTTTTCTTTTTCGTTATAAGTAGGCATGCCATCCAAACGGTATTGCCATCGCTTTCATAGCTCTAATAGTTGTGATTCTCTAGGGTATCCACTCTTTGAGCCACTTAATCCACAAGCTCAAATAAAGCTAAATTAAATTGGTAGATTGTAGCCCTCCTCTATTTTCGAATCTTGCAAATATTTTAAATGTAACTCTAGGTTTCTTCCCTTGCAATGAATTGCGTTACACCCACCCATCTTTAACGGGTTTTTCTGATTGTGTTAAGGGTGCATGTGAAATAAGAATATATCTTCGGCAGGATCATTCAGTTATACTAGCAACCTCCCATTAGAATAAGGCAATTTATTCCATTAGCAAATACTCTTTGATTTAGCCAAACTTTCATACTATTTTCATATAAACAATTTATTTTGTTTGTCATTTGGAGGCCCTAAATATTCACTTTTTTCTCAATTTTAATACCGATTACCTCCAATCTCTTCTGATCTTTTTCCTTCATGTTCTTTGTCAATATCGCTGATTTCCTTATTATTATCCTACAACCCGTATAACCCCAATTTATCTAGACATCTCTGTAATTGCTTCTATATTATAGAGGGGATCTTCAATAAACATGGATGATATCGTCCGCAAATGCGCCTGATCTTGTAAGTTTGTATCTTCATTTTGTACCTCCCATTTGATCGCACGTATTTATTTTTTCAGAAGTTCTCTATTAGTAAAAATAGAAGAGGGGGCGAGGGCATCCTTGCCTCGTGCCTCCTCTTTATATTTATAACATTAGATTTCTCTCCATTACTCTGATCTGGGCTTCTGATCCTTATATATTTTCCTATCCAATTAGTATAAAATTTGGTCCGGCCTGAATTTTTTTCAACACCTCTGACAACAGCCCATTAACTGAATCAAAGGCCTTTTCCAAAAATCTATAAACAATAATCCTAATTGTTTATTATTATGGATTCATAATATTCTAGAATGTTTAACAAAATTCTTGAGTTTTCCCTCATGTGTTTTGTGGGAGAAATCCTCTCTGATCTTCATCAATCAATTCTTTAGACCATGTTTTTTACGTTGGGTTAAAAATCACCAGTAAAGATTTGTAATATGTTTAACAAAAGCTATAGGGAGCGATATTTTGGGTTACCAAGATGTTCTTTCTTTTCGGCTATAGTCATTATATTGTTCTTTCCACAAGTTTTTGGGAGAATCTTACTTCCTAGAGCTTCGTTCATAATCATTTCAGGATGCCTACCAATTCTTTCTTGAATGTTTTATAAAACGCAGCAGTTAGTCCATCGCTTACTTTCCCTAGTTTGCTCCGATCTATGCCTCCCAGACTTCTTGAGTAGGAATTGGTTGGTCTAAATATGTTCTTTGTTCGTCTGTTAATATCCTATTTTGGAGTGGACACTTCAAGTGCTATGCTTTGTGGGGGGGGGGGGTTGGTACTTAGCCCAAGAGAGAGACATAATTTGTTCAGGCACAGTGACCTCGGGAGGTCAGCCCAAAATAACCACCGGCACGCAATCTCACATAACTCCCCGAGGCATTTCAAATGGGTTTTTGTTTTTATTTTGAGGGAAAAAAAGCAAAATACATGCATGCACACACACATACACACACAAGCATTCGTACAATACATACAAGAGGTACGTAAAAAAAGGTGGGTTGGTGAATAAGCTGTAAAAGCTATACTAACGGTAATCATTTCCTAGATGTCATGCCAGACAAACCTAACTCTCTTCTTTGTAAAATGACCATCTTGGTGATGAAGGGAATGTGTGGATGTGTATATCTTGATTTCATATAGGCCTTTGACAAAGTTCCCCATGACATTCTTGCAAACAAGCTTCTAAAAAGGGCGGCTAGACAAGGCAACTGTTAATGGATCTGTAATGGTTGACCGGCCGAACCCAAAGGGTGCTCAACAATGGCTCCTCTTCATCCTGGAGAGAAGTGACAGTAGTGGGTCCCGCCAGGGCTCTGTCCTGGGCCCGTGCTATTCAACATCTTTATCAATGACCTGGTGACAGAAATTGGGAGCATACTTATCAAATTTGCAGATACACCAAATTAGGAGGATAGTATTACTGCAGAGGACAGGATCAAGATCAAAATGGCCTTAAGAGATTAGAAAGCTGGGCAAAGCTACAAACAATTTCAACACGAGAAATGTAAGGTACTGCCACTAGGGTGGAAAAATGAATGGACAGATATGGATGGCGACACCTGGCTGAAGAAAGTATGTGTGAAAGTGGATGCGGAGTCCAAGAAGGCCACAAGTTGAACATGAGTCACAGTGCAATGCGGCAGCTAACAAGGCCAATGCTATTTTAGGCTGCATCAATAGAACTTAGTGTCTGATCAGGGAAGTAATAGTGCAGTCTATTCTGCTCTGGTCAGGCCCACCTGGAATATACTGTGTCCAGTTTGGGCGCCACAATCAGAAAGGACATTGAGAAAATGGAGCCATGTCCAAAGGAGGGTGAAAAATGGTGAAGTCTGGAAACCTGCCCTATGAGAAGATTAGGGAGCTGGGGATGTTTAGCCGGAGGAAAAGAAGGTTAAGAGGCGATATGATAGCCCATTTAAATACTTGAAGGGATGTCATATTGGGGAGCAAGCTTGGTTTTCTGCTGCTCCAGAAAACAGGACCCGGAGCACTGGATGCAAGCTGCAGGAAAAGATTCCATGAACATTAGGAGGACTTCCTGAGAGTAGGGTTGTTCGACAGTGGAATGACTCCTCCTCGGAGGGTGATGAGTCTCCTTCCTTGGAGGTCTTTAAACAGAGGTGGATGGCCATCTGTCAGGGATGCTTTGATCTGATTTCCTGCATGGCAGAAGAAGAAGGGTGTGGCTGGATGGCTAGTGGTCTCTTCCAACTCTACGATTCTATGTTCTAGGAATGTTCTTGATTCCAATTGCTGAGGGTCTGCAAGGGAACGGAAAGTGGGTTTGTTGAGTATATTGAGGGGTTTAGCCATGTAAACCAACAGAGTTTCTTCTGCACGGGCTGACGCCAAAGAACATAAATATCAGGGCGGACATTTATACTGAAATTGTTGCTTTCGGACAGAGACTGAGAGTTTCAAATGGTTTAAATCGCTTAGTGTGTTTCCTGGGTGGGAAAGAATTTTCTGGATCCAAACTGATGCAGTGTATGCTTGATGAAAATACTCGACAGAGTGATTAGCACCACCGGCTCTCAGGTCCTTCTTGGCTCTGAATTCCCGTCCGTGTCATAAGCCAATGTACAGCGCGATCTGGAAACAACACTTCCAGATTCAGCTCAACAATAACATAGCAGAGTATGGAAACAAATATCCAGATATAGGTTTTGGCAATGCACTGACTACTGTCCACACTTAAAAGTACTCACAGACACAGTTGATTTCACCCAAGTCCTTGGAGGTTTCCATCTGAGTTGCAAAATATACAAATATTTGCAAGCTCTCTGACTTCCACAACTTCCCATCTCTTGTCACCACAACTCCAATCCAATCCACACCATCCGCCAGTGAGGTGTATACTGATTGGTTGTGGTCATCTCGGTGGGTCAAACAGCATGAAGTGAACTCTGCCAGTTGCATCATGCCTTGGGCTCTGACTCTGTATTCAATGGCAGCCACAGGATAGGGCCACCTGTCAATCAAAATATTACATCATATTTAATGGATATTTTTTCAAAGCCCTTTGACTACTGCTTCGATTGTTCCCTTAAGCAGTTCCACTACAATCTCTTCTTTCCTCCTGTCAGTAGGGATACAATTGTTCCATGGATTTGGGGACATCTGCAATAGTGTCAGGCTCGGGTCACTCTCAGCAACTTTATTAATTTAATATCAAATGGGGGGTTCAAAGGGCTAAATCTTGGGGGTAAACCCCTCCTCTCTTAATTCTGATTATCATTCTTGACTGTGATTGTCCTTCTTTACAGAAAACTTGTGAGTCATGACAGAGTCCACACAAGAAAGAAGTCACATAAATGCCAGCATTGTGGAAAAAATGTTGCTTGCAAGTCAAACCTAGTGCACATCAGAGGAGTCCACACAGGAGAAAGCCATACAATGCCAGCATGTGTGGGAAATGTTTTCCTTGGAAGTCAAAGCTAGAGATACATCAGGAGTCCACCACAGGAGAGAAGCCATACAAATGCCAGCATTGTGAGAAATGTTTTACTTCGAAGTCACACCTAGTGGACATCAGAGAGTCCACACAGGAGACGAACATACAATTCCAGCATTGTGGGAAATGTTTTCCTTGGAAGTCAAAGCTAGAGATACATCAGAGAGTCCACACAGGAGAGAAGCCATACAAATGCCAGCATTGTGGGAATTTTTCCTTGGAAGTCAACGCTAGAGGATACATCAAGAGTCCACACAGGAGAGAAGCCATACAATGCCAGCATTGTGAGAAATGTTTTACTTCGAAGTCACACCTAGTGAGACATCAGAGAGTCCACACAGGAGAGAAGCCATACAAATGCAGCATTGTGGAAATGTTTCCTTTGAAGTCAAAGCTAGAGATACATCAGAGAGTCCACACAGGAAGAAGAGCCATACAAATGCCCGCATTGTGAGAAATGTTTACTTCGAAGTCACACTAGTGAGACATCAAGAGTCCACACAGGAGAGAAGCCACTCAAATCTCAGCAGTAAACTAACATTGTTTTTGTCAATGAAATACAAAAAGTATATTTTCAATCCAATGGTGCAAGAAAAGGCCCTTGTGTTTGTGTGTTATGTTTGTCTGTTTATATGCTGTTTACGTTTTTAAGTAATAGTTTGTTAATTAAATTGCTATATTTAGATAATTGCTTCAGTTATAAACTTGGCTTGGGATTAGGTCATAGTATAGACAGCTAGATAGGGTGGTGCTGGGATTTTTTTACGACTGGCTAGAATAGTTATGGGAATGATAGCTTTTGGAAAGTGTGGGATGTTGTCTGAAGAAAGGTGGGGGCAGGTATAACAGAAAGGGCTAGGTTCTGGGAATGCAAAGGGGACTTGTTCCTTTTGGGGCATAGACTTTGCGCATGTGGAGGGGGCAAGGTTTGGTAGAAGGTGGAGGTTTAGGTGTTGGGGTTTCAATGTGTTCTTTGTCTTGGAGAGGACAGTTCTGGTTTGAACACTGAATTTCTGATAATGTGTTCTCAATAGTTATTTTTGTTTTCATGTGTTGGACTCTTTGATGCACAGAAGTTCTGAATATGCACAAAAATACACTTTATTCTCTCATCAGTCCTCAGCTCCATTCCCAGCCATAAGAAGAACAGAGGCAAACACACACAAACACATACCAAACAGACAGATAGAGCTATTGTACAAAGCAGAGCCTTCCTTCCTTCCTTTCCCTCCTGAGTCCGCTCCTCCTTGGGCTCCATTCTGGCATCTCAAGTCTCCACAAAAGAAGAGGAAAGAAAGGAAAGAAGGGTGCACTCCTTCCCTTTCCGCAAAGGCTGTCAACAGAATAAGCCTCAGCAGCAGCAGCAAGGCCCTGGCGTCCCTGCATGCTCAGGAGGGCCTTTGGGCATGTGCACACGCTCAGTCGAGGCCCTGAAGCCATTGCTGCCCACACCGTCTCTTAGAGGGAGGAAGAGTGGAAGTGGGGGAGAGAATGTATGAGAAAAAGGGGGGCAGGGGCACTGAGGAGAGGCATGGCCATGGGGGAAGGGGCAGGTCCTTAAGATGTAAAAAGGGCTTTGAGGAGCCCCTCCCTCCGGAAAGTGGGCAGAGGAGAGACCCTCCCTCTCTTCTCCTGTTTGGGGGGAGATAGGGTTCGCAAGCCCCCTCTTCATCTCTGGGAAGGGGAGGCTCCATTCAAAAGATTTTGTGACAAATAAAAAGCATCAGATGCATAGGCTTCAATAGTTGGAACAACAGCTTTTGGGGGGGGAAGGGGTTTTCCCTGGGGAAGGGGCTCTGTCTGTGGGGGAGAGAAGAGCCCAGATTTAGGCCAAAGCCAAGACAGGCAGATGGAGGACCTCAAGCCCCTTCTGGGGAGATGGTACCCCCTGGCAACTAGGTTAGAGGCCCAGGATCTGAATTAGTCCCCCCACAACACACACACAAACGCCCTTTACTACCCTTACAACAACCCTGCCAGCTCAGTTCATCCTTCTGGGAACATGCAGAAAGGACATGGAAGCCATTGTTAGTTCTTTGCCTGAAAGTCCCTTCATTGAAGGGGTGGAGGTTAAAGGAAGAAAGAAGGAAAAGTGCCAAGGGAAGAGATGGCATAAGAGGGCTGCTGAAAGACAGGGGCATTTGGATAGGACTCCCTCAGCACCATTTTGGGAAAGAGGGCTCTGCTTGGACAGGAGAGAAAGAGAATGTGCTCATTTGGGGAAAAAATTAGGGTCCCTATATTGGGCCACATTCTCCTCTGCCCTGGAGCTCTCTTTTGAACCCCATTGACAGGGAGGATCTAGACCATGCCCTCCCAGGAAAGGAAGCCCCCTCCCTTTGCAGGACCCATAGACGGAGGGAAAGATAAGAGTGATAAAGAGGGGAAATCCCTTGGAGTGGATGGATTTACAGTAGGTATTATAAAATATTTCAAGGGGAACCAGTGGATCCACTATATAAATTGTCTATCCATTAATGCAGAGGGGATTCCCGAATCATGGGAGCTAGCGAGTATCACTTTAATTCCCAAAGAAGGAAAGGACAGCTTGTTAATGACTAATTATAGATCAATTGATTATAAGATATTCACACACAAATACTGGCCAGCAGACTGAAGGGAATTTTGAATTCGACAATTGGGAAGGAGCAAAACGGGTTTTACTGGGCAAAAAGATTGGAAACAATATCAGAACGATTATCAATTGTCTTGAATTTTACCAGGTCAATAATGAGAATAAATGTGCCCTAATTGCTATTGACACGGGGAAACTTCGACGGCGTGAATGGGATTTTTTTGATAGAGTGGTAAAAAGTATGGAAATGGGAGACAATAAGGCAAATATATAATCGGCAAAGAGCTTAATTATCAACGGAGAAAGATCCAAAGGATGTATGGTAAAAGGGCACAAGGAGGATGCCCGATATCACTGCTCTTATTCTTGAGTGATGGACATTTGATTTACTCTGTTAAAGGTAATCCAATATAAAAGGGATAACAGGAAGGAAAGGAAACCAAGATAAGAGCGTTTGCGGGAGACGTGTAACAGTTTGGAAACCCAAATCGGGGCAGAGATCCGCTGCTACAGGAATTAAACAAATTCGACAGATTCACAGGACTGAAAATCAATAAAGACAGAAGTGTTGATAACTAAAAAAATATGACGAAGAGGTAGAGGAATGAAAGAGGAAACGGGCTTCCAAGTAGGAAAGAAACTGAGGTTTTAGGAATTTGGATGTCTAAAGACAATAATATTTAGGGGTATGGAAAGACATAAGAGAAAATTTAAGGAGATGGAAATGGTTAAATCTTTCACTACGAGGCAGAATTGCCATCATCAAAATGGCAGTTCTACTGAAAATTATGTGTCTGCTACAAAATTGCCAATAGAGATTAAGGATAAGATATTTAAAGGTGGGAGCCGAGCTAAAAAAATCCATTGGAAAGGGCACAAACCTCGGATTAAATGGGAGGAGCTCAAGATGCTTCAGAGAAGGGTATTCGCTCCCAGACTTCAGATTATATTATTGGCATGTAATCTAATTTGGATCCAAACTGGATTAATTAGAGCACAAAGAAATGCTTGATCTAGAGGATGTGCAGTTAAGTTTGGTTGGCAGGCCTTCTTATGTTATGAGAAGTTGGGGATGAATAAAGATTTCAATAACATCCCATGAGGAAATCTTTACTACTCACTTGGAACAAGATTTAAAAGACATTTTATTTTAGTCACTACTCGGACATCGGCCCAGAAGGCACTCTCGTAGATGGATAGCACATCATTGGCTCACTTACAAACATTGGCTTAAGAAGGATCAATCAGGAATTGGATGATAAGATCTAGGGAAGATATAACAAGGATGGACATAATAGACAGTGGTTAATTCCTACCAGCTAAAGCAAAGATTTCTGGTAGACAAAAAACAATAGGGATCAAGCCAGACTAAATGATTGGATGATTTGTTCTGGCAACCTGATAAGAAAAAGATATCCAAACGACACAAACTACTGTTGAGGAGGAATATGGAACAGGAGACTGTAAAAGAGTATTGGGAAACGGCGCAGGTATGGGATGCAAAATTGAAATGGAAGAATGGCAAAACGTCTGGAGTGAGAAATACCTTACAGTAGCGCAGGATCTAAAAGGAATCACATGAAAATAATGAACAGGTGATATTATACTCACTGGAAGCTAAACAAACCTTTAATCAGCAGGGGAATTGTTGGGGGGTGATTGTGAAAAGGAAAACATCTATCATAGATGGTGGCCTAGCAGGGAAATTCAGCATTTGGGAACAAAGTACATGACTCAATACAGCAGATATTGGGAATAAAATTCCCAATGAGCCCTAGTTCTACTTAATGAATATAACTTCGATTTTAAGCCCAGGACGAAGACAATATTGGGGTTATATTATATCTTGTACACAGCAGCTAGAATTGAATAGCAAAGTTATGGAAGTCAGATGAGACTCCAGACGGGGAAAATTGGATGCAGAGGTTAATGATTACAGGGAACGGGACAAATCTCTTGTAGGGCTCAGAATTACGATATGGAAAAGAGAGAGGGGGAAAAGAAGGGAACTTAACTGAAGCTCATTGAGGTCTGAATACGGGAATTGAATCTACAAAAGTCTGCTCTTCAAAAATTTGTTTAAATGTGTATTTTATTTCCTGATTATTATAGTCAGTAGAAGAAAGTTTGAGTCTCCTGCTTAAAGTAAAGCAAGATAAAGAAGGAATCGAATACTGCGAAGTTATGCCGACGATATTTTGACAATAGATAAGAAATAAATGGAAATGATATTATCAATAAGATAAAGAAAGAAATAACTCTGTTGGAAATGTGGGTCAGCCCCAGCATCTTATTAGATTCTTGTGGTGTCATGCGAAGTAGTAACTAAAACATTCTGGGACTATAGTAAAGGAAATAAATACAATTCTAGATATCAGTTTACAGAAAACACCCAAAATGTTTCACTTATATGTTTGAAGATAAGTTTGAGATACATGTCATTAGCTGCCAAAATCCTTTACACAAAAAATGGGAAAACAAGGGGGACCTTCATTGGAAGGATGGGTTGACTATTTGTATAGCTATTGCAGATGGATAGGCTTATTACCATGATGACACAATACTTTGGAGAGACAATAGTTGAAGGTTAGGATAAAGTTTTGGATTGTCTCAAATGAAATGGGAGATTTATTAATAGTGCTGTGTTGTCCATAATGTTATCTGGTTTTTCTTTTTCTTTTCTCTCCCTCTTTTATCTCCTCCCCTCTTATAGAAAACTGGAACGGAGAAGAAATTAAGGAATATTCCCATAATACACATTTAGTTGTGTGTGGTGTGTGTATAAATTTGCTCTTATTCCTAGAGGGAATAGGAAATGAATCAGGTATAGATTGACTAGTGATGAAATGAGTGACAAGATTTTGATAGTATCTGGTGTTACAGAACAAGGGTGGCGGAAGTCATTTTCCATTATTCCGTATCGTTTTTTATTGCTTTGGTATATTTCATTTTCTTTTTTTTTCTAGTATTTCCCTTTTTGCACTACGTCTGTATTATTTTTGTACATGATTGTATATGGATATTAAGAAGAAAAGAAATCAAATCAAACTATGAACTTAAAACATAAGGGAAAAAGATCAAGATAGAACAAGAGAGATCGGACTCAAATACATTAATTTATCTGATAGAAAGTATAAGACACGGTGGTGAGCAAACAGTAAATAAGCGGATGAAGACAAACTCGAAGAACGAACGAAAAGTCCGATCGGAGGGAACATCATTTCCAGTTCAGATAATATATTCAATGCTTCTTTAGATTATTACTTTTTGGTTTTCTTTTCCACCTTACCTGAGTTGTATTTCTTTTTTTCCTTTTGGTATATGATTATCTTGTTATGTTTTATGTTGAGGTTTTAAACCAATAAAAAATCAATTAAAAAGAAAAGAAATGGAAGATGGGAGACCGGTCTGTAATTGTTCATCTCAAGGAATCTAGGAAAAGCTTTCCATAAAAGGCCGTAACACCGCTTCTTTTAGCAAGATGGAAAATAAAGCCTCCCTAAGAGATGCATCTATGATATATCTCAGGTGAGTCCTAAGTGCATCTCCTCCTTGAGGACCCGCTATGAAAGGCAAGGATCCAGAGGGCAAGTGTTTCTTCTCATTTCCAGGAGCGTGACCACTCCTTAGTATCACAGATTCAAAACTGATCCAGTATGATCTCTTTCACAGAGTCAATGGAAACCTGACCTATGGCCTCTGCACATAATGCTGGCATCCAAGTCAGGTCTTATCCTGAAAGCAGGGGTCCTCAAACTCAGGCCTCCAGAATGTTTTGGACTTCAGCTCCCAGAATCTCAGATCATTGGCCAAGCTGTCAGGGAGGGCATTATGAGGTAGGAAGGAAAATTTGCATGTGGATGGTGATTGGCTGCAGGGACAAA
Organism: Sceloporus undulatus; assembly: GCF_019175285.1. NCBI lineage: Eukaryota > Metazoa > Chordata > Lepidosauria > Squamata > Phrynosomatidae > Sceloporus > Sceloporus undulatus. The sequence goes on from NC_056527.1 coordinate 118,229,857, forward strand.
GAGAGGGAGGAGCTTTTGTGGGGCTCTGGAGTCTATTGATTGAACTGTAGACTACTAGGTAGAAGGAATTTGCATGTCTGCAGTGATGGCTGAGGTCTTCTGGGAGGATGAAGTCCAAAAAACCTGAGGCTGGAGTTTGAGGACCCCTGATTTAAAGCATCACAGGAGCTGTGATAGTCTTTACAAGGTCCTGGGGGTGAGAATCAGTCTGGTCCAAGATACCCCACCTCTCTTCAAACAGTCCCATTATGCTTTCCTTCCTTGCCACCTTCCTTCTTCCTTCTTCCTTCCTCCTTCCTTCCTTCCTTCTCCTCAGCAGCCAGCAGAGAGCTGACCAGCCAGAAGAAACCCTTTCTCTTCCCCAATTCCTCAGAGGCAAGGCAGAAGTGAGAGGGGCATGGCCAGGACTGTAGATCCCCCCGAGGCCAAGGACGCCAGCCAGAGACAGCCTTTCTCCCTTAACATCCCTGGCTCCCAGTGGCAGGACGCAAGTGGTGAATGGTGGGTGAGGTGTGGGTGCCACTTTAAAGGGTCCCTTCAGTCTGCCCGGGAACAACTCTCACCTCCGAGGACAGATTATGCCAAACTGCCTGGTAACTTTTTCCTTGTGACTTTCATTTCAAATGTTCTTGACAGATCGTGGTGGGACACTTGGAGGGAGATGGGCATGGGCAAGGAGGAATATTATTCAGATAGGAAATTGGGGGGGGGTTGATATTGACTGTGGAGCGGCTATACAAGATGTGCATGGTGTGCCAACAGAGTGAAATGTCATTACAGTGCAAGGAGAGATTGATGTTTGATATCTATCTCCCCTTCCATTCATGCTGCTATCCCAAAAGAGCTGGAGAGCACACCAAACCAATACAGAACCTTTCCAAATACATAAAACACGACCAATATATAATCCAAATAAAAATTGCTTGTAAAAGCAAATTTGAGTCTTGACTGGTCATTTGGGACCCTCTTAAGTCTTCCTTTTCCGTCTTCTGAATTCGAGCCCATTTGAATGTCCTTCGCCTTGAAACCTCCCTCCGAAATACGATGTCTAGATGTGAATTATTCTTTTACAATTTAAGTAAAAAAATAAAGAAACTGCAATTTTTTCCATTTGATTTTACATAGAAAATTTGTCTACTTCTCTTACTATTTTGTAAGGTTAACAACTGAAGAAATACACTCGTTCCCCCGGGTTACGAAATTAATTCGTTCCGCCGCCATTTTCATAACCCGGAAGCCTTTCGCAAGCCGAATTGCCATAGGCGCTAATGGGGAAAAGCCGCGATTCCGTGTGAAATAGCGCCGAAAAGCACCAAAATTTTTTTCGTAACCCGGAATAACCTTCGTAACCCGGAAATTTTTTTTTTTTTCGTAACCCGGAAATTTCGTAACGCGGCGCATTCGTATCCCGGGGTAAGAGTGTATATGTTTATACAGATGTTCACATCAATTTCATTGCATGGATCTCTCCGTATTGTTTTTAATATACACAGTGAGTCATTCGATCATCCTCTGTTGACCTGAGATTTATATAAGAAAGCTAAAAGAAACAGAATATTCTTATATTCAATTTATAACATGCATAGCATAAGATTCTTAAAGATCCTTAAATTTCATTCTCCCAAATCCACTGAGAACAGTAAAAAGAGAGGACTTTGATTAGTCCTCCACTAGCGACAATTTAATTCCCATTCTTTTCCTTTATCAAAACTTTCTTCCACTCCTCCTTTGTTTTGCCTTTATCATGATTTTGGGCTATACATGAAAGTCTATCCAATTCCCTGGACTCATTTACTTTCACATCCAGTTTTCCCAAGTTGGTCTCTTATCAGATTTCCATCATTTAGCTATTTCTGTTCTAGCTGCCGTCACAAAATGAAGTAAAATTCTCCAAATTTTGTTTTCTTCTTTTGAATTTAGAACCGAAGTTATATTCAAAAGAGACAACTTTGGGTTCATTAGGAATTTAATTTCGAGTATCTGTTGAATGGATTCATGAATCATTTCCCAAAATTTCTGAATTTCCTCACAACCCCACCACTAATAATAATAATAATAATAATAATAATAATAATTTTTATTGATATACCATTTTTCCATAAAGATCAAAGCGGTTTACATAGAGTGGTAAAGGGCACCCTTTTTGTTTTTCCATCTCCAACAGTTTCCGTCCGATACTCTATACGTTTCTTTTCATTTTCCAGGGAGTAAGGAACCATCTATTCAAGTTATATGTATTTTAATACAATAAAGATTTTAAAAAGAAACCTTCTGGATGACCTTGGGGAAGTCGCACTCTCTCAGCCTCAAGGGAAGGCAATGGCAAAGCTCCTCTGAACGAATCTTGCCAAGAACAACCCAGGATAGAGTCGCCATAAGTCAGAAACCACTTCAAGACACACAACAAAAACAACGGTTGTTTTAATGGTCAGAATCTGCCTTGTGTCCCAAATCGGGGGGAGCAGAATATTAATGAAAATGGCAAGACTAAGAAGGGATCCCAACTCCTGAGAGCAGCCCCCAAGCAGCCCTCTCCTGCCTTCCCCCCAAATGCACCTGAGAGTTTCCTGGGACAGCAACCAGGGCCTCCCCAGAAGATCCCAAAACCAGGACAGGTTTCATGCAGGAAAGCAGAGGAAGATAGGTTGCAAAAGACGTATCTGGCACATTTTTTGAATGAGGAAGAACGAGAGTCTCTCAGATAACAGCCTGCTCCCTTGCGGCCAAGGAAGACCTTTTGTCTTGAAGCGTCCTCCATCAATTCCCAAAGACAGGGATAACAGCACTTCATTTAGTTTCATAGCATCTATTTTATCATGTCATCTAGATCAGATATATTGGAGGGAGTTTGTGTCTTGTCATTGTTCCTTTTGTTGTTTTGTTGTAGCCCATTCTTAATTATATGTATTGTCATTGTCCTGAAGCCTTTGTGTAACTGTACTCACAATTGCCCTTGTTTATACTATTTTTTGTAGAAGTCATTCTGTATTACTTACATTAGTAGGTTATTCATAGTAATAAACTGAAATTAGTTTTTACATTATCATTGTTTAGATGTTATTCTGCATCACATCAGTATGTTATTCAGAGTAGATAAATTGAAGCTGATTTGTGTATTGTAATTGTTCTTTGTGTACATACCTTTTCTTCTCATTACATAGCATTACTTTCTGATTACATGTTTCATGTTCACTTAGAATCATAGAATCATAGAGTTGGAAGTGACCACAAGGGCCATCCAGTCCAACCCCATTCTGCCATGCAGGAACTCTCAATCAAAGCATCCCCGACAGATGGCCATCCAGCCTCTGTTTAAAGACCTCCAAGGATCACTGCACTCCGAGGAAGGAGTGTGTCCCAATGTCGAATAGCCCTCACTGTCAGGAAATTCCTCCTAATGTTGAGCTGGAATCTCTTTTCCTGGAGCTTGCATCCATTGTTCAGGGCCCTAGTCTCTGGAGCAGCAGAAAACAAGCTTACTCTCTCCTCAATATGACATCCCTTCAAATATTCAAACAGGGCTATCACATCACTTTCTCTTCTCCAGGATAAACATTCCCAGTTCCCTCATAGGGTATGGATTCCAGATCCTCCACTATTTTAGTTGCCCTCCTTTGGACACGCTACAGTTTCTCAATGTCCTTTGTGAAATGTGGGGCCCAGAACTGGACACAGTATTCCAGAGGATGGCAATGGAAACCCCTCTCTGAAGAAACCTGCCAAGGAAACCCCATGATAAGGTTGCCTTAGGTTCTCCATAAGTCGGAAACGACTTGAAGACACACATGAAGAACAGAAAAAAGGCTGCAGTTATTTCACAGGTTGTACATGGGAATGGGAGGCAGTGTGGTGCAGTGGTTTGAGTTTTGGGTTACAACTCTGGAGGCCAGGGTCCAGTGCCCCACTCCTCCATGAAACCAGCTGGGTCCCTTGGGCAAGAAGCCACACTCTCTCAGTCTCAGGGAAGGCAATGGCAAATCTCCTCTGAACAACTCTTGCCAAGAAAACCCCAGGAGAGGCTCCCCAGAAGTCGACAATGACTTGGAGCCAAGCCACAAAAAACGACAAAGCCTCAAGAAAGAGACAGCGTGGTTTAGTGGCTGGAGCATTGGACTGTGACCCTGGAGCCCAGGGCTAGAATGCCCTTTTGGCCATGGAAACCCACTGAGTGACCTTAGGCAGGTCACACTCTCTCAGCCTCAGAGGATGGCCATGGAAACCCACTCTGAAGAAACCTGCCAAGAAAACCCCTTCAGAGACTCCCATAAGGTCACCATAAGACCTGGAAACAACTGGAAGGCAGACACCAAGAACAACATTGGGAAATAGGAGCAAGCCTTGGGAAAGTGTAATGACTGGGCTCCAGTCAATGGAGGTCTTCTTCAGGCAGAAAAGGCAGGTTTATGCAAATGCAGAATGACATCACTGCTACAGAAGGCTCACTTGACCAATCAGAGAGCAAGATGAAGGTCCTTCTGGAAGCTTCCGTGAGAAAGAGATATAAGGCCTGAGAGACCAAGAGACAGTTGGGGGAATTGTGTCGGTTGGAGATCGAGAGAGAGAGAGTTAAAGAGCGGATCTTGGAAGTTCGTCTCAGAATTGGACTCTTAGGTCTATTTATTGTTTTAATAGCTTTTATGAATTGAATATTATAAACTTATAATATTGTACCTGCAAGATTCTTAATATCTTGCATGACTTATGTTTTACTTATATTTTGTTATTAATATTAAATATCTCCTTATAGTATCTACTACTCGACGCTCCTTTTACACATGTTTTGGCTCAGTTGATGCTTGGGAAGATTAGTAAAGAAGGAGAAATAAGGTTCCTTAACTGGTCCCAGTGAAGGTTAAGGGAAACCCTTTTAGGTTTATTTCTTTCTTTAATAGCTTGTATGAATTGAACATTATATACTTTCAAATACTGTACCTGCAAGACTCTTAATATCTTGTGTGACTTATATTTCAGTTATATTTTGTTATTTATAATAGATATCTCTTTAGATATTTTGTTATCTATAATAAATACCTCCTTGGAGTATCTACTACTCGATGCTCCTTTTTCACGTGTCTTGGCTTGGTTGATGCTTGGGAAGATCAGCAAAGAAGTAGAAATAAGGTTCCTTAACTGGTCCCAGTGTAGGTTAAGGGAAATCCTTTTATGATTCACTGGATGATGGCAGAGAGATTTAAGGAAATAAAGGGTCTGCTGGTGTAAGAGCCATAATGTCTATATGTCTAATTAACCATTTGTAATGCACTCTGATAGCCTTTTGGATGAAGAGAGGGTATAAAATTATTATTATTATTATTATTATTATTATTATTACTGTTATTATTACAGGGACGTAGTTTGGCTGCTTGGACCACCGGAGATCATCAGAGTGAGTCCGTTGGAAAAGCCCATCTCACTCCAGAAAATAAAGGTACTTGAGGAGTTTGCACTCTACGTCTTTCTGTAATAATAGCTACAAAACTGATAATAGCATTTGGGACATTTAGTCTTTTAAAAACAAATAATGGAGATTTAAATGCTGCTTTAAAACCTCTTTCCATCTGCCAGCTTTGCGCTGGTTTTGGGGGGAAATGAGAAAGTATTGGGAGAGAGGGACTGCCAACAGAATTAGGAGATGCATTGCAGGCTATGGACAGTTTGCGGCCAAGAAAGGTCCAAAACACACGGCAGCAATAGTCCAGTTTGGGAGTGCTTTAACTGCCCTGGCACAGTGCTAGGGAATCCTGGGAAATGGAGTTTATTGTGCCACCAGTGGTCTCTGAAAGAGAAGGCTCAATGTTTCACAAAACTACATTTCCCAGAATTCCCTAGCACTGAGCCAGGGCAGTTAAAGTGGTCCCAGTCCTGCAGCTGGACTGGCCTCCCTCAGCTGTCAAGACCTGAGCTGGGTTGTGGACGATGGGCACTGTTAATATTAATAGTAATATCTTTCACTATTGATTGTAATTAAGGAGGGGATCAGGTTCCTCCTTTCAATAGCATCAGGAAAATGTTTAGGTGTTGTTAAGGTTTGGAAATTCTGTTTGGGGCCTTTTTCTGTTCTCACAGCCATCGGGTGCCATCAGGAAAACCTTTCTGTGTTGTTTAGGATCAGAAATCCTGTTTGGGGTCCCTTCCAACCTTGGGGCCCTTTCATCCTCCATTTTGAGTTCCCTGAAGGCCTCAAACTGCCATCTGCCAAGCACTGACGCAGATGCAACTGTTTTGTGTTCTGGCGGCCATTTTGTGCTGCTTGTGACTGTGGGGAATAATGTTCCAGAACCTTCTCTGTGGGCTCTTCAGTTGAACCGAGAGGCTCCTCCTTCTCTCCCTGAGGCTCCAGAGAGAGAAGGAGGCCAGGCTCCTTGGGCCAAAGGGAAGGCAGTGTTTCCCTTTCTGCCTCTGGCCCTCCATTTTGGGGAGAAGGAAGGAAGGAAGGGGCCGGTGGGGGTCTGAGGAAGGGGAAGCAGGGGACCCAGGGCCAATGGGGGGGCTTGGCTTTGGGGGCTGGGAGAGAGAGGTGGGGAGAGAGACCCTCCATTTGGGCCCTAGCTGGGTGTGTCACCAGCAGGATGCTGTTCTCTGTGTCTTTGAGTGCTGCAGGGTTTCTTGCCAAGCCAGTCCTAACTCTGGGCCCTTTTCTCAGGACCTTCATCTCGGCCTCCTTGTACACGGCTTTGGGGCCTCTCTTTCTGGAAGTGACCCAAGTGCAGGACCACCAGGACCCCTGCCCACCTGATGGCCAACACAGAGACCAAGCGGAGGGAGTTGGGCTCCAACAGAAAGAGGCTGCCGAGGTACAAGAACTCTTTGGTGAGTCACTATTCTATTAGCCTCATCTGGGTCATTGCTGGGCCAATTTATGAAAGGAAGCAAATAAAGTACTATTTGGCAGAGACAGTCCTGGTTAATCCTCTGTCATCCCAATATTTTGAGGGCTTTTAAAATGTCCTGGTTTCTCTCTTCTCCTCTCACTTTCCCAATTTCCCAGCTCATTTCAATTTCTGCATAATGATTGCCAAGGAGTTTGCAGCCCATCAACTCAAAAGGGGGGGTTGCAGAAAAAAGAAGGGGGCAGGGACTTGCCCTTGCTAGGAGTCTGAGGCAAAAACAAACTGTTGTGCCCTTTCCCACTTGTGTGATCTTCTTCATAAACAACTTTGTCCATCTTCACCACTTTCTGCTGTTGCTTGTCCACATATATGTTGTTTTTTCCATGTGTGAAATGTTGGGGGATATGGGAGAATGTCTCTGGATATAAATTGGGGGTGGTCCCCTATCCCTCAAGCCCACAGTGCTCCCCAGAACTGCTTTTTAGAAATGACATTCGCCTCTGAAATTTGGCTACAAATGGCTAAATGCACTATCATCTTTGGAGGCTAAATGTACTATACGTGTCGGGATAGTCAGTATCCTAATCTGTCATTAATAGCCCAGCCATGGCCTAAATTATATTGTATATTACATTGAAAGAATTCGAGACAAACTGGACCTCAAAGGCAGTAGCTTTTTTCTTGCTAACAGAATTTAAATTTTATTTCCTGGACTAAATTCTGAGGTGATCAAATAATTTTGGGGATGCATCATGTGCTTCTCCCTCCCCTTTTATTAGTCATTCTCTGGATGAGGGCTATTTTCTGTTGCAGGTGACCTTTGCAGATGTGGCGGTATATTTCACTGAGGATGAATGGAAACTGCTGACGAAGAAGCAGAGACTTATGTACAAGGATGTCATGATGGAGAATTACGAGAATGTGGCCTCTGTGGGTAAGGAAGCTGAATTCATTGCCCTTACTATGAAGACTGAGGGCCCTTTCATTCTACATTATCATGGCACTATGATTCAACTTTAGAATTATAGAATCAAAGACTTAAAACAAGGACCATCTAGTTCAACCCCTTGCCATGCAGGAATACACATTGAAAGCCTCACCAGCAGATGGCCACCTAGCCTTTGTTTAAAGACCTTCAAAGAAGGAGCGCTTTAGAAATTAACAATAATAATAATAATGAGACACTACCATGCTCTGGGGGAGTGTATTCCACTGTTGAATAGCTCTTACTGTCAGGAATTTCCTCCTAATGTTTTGGTGGAACCTCTTTTCCTGTCCTTTGCTCTAGAGCAGCAGAAAGCAAGCTTGCTCCATCCTCAGTATCTCTTCATATATTTGAACAGGGCTATCCACTCTTAACCTTCTCTTCTCCAGGCTAAACATTCCCAGATCCCTAAACCATAGGGCTTGATGGTTTCCAAACCCTTCACCATTTTCATTGCTCTCCTTTGGATAAACTCCAGCTTCTCAACATCCTTTTTGAATTATGGTGACCAGAAATGGACACAATATTCCAAGTGAGGGTCTGACCGAAGTAGAACAGAATTGCACTATTACTTCCCTGAATCTACAACACAGAATCAAAGAGTTGAACGAAACTAGAAAGGCCATCCAGTCCAACCCCTGCCATAACACTATACCCATATTTATGTAGCCTAGAATCACATTGGTCTTTTTAGCTGCTAAATCAAACTGTTCACCCAGGTTCAAGTTGTAGTCTATCAGGAGTCCTAGATCCCTTTCACACATCGTTTGTCGTAGCAGCTTTCTGTGAAATCTTGGAATTTGTAGTTTAGTGAGTCACTATTGCTCTCCACTTTCTAAGGATTCTAAATATCCTATCCTAAACTGTCAATTGTAGGGTTTTGTGGGAAGGAACCATGGAGATAAATGCTTTTTGACTCCAAATGCTCCTCAGCCCATCCCTGACCAGGTTTCCTGGCTTTTTGGGCCCCTCTTCAAGCCTTTTGAGACTCTGGAGAGACATCTTGGGTAAAATTCTTCTGTTGGCCCTGCAATGGCTTAGAGAACAATGGCAATGTTCTCTAATGTTTCTTTTCCATCCTGAGCTTGCTTAGTTCCATGGTTGATTCAAGAGGCCCTTTGTTACCCAGAATGCTGGAGTCTGGGGAGGACACCCGCAAGTGCTATGCTTTTAGGGGAATTTGGTACTTAGCTCAATAGAACGAGATAGTTTTACTGGGGCAACAGTGACCTCTGGATCCAGCCCAGCTATAGCAGGTCCCGAATCAAACAGATCTTCAGAGGCATTTGAAATAGGGGTTTTTTTTATGTTTTATTGAGGGGAAAAGCATAATACACACACACACACACACACGTAAGTGTTCACAAACAGCATGAAGTGACCTCTGCAGTTAGCTTGCAACTCAGCACTCTATGGCAGTCTCACAGGATATGATGCCATCTATCAATCAAAATATTTTTGCACATGTTTCATGGAATATTGTTTCAAAAGTCCTTTGACTCTCTGCTTCCACTGATTCCCTCAAGGCAGTTCCCATCTAGTCTCTTCTTTGCTAGCTCCTATGAGTAAGGATACAATCGCTCCATGGATTTAGGAGCATAAGCAGCAGGGTCATGCTTGGGTTACTCACAGCAACTTTATTAATTTAAACTCAAATAAGGAGGGGTTAATGTGGGCTAATATTTAGGGGTTCCATTTAGCAATTATGAGCAACCTCTATGAAGGGAGGAGAACACACGCCCAGAAGCACACAGAACTCCAAAAGCATTTCAAATAGGTTTGAATGTTTGATTTAGGGGAAAATCAAAATACACACACACACACACACGTAAGTATTCACACACATGCACAAGAACAAGAACAGGTGGGAATGGTAAAGAGATGTAAGACTTTCATAATGGCAATGCCTTACCTAGGCGGATCTTGTTTCCAATTGCTGAGGGTTAGAAATGGGAAGAGAAGTCAGGAGCCCCTGCGACAAGTGGGGTTGGCGAGTGCATTGAGGTGCTAAGCCATGTAAATTGCCAGACTGTCTGTAATTGGACTGATGTCAAAGAACAGCCAGTCGGGCCAGATATTTATACTGGAATTGTTGCTTGGAGGCAGAAACTGAGTGTTCAAAAAGGTTTTACTCACTTTAGAATGTTTCCTGGGAGGAAGAATGGCCAGAAACCAAATTGAATGCAATGGGTGCTTGGTGCAAATATCTCAGACAAAAAGGATTAGCACATAGCTCTTGGATCCTTCTTGGCTCTGAATTCTGCACAATCTGCAAGTGATGCTCCCAGATGCAACTCAACAATAACATAGCAGAGTATGGAAATAAATATCCAGATATATATACTGGCAATGCACTGACCACTTTTCACACTTAAAAATAAGTCACAAACACAGTTGATTTCACTGAAATCCTTGGAGGTTCTCTATTTTGAATTGCAAATTAATACAAATATTTGCAAGCTCTCCTCTCCAACTTCCATCAAATTCACAATCTCTTGTACACTCACCTCCAATCCAATCCACACCGATCCCCATGTGAGCTGTATACTGTATTGGTTGGGAGTCATCTCCTGGAGCCAAACATCACAAAGTGACCTCTGCAGTTAGCTTGCATCATGCCTTGGGCTCTGACTCAGCATTCAGTGGCCGTCTCACAGGATATGATGACACTTGCCAATCAAAGTATTTTTGCACATGTTTAATTGAATTTTTATTTTCAACAGTCCTTTGACTATCTGCTTCCACAGATTCCCTCAAGGCAGTCCCCATACGGTCTCTTCTTTGCTAGCTCCTATAATTCAGAATACAACCATCCAATGGATTTAGGGGCATAAGCAGCTGGGTCATGCTTGGGTTACTCACAGCAACTTTTTTACAGTGGTACCCCGGGTTACGAAAATAATTCGTTCCGCCGCCGCTTTCGTAACCCGAAAGGCTTCGGAAGCCGAAAAACCCATAGGCGCTAATGGAGAAAAGCCGCGATTTAGTGCGAAATAGCGCCGAAAAGCACCAAAAAATTTTTCGTAACCCGAAAAAACATTCGTAACGCGGAACAGTTTTTTTAAATAGATTTTTTTCGTAACCCGGAAATTTCGTAAGGCGGCGCATTCGTATCCCGGGGTACCACTGTAATTTAATCTCAAATAAGGAGGAGTTAATGAGGGCTAAATTATGCGGTAACACCCTGCACTCTTAATGCTGATTTTCAGTCTTATCTGTCTCTGTCCTTCTTTACAGAAAAACATTTGAGTCATGAGAGAGTCCACACAGGAAAGAAGTCACATAAATGCCAGCATTGTAGGAAACGTTTTGCTTACAAGTCAATCCTTTTAATGCATCAGAGAGTCCACACAGCAGAGAAGCCACAAAAATGCCTGCATTGTGGGAAATGTTTTGCTTACAAGTCAGTCCTTGTCATGCATCAGAGAGTCCACACAGGAGAGAAGCCATACAAATGCCAGCACTGTGGGAAATGTTTTTCTTCAAAGTCGAACTTAGTGACACATCAGAGAGGTCACACTGGAGAGAAGCCATACAAATGCCAGCATTGTGGGAAATGTTTTCCTTGGAAGTCAAAGCTAGAGATACATCAGAGAGTCCACACAGGAGAGAAGCCATACAGATGCCAGCATTGTGTCAAATGTTTTTCTTCTAAGTCAGACCTAGTGACACATCAGAGAGTCCACACAGCAGGACGAGACGCCATAAAATGTCCACATTGTGGGAAATGTTTTTCTCGGAAGTCGAACTTAGTGACACATCAGAGAGTCCACACAGGACAGAAGCCATACAAATGCCAGCATTGTGGGAAATGTTTTTCTCGGCAGTCACACCTAGTGACACATCAGAGAGTCCACACAGGAGAGAAGCCATACAAATGCCAGCATTGTGGGAAATGTTTTTCTTCAAAGTCAGACCTAGTGAAACATCTGAGAGTCCACACAGGTGAGAAGCCACACAAATGCCAGCATTGTGGGAAATGTTTTTCTTGGAAGTCAGCCCAAGTGAAACATGAGAGAGGCCACACAGGAGAGAAGCTACATAAATCCCAGTAATGAACTCACATTATATTTGTCAGGAAGGAATACAAAGAGTATATTTTTAATCCTGTGATAGTAAGAAAAAACCCTTATGATTTTGTTTATTAGCTTTGTCTGTCCATATGTCTGTTTATGTTTTAAAGTCATATTTTGTTACGTTTAGGGTTTAATTGCTAATAGTATAAGTAATTGCTTTGGGTAGTATATTTGTCGTGGATTGTGGTATAGGTTAGGTAGATGAGGGGTGGGATTTGTTGCAGATGGATAGAATAGTTATGGGAATGATATCTTTTGCAAAGTGTGAGATGTTGTCTGAAGAAAATTTTTGGGTATTAACTGAAAGGACAAGTTTCTGGGAATGGCAAAGGGGGCCTTGTTACCTGTGGGGCATCGACTGTGGGATGTGAAGGTGGGGGCTAGGTTTGGAAGAGGGTGATGTTGAACGTTTGGGGTTTTAATGTATTGTTTGGATTGGAGTGGGCAGTTCTGGCTTAAACACTGGATTTCTGACTCTGTTTTCTCAATAAAGTTCTTTGCTATTTCAACACATTGGACTCTTTGATGCACAGAAGTTCTGAATTTGCCCAAACTGACTCTTTCTTCACTCCTCAGTCCTCAGCTCCATTCCCAGCCATAAGAACAGAAAGGGCACACACACAAACATACAGGATACACAGAGAGAGCTATATTTCACAACTAGAGCCTTCCTTTCCTGACTTTCCCTCTTGAGTCCAGCTCTCCACCTTGGGCTCCGTTGTGGTCTCCTCAAAGGAAGGAAGGGGAGGCCGCTGAACCTGCAGAGCATAACTTCCTTTCCCGCAAAGGCCTCCAGCGGAATAAGCAGCAGCATCTAGGCCCTGGCAATCCCTGCGCATGCTGAGGAGGCGCATCCAGGGGGATGTTGAGGTTGCCCAGGACTAAAAACCTAGGCGAATCCAGCAGCAGCACAAAGACCAGTTGTGTCAGCTCCGCTGGGGAGTCTGTTAAAGAACGGAGTGGACAGTAAACCCACAGAATCCCCAGAGTTTCCCTAGTCTTTAAGCTGAGGCAAATACATTAGATGTGGTCCATCGTAGGGATAGGTATCCTGGCCAAAGCAAGAATGTCTTTATGGACCAAAGCAACATCCTCTTACCTGCTCACTGAGGGAGAACCCGGCTGGTAAGGCCTGATCCCAGGTGGCTGAGCTCTCATCACCCAGCCAGGTCTCCGTGAAACAAGCCAGGTCAGCCTCTTCGTCCAGTAGGAGATCATGGACTATGTGTGTTTTATTTTTGACTGACCTGGCATTACACAAGAGCAGGGAAAGGTTCTGTGGTTGTTTTGGTCTGCTCTCCAGCCCTTTTGGGATAGCAGGGTGAATGGAAGGGGAGAGAGATATCTGTCAGGGCCCTAACTGCAGCCCCTCTTGCAACACAAAAGGCAGTACTTTGAAAAAGGAATAGCTTTTATTGAAGAAGAAGTAATGGAAGTGACTTTTTTGTCAAGAATGAAAGAAAGTATAAAGATATCCCTTTTATAACCATATGAATCCACCCCACTCCATTTACCAATGAAGCTGATTAATTGGATAGCCCTTTCCCGCACAGCGTTCTCCCACCTTTTCTGCGCAGTGTCCTCCCATCCGGGATTCTGGCAGCTCTCCTAAAACCAATGAAGCTCTCATGTGCATTTATTCTTATTATTAACCTTTATTTATGAAGCGCTGCAAATTTACACAGCGCTGTACATACAATCTTTTTAATTAGACAGTTCCTTGCCCTTATCTCAACCCCTGCACCTGTGGCCTTGGACCACAGAGCTCAACCACACAACAGTTTCAATTAACATGATAAATAATAATAATAATAAAAGTTTTATTTATATACCGCAGCCTTCCATAGATCAGGGCGGTTTACACACAATTAAGATATACATACATAAATCAAGCAAATCAAGCATAAACAATACATCAAAGAAACAATAAAAACAATTAAAAAGATAAAACCCCAATTAGCCCTTCCTCATGGCCACGGAAAGAGGAGGGAGGCCCTAAATGATGTTCATGGGGGGAATGCTTGATGAAATAAGAAGGTCTTTAAATCCTTCTTGAATTGGGCCAGGGAGGTAGTCGAGCGGAGCTCAGCGGGCAGCGTATTCCAGAGGGCCGGGGCGGCGATGGAAAACGTCCGCTTGGTGACGGAGGAAAGCCTAGCCCCCGGCACCTTCAGGAGTTGCTGCCCAGATGTTCTGAGGGTGCGGGACGGAATGTATGGGGAGAGGCGGTCCTTCAGGTATCCCGGACCCAAGCCATTTAGGGCTTTATAGGTAATTACCAACGCCAAAGTTACATTTTGGTCTACAGCCCTGAGATGCCAGCAAAGAATTGCAAAAAAAGTAACTTTTTTCCAAGCTTTGGATGAAGTGGAGCAACTGTAAGCGGAGATTGGGAGTTTATCCCGTGACTATCCTGAAATTATGTGAAACGAGTTGATGCCAAGTTGCACAAAAACCACCATTAAAGTGGTCACAAAGAAGCATTAAGGCACATCCTTTTACTTTTGGGATTTCAGCAACGATGCATTTCCAATATTACTTTTATTTGCACAATTGTGTGTGATAATCACTCACACAATTACTCGGCATTTTTGCTTTATTTGCGGGATGCTTTAAATGCACTTAAATCTCTCTTTAATGCCGAAATTAGCCCCAGTGTGATAAACTCCATAGGATGGATAGATGGATAGATAGATAGATGCCGAGTAATTGTGTGAGATAGCACACATAGAGTTGTTTTTCACATTACACAATTGTACTAGTTTGATCCCACTATAACTGCCATAAATCCTATGGAATCCTGGGATTTGCAGTTTAGGGAAGCACTGGAACTCTCTGGCAATGAATTCCAAGCACCTGTCCCTAAACCACAAATGTCAGCATTCTAGAGAATGATGGGACCAATGGGTACATAATGCAGTGTGGCACCCTATTCACTGCCACGGCTCCATCCTATGGAATCCTGGGATTTGTAGTTTGGTGAGGAACCAGCCCCCTTAGGCAGAGAAGGCTTTTTAAAAAAAAAAAAAAAAAAGACTTTGGAAAACTACAAATCCCAGGGTTCCATGGATGGCACAACAGCACTTATAGTGGCGTTAAACAGCACCATTCCTACAGTATAGTCCCAAACATTGGTTCTCCAGATGTTTTGGACTTCAACTCCCAGAAGCCCCAGCCAGCCTGGTCAACAGGCAAGAATTCTGGGCAGGGAAGTCCAAAACATCTAGGCTGCACTCCCACTTACAAATAAATCACTTTGTGATCCGAATCGATGGGTCGGTTCAGCAGCGGAGCACATGGTTCCCACTACATTTGCCCCAATCGCATTTTCTTGCTGCCAAAATAAAATAAAATAAAATAACCCGCTTGTGGCTCACATTGACGCATGAACCGATTCAAAATGCACCCGCTCCAGCTGCTGAAGGGCAAATTTAAATTGATTCCAATCCGCATCTGGTTCACACACTTGTGTGGAATCGATTTATCCAAAAAGACGTGGAAAAAAATCAGCATCAAAAAGACGTGGTTTGAATGGGTCTAGCGCATGGCCCCTCCCTCTCCAAATCGCTTCAGCAAATCAGTTCAAGTGTGAACCATGGTCTTTTAAACCAATTCAAATAGATTTGTGATCTGGTCTAAAAGGTAGTGGGAATTAGGCCCTGGAGGACCAAAGTTTGGGAACCACTGGTGTAGATACACCTCAGGTCAGATAAAGTGGAAACACAGCATTGGAATTGTGCAATATGAAAGAGACCACATACACAACCACACAGACACAAAGGAGAACTGGAAATCCAGTTGCTCTATGCAAAGAATGTCTGGTCGAAGGCGGGCGGCTTCTGACGACCAGGTCGACTTTCCTCTAGAACTTCAGCTCCATCTCACAGATCCAGTAGAACGAGCGCGAGCAATGGTTGTCGTTCCACAGGCCGGACGAGTACATGTGGACACAGTCTTCTCCGCCGCCGAGGCCGTGGCCGTACCAGTGGTCTGGCTGGTTTTCCACCCAGTCACTTTCAAAGAAAAGGAGAACAGGCTTTTGGTCATCCTTAGTAGAAATGTTAACCTTAAACATGGAAAATGGCTTGCTTTCTTTATTATGGCTGCACAATTGGCGGCGGCCAAATCTTGGAAGCACGGAGCAATTTGGAAAAGCTTGCTAGTACAATGGGGTTTTGTAACAGACAAATGAGACGAGGCACATTTCAAGAGGACGGGATGCTTTTTATTGACTTTGTCAATGACCCTCCACATCGACTTAAACCTCCAGACTCACACAACTCTTTCTGGAAAGATACCTCACAATCTGACAAGACCCCCATTCCTGAAAGAACTGATCTACCGGACCCTGCGGCACAATAATTGTTGACCAGTTCCGCGTCCTTTCGCTTCGTTTTGTTATGTTTTGGATTTTACATTGCACTATGTACTGCTACTTTGAAAAGATTTTAAAATTCAATGAAAACAATTTTTTAAACAAAAGGAAAATCAGTTTCCATTGCATTGCAGGTTACATGGGCCGCAGGGTAAGCAGAGGTCCTCCTTGTTCCAAGACACGTCCTAGACTTCAGCCTTCTGTCCAGGAGGAATTCCACCATGGAGCATGACTTGGAAGCATGCATAAACATTTATAGGAATGTTTTTCACATTGATGTCATAATGTCTTCCTTTTTTCTCTCGAATGTCCTACATTTTATAATGCCTTGTCTTCCATTTAAGGTTAGGACATCTGGTCACCCTTTTCCGGACACAATTTGAAGTGTGAGAGAGGACCTACGAAGCGCTCAGGTCTAGGGCATTTGGCCGACTGTATCTCCCCATATGAGCCAACCTGGGCTTTGAGGTCACCAAGAAGGGCCCTTCTCTCCATCCCACCACCTTCATGGCCACCAATGATGGGAACGCAAGAGAGGGCCTTCTTGGCGGTTGCCCCCAGACTCTGCAACTCCCTCTGAAATCGCAACAGGGGTGAGGAGGAATTGAACTCACTTTTTGCGAAAGGTGTACGTCGAACCGTCCACCCACTTCCAGGCTCCGCTGACGTCCGTCAAGCCGATCCAGGTATAACCTGACCTTTTGCGCTGGTTTATAAACCTCTAGCGTGAGAAAAGACAAGTTAAGAAAATACTGAGCCGTCGTGCTGTCCTCCTTCTGCAAGTAGAAAACTGGGGAGCATCCATTCCTGGAAAAAGATTACTCCCTCTCCATTTTCCGTGTCCAGAGACCAAAAGACTGCTCCTGGAAGACATATTGTAACATCAAGGGGGTGCAGTGGCCTGGCCCTGTTTTGTACCATGGCACCAGAATAGGCTCCTTCAATTTTGGGAGCAATATCTTGCTTTCATTCTGCTCAATCATGCGTCTTGTATATTTGCCAACCTAAACCTCTGTAAAAAAGAAATAACATGCAACTGGGAAAGCACATGGAGAAATCTAAACACTTAGGAGTTTATCACCCTGGGGCTAATTTCGGCATTAAAGAGAGATTAAAGCGCATTTAAAGCATCCTGCAAATAAAGCAAAAATGGTGAGTAATTGTGCAAATGGTTATCACACACAATTGTGCAAATAAAAGTAATATTGGAAATGCATTGTCACTGAAATCCCCAAAGTAAAAAGATGTGCATTAATGCTTCTTTGTGACCACTTGGGTTTTGTGTGAAGGGATATTCACGGGATAAACTCCCAATCTCCTTTGTGTGATAAACTCCTTGGAAGAGATGGTAGCTACCTAAACTTAGAGATAATATGTAGCTGGGAAAACACAGGAAGAAATCTAAAGGCTTAGAAGAAATAGGAGCTGGCCTAGACTGGGAGATCACATCTAGACGGGAAAGCAGAGGAGAAATCTAAACACTTAGAAGAAATAGGAATTTACCTAGACTTAGGACTTTATCACACAGGGAAAATTGGGGTTTAAACCGCCGATTATCCTGTGCAAAATGTGATATTGCTTTTCAGTTTTTCAGACACATTGCTATTAAAGAGGCAATAAAGAAGCTATAAAGAGGCAATACATTTTCCCATGAATGATTTGTTGCAGTTTATTGCCTCTTTATAGCCCCTTTATTGACTCTAGTCTTTAATAGCGACGTCTTGTGAAAATCTTAAATGCGACGTCGCATTTTGCATGGGATAATCACCTGTTTAAACTCCAATTTTGCCCTATTCTCCCCATGAGATAAAGTCCTTAGAGATAACATGTAGCTGGGAAAGCAGAGAGAGGAATCTAAACACTTAGAAGAGATAGCAGGTAGCGGATTAAAGACAGCAGACCTTAAAGGGATGTTGGGCTCATGGCTAACGCCTGTGAAGACAACCATCTGACCAATGGCCTGGGAGGGTATGATCTAGGAGTGGCATGATCTTGGAGAAACCTATAAAAACACCTAAGATATTGACATAAGGTTGGAGCTTCAGCATGGACCTTCAGGCCTGTTCCTTGGTGGCTGCAGAAGAGGTCTACTCTGTTGCTATCTCTCTGGGGCTCCCAGAAGTTGAACGGAGGTGTTTGCTTGGTGTGATTTATGGATATTCTTCAGCATGGCTTACTGAGTGTATAGCAAATCACAAGGCTTTTGCGACCACAGCGGCTGTTTCGCATTGCTTCTGAATCGTAGAAAAGAATCTCTTTGCCTTTGTCAAAACGCCACCTACTTTTTCCTCCGGTGAGTTGAAGATCACCAAGTGCGCGTTCTTCCTTTCGCAGTTGCTCTTGGCGTTTTCCCACGACAACGTCGACCGGGACATCCAGTAGCAGCTCTCCTGGAAGATCTGCCAATCCTTGGGGCAGCAGCCGCTTTTGGTGCCTATCAATGGGGCAGAAAGGGTCAGAGCATTGCCCAGCCGCAACTGACACATGTCTTCTATGTATCCCACACACTCCTGACACTTGGGAAGACCCTGTTCAGCCCCTGCAAACAGCAAAACCCTTCTGAAATTCATGGGGTCACCATAGGTTGACAGGCAACTTGAAGGCACAGAAACACACACACACACACACACACACACACACAAGGATAAGATCATGTCTTATCTTGGAAGCTAAGCAGAGTCAGCCCTGGTTAGGACTTGGATGGGAGACCACCAACAAAGTCCAGGTGCTGGAGAAGGCTCTGTTTCAGAGGAAGGAGTTTCCCTTGCCTATGAAAACCCTCTAAAATTCATGGGGTCACCAGAAGTCAAGAGGCGACTTGAAGGCACCTGCTCCCACTCCCACTCACAGACACAGTTATGGAAACGTGGAAAGCTGATTTTGGAGTTTCTTTACCGTTGCTTCTCATTTCAACCAGGTCACAGCTGAATGATCTTGAATCTTGCTGTAGGTTTTCCAGCTGTTCTTGGAACAAGTCGTTGGCTAGGAGAACAGAGTAAGAGAGAAGTACGTTAACATCCAAAATCCACAAAACAGTGGTACCTTTATTTGGCCAACCAAATCATGGGGTTTTCTGGGGCTGAGAGTGTGCAAATATATAAATACAGCCACATCTGGGCACCCCTATTTCTTTGGGTTTGTGAGAGAGAGAGACCCAAGCCCCATCCCAACCGTCAACTAGGTTCTATCCACTCCCCAAATTTCACACACTTCTGACCCAAAAGGAAAACAGATCTAACCCCCCCCCCCCCCCCCCGCCCCCCGCCCCGGGCAAATATGCTCTTAGTTGATCACATGAGAGAGATCAGGAGTTTATCCTGTGGATATCTTGGAAAAATCACGTAATTACATGCAATGATTTCGCATGCCATCGCACAAAATCAGCCATTAAAGTGGTCACAAAGAAGCATTAATGTGCATCTTTTTTACTTTTGGGGTTTCAGCAACAATGCATTGTGCAATTGCATGTGATAATCATTTGCGCAATTACTTGCCATTTCAGCTTCATTTGTGGGATGCATTAAATGTGCTTCAATCTCTCTTTAATGGTGAAATCAACCTCAATGTGATAAATTCCTAGCTTCCTTTATTTGCATTGTACATATCAGGGATAGCTATATTGGCTATATAGCAAAGTACAGCATCATCCAAAATCCACAAAACAGAGATACTTTTATTTGGTCAACAAAAATGCACATTATACATGATGCAAACTTTCCGAGCTCCTTCATCAGGTAAAGGTATTGAAAATGATACAGGAGGGGGAAATGGATGATATTAGCTCTGCATTTGGTCCTGATGTTGTGGTTGTTGTCCTCAGTTCAGGTTGTCTGGAAAGGTCTTCATGCAGGTGGGACCTTCTTCCTTCTGGCCATGTGGATACTGGGAGATTCAGTCCAGGAAATACGGAAACTTTAATTCCATTTGCAAGATAAAAAAAACTGCTGTCTTTGAGATCCAGTTTGACTCCAATCCTTTGGAGCTTCGAAAGATTGCAACCTAGAATCCTAGAGTTGGAAGAGACCGCAAGGGCCATCCAGTCCAACCCCCTTCTGCCATGCAGGAAATCCAAATCAAAGCATCCCCGACAGATGGCCATCTAGCCTCTGCTTAAAGACCTCCAAGGAAGGAGACTTCATTACACTCCGAGGAAGTGTGTTCCACCTGTATAATGTGCATTTTGGCTGGCCCAATAAAGGTATCCCTATTTTGCACGATGCTGTACTTTGCATTCTACAACTGCCCTTTCTTATCCACAGATTCCTTATCCATGGATTCTGCCATCCACAGTTTGAAAATATTTTTAAAAATATAAATTCCCAAAAGCAAGGCTTCATTTTGTCATTTTATATAAGGGACACCATTTTACTCTGCCATTGCATTTTATGGGACTTGAGCATCCACAGATTTTGGCATCCACTGTGGTTCCAGGAACCAAAGCCAGTGGATTCCAAAGGACCAGTGTATTGTGAGCCCATTTACAAGTGGAGGAAACTATCAGAATGAATGTCCAAGCTGGTATTATTAAAGCAGAACCACCTGAAGTTAGCTGGACATGACACTTTGGAAAGTTACTTTTCCCATTGCTCCTCTAACTATTGAGAAGGTCCTTCCGGTCGTCACTCCGCATCCACGGATCCTCCTCCCACGGACTCAAGCCGCCACAGCTTGAAAATGTTTTTAAATACAGTATATAAATGCCAAAAAGCAAGCCTTGATTATACTATTTTATACAGAGAACATATTTCATTGTGCCATTGTATTCAATGAGACTTGAGCATACATGGATTTTGGTATCCACGGGGGATCCTGGAACCCAAATCCAGTGGATACCAAGGGTCCACTGCAAATAGTAATAGTAATAATAATAATAATAATAATAATAATACTCCATTGTAAATAATTGAACTTGAGCATCTACAGATTCTGGTATCCACTGGGGTCCTGGAATCAAATCCAATGGATACCAAGGGACCGCTGTAAATGTTCTTTTTACTGAAATTCAGAAAGATTAATCCACTCACCTTTCTTCATCTTGACACTATGCGCCATCAAGAGTTTTCCCAGTGATGTCAGTCTCCATCCTGTGCTGTTCCCTGGAATGGGCAATGCAAGTGGATGATGGGATAAGAAATCATGGACCCAGGATTTCACCATTCGGCAGGATCCAAAAAAAGAAACCCTCCCAACTCCCTTTCTCAGCCTGCATTTGGCCACAAAGGTGGACCAACCCCAAGAAGAGGGCCCTGGCTGGCAACCTGGAACCAAAATGGGGGTCCTACAAATTTGTAGGAAAATTGTCCTAGGTGGAAAGTTCATTTTTGGGGGGACTGGAACTATCAGAACTCTCCCAGATGAGATTCTGGGAACTGCCACCCAAAAGGAAAAAGAGTAACTTTTCCTGAGTTTGGCTTCTCATCCCCATCCTTTACTCACTCTGGAGTAAGATGCAGAAACAAGTAAAAGCACATGCTATGAGAAAGAGACATCTTCAACTATTTGGTAGAACACACCTTCGTGATGCTTGTTTTAACTCTGATAATAGGACCCACTCTTGTGCAGAGCTTAGGAAAGTTACTTTTTTTGGACTGAAATTCCTGGAACCCCTCTATGTTGACCAATGGGATTCTAGGAGCTGTTGTCCAAAAAAGAAAAAGAAAGTAACTTCCCCCGGTTTGGCTTCTTGTTCCTCGTCCTGTCATTGCTTCACTCACTCTTGTTCTGGAGGCTGCTGAGTCCGGTCCAGACCGTTTGGTTAAAGCTGTTCAGGGCCTTGGTGGTCCCCCATTTTTCCGCATTGAGCTGGACCCCTGGACAAAGGAAAAGAAAAGGTGAGAGCAAAGACCGGCCTCTTGCCTTGCACACTCACACACGCCTATCCTCTCCTTTGCACTAACAGATGGCGTGCCTCAAACATCAATTCATTTTTTTAATAACTGGATTTTTAACAATATAAAGAGTGCATCTACAGTAGAAATAAAGCAGTTTGACACCACTTTAAGTGCTATGGAATCCTGGGACTTATAGTTTGTGGTCTGAGTTATTGCATGTCTTCAGGTTGTTTCCAATTTATGGCAACCCTATGGCAAACCACCTATGGCAGGGTTTTCCTGGCAGGGTTCTTCAGAGTGGGTTTGCCATTGACATCCTCTGAGGCTGAGAGAGAATGACTTAGCTAAGGTCACCCAGTGGGTTTCCATGGCTGAGTTGGGATTTGAACCCTGGTCTCTATAGTCATAGGAGTTTGTCATATGAAGGAGATCGGGAGTTCATCCCATGAATATCCTGGAAAAATCGCCTAATTACGCGAAATGATTTCACATGACAAAACCCAACGTTAAAGTAGTCACAAAGAAGCACTGACACGCATCTTTTTACTTTCGGGATTTCAGCAACAATGCATTTACGATATCGCTTTTATTTGCGAAATTGTGTGCGATAGTCATTTGCGCAAGAACTCACCATTTTTGTTTTGTTTGCGGTATGCTTTAAATGTGCTTTAACCTCTCTTTAATGCTGAAATTAGTCCCAGTGTGATAAACTCCATAGTGCAACACTCAAATCCCACGAAACTACAGATCCTAGAATGCCATAGCATGGAGCCTCAGCAGTTAAAGCGGTGTCAAACGGCGCTATTTGTGCAGCGCAGATGCAGTCTGGGTCTGTTTCTTCAAACTGGGACCACAGACAGTTCCAGGGGGGCTTTGCAGATTCTGGGAACCATCACCCCCAAAAGTAACTTTTGCCCAAGCTCCATCCACTTCTCCTTTCCCCAAAGCCCTTGGCTGCTCCTCTTGGCCCATTCGCTCACCTTGAAAACCGAGGACCACAACCGAGAGGGTGAGGATGCCGCAGGCCGCTATCAGGGCCAGGACCAGCCGGTTGGTGGGGCAAACACGGCGCCAGGAGGACTGGGGCGATGGGAACCCTGCGGGCAAAGGAAGAAGTGGGCAATGCCCAAGCTGCCATCTCCTCCAGTCTTCCAATTTAAGATCTATTGCTCTATTGCAACCACCTATCCATTGTTCATTTTAAACAGATGGCCATCTGTTGGGGATGCTTTGATTGAGAGTTCCTGCATGGCAGAATAGAGTTGGACTGGATGGCCCTTTTTGGGGTCTCTTCCAACTCTATGATTCCAGGATCCCCAGGATTTAACATGCATTAAGCACAACCCACTTTAAAGCATTAATTTTAGGCCTCATTTTCACTACATTTTAAACCAGTTTGCAAGTTGGTTTGAAGCAGTATAAATGACCCTGGTTTGCACTTGAACCGAATCGCTGAATTGATTCGGAGAGGGGGCCCATGCGCTAGACCCATTTAACCCACGCCTTTTTGATGCTAATTTTTTCCATATCTTTTTGGCTAAATCAATTCCGCACAAGTGTGAACCAGGTGCAGATCAGAATCGACATAAATTTGCCCTTTGGACAGCTGGAGCAAGTCCATTTTAAATCAATTCATTTGTGAATGTGAACCACAAGTGGGTTATTTGATTTTATTCTGCAGCAAGAAAATGCGATTGAGGCAAAGGTAGTGGGAACCACGCTCTGCTGCCAAAGCAATCCATCAATTCAGATCGCAAAACAATTTATTTGTAAGTGGGAATGCAGCCAGAAACGGATAAAACCTACCCATTGCACTAGTTAAAAGCTGGAGTCCTGTTTCCATAGAAAGGCCTTTGCTTGGTGGCAAAAAGAGAGCAAAGGGGGGCCAGCCGAGCCTCCCTTGGCGGGACTTCCATCCCAGAAGGCCCTGTCTGCCAACTCTTATACCTCTATATTTGATTAAATGAGTTGTTTTTACAGGTTGTATTTTAACTGCATAACTGGCTTAACTTCTGTATAATTTATATTTTATGACTTTTAGATTGTATGCCATTGGCAGGTTATATGCAGTTTGGATGATGCCTGTCAAGTGCCATGCAAATTTATGGTGCTATATAAATAAACATTACTATATTATCAAGTCCTTTACACCAGGTGTCCCTGCAATAGTAGTGGGACCGAAAGTCCTCCCCAAAGACCTTGAAACCTGAGTAGGCACCTATAGGGAGATGTAGTCTTCCAGCCCCATCTACTACCAGTTAGAATTGGCAAGACAGAGCTAAATGGAATCAGGGTCTGATTCCATAAAGAATTGCCTCCCTGTGAAGAAGATCCTGGAGTAAATCTGGAGTTGCAGCCTGCTTGAAACCAAGGCTGCCGGTCACAGTTGACAATACAGTCGGCCCTCCATATCCACGGATGTTTTTAGCCACGGATGCAACCATCTACGGCTTGAAAATATCCCTCAAAATATAAATTCCAAGAAGCTACCCTTGATGTTGCTGTTTTATGTAAGGGGCATCATTTTACTACTCCTTTGCATTTAATGGTACTTGAGCATCCATGGATTTTGGTATCCACAGAGGGTCCTGGAACCAAACCCCAGTAGATTCCAAGGGCCCACTGCAATTAACAACAACAACAACAACAACAATACCCCACTGAATTGAATTGGACTTGAGCATCCATGGATTTTGGTATCCTTGAGGATCCTGGAACCAAATCCCAGTGGATACCAATGGGCCACTGCAAATAATTAATAATAATAATAATAATAATAATAATAATAATAAATACCCCATTGTTTGCACCCAGTACCTTTTCCAAAGTGTTTTGCACCTTCCTCTCCCACATCCAGGGATCTGAGATCTTGATAATCCACGGCCGTTGAGGGTTGAACATCCAAAGCATCAGAACTGGGTGGTGGGTGCAAGAGAAGGAGGAAAGGAGAGGTGAGATGTCAGGTGAGAACTGGAGAAAAGGTGCAAAGTTAGAGGGAGCTGAGGTTTTGAGTTGCTGCACTGAGGAATAATTATAGAAGAGGAATAATGATTCCACTGGAGAAATAATGCAGATTGACAGTGCTTTAAGGGCTGTAGCTCCATCCTAAGGAAATCCTGGGATTTGTAGTTTTACAATGTCTATCACCTTCTCTGCCAAATTTCAAAAAGGTCCTTAGCTTTGCCACACTGAACTACAGATCCCAGGATTTTATGCCATGACTCTAGCTGCATCTGAATTGCAGAATTAATACAGTTTGACACTACTTTAACTGCCATGGTGCAGTGTTGTGGAATCATAGAATCATAGAATCATAGAGTTGGAAGAGACTCCAAAAAGGGCCATCCAGTCCAATCCCCTTCTGCCATGCAGGAACTCTCAATCAAAGCATCCCTGACAGATGGCCATCCAGCCTCTGCTTAAAGACCTCCAAGGAAGGAGACGCCATCACATGCCAAGGGAGTGTGTTCCCTGACTGTCAGGAAGGTCCTCCTAATGTTGAGCTGGAATCTCTTCTCCTGCAGCTTGCATCCATTGCTCCATTGTGTCTATTCTCTGGAGCAGCAGAAAAGAATTTTGCTCCCTCCTCAATATGGCATCCCTTCAAGCATTTAAACAGGGCTATTATGTCCCCTCTTAACCTTCTCTTCTCCAGGCTAAATATACCCAGCTCCCCAAGTCTCCTCTCATAGGGCAGGGGTTCCCAACCTGGGGGTCACGACCCCTTTGGGGGTCAATCGACCCTTTCTTGGGGGTTGCCAGGTTGGGATTCCCCCTGCCTCCCCCTCCTGCCCTTCTTCCCGTGGGTGCCGGCACTGGCACAGGCTCTGAGGGGGGACAGGGATGGGGCTTCCGTGGGATTTGTAGTTTGCTGTGGCACCAGAGATCTCTGAGAAAAAGGGCTAAATATCTCACAGAACTACAAATCTCAATTTCATAGGATGGAGCCATGGCAGTAAAAGTGGTGTCAAACTGCAATATTTCTGCAGTGCAGATGCAGGCCTCATCTCTGGGTTCTTACTAGTCACTCTACCCATCCCTCCTTAACTCCTGTGCAGTTGAAATGTCCACATTTTTACTCCAGATGTTGTGTTTTGAGACTCAACAAGGAAACTCCAAGCAAGAAGGCCAAAGAATGAGCCGGAGAGCCCAATGTCAGCCAGCAAAACCCTGCTGAGATAGGTCTTCCAAGGGCAGAAGCCAAATCCCCAAAGAAGCCTGTGGGCTACTTACTTGTCCACTGAGGTTGCCATTTTCCAGGGGGGATCCTCGTGTGTCCAAGTTCACCGAACGGAGGACTCTTTTGGTTCTGTCCCCAAAGATGATCTGGGCAAAGTTTAGACAGCAGCGCTTAGTGGTGATAGTAGTGCAAGAGAGGCGAAGGCCAAGGGCACAGGTTTCCTCCCTCCTCGGCCCCCAGATTTCTCCGCCTTAGACAAAGTTTGGGGACATTCTGGCTAGAGAAGGGAGGGTGAGTTTAGTCCAGAAAAGGAACTTTTCCAAACTCTGGAAATGGGAAGAGAAAAAATATATTCTGCAAGCAACATACTTCAGAACCTTTGCTCTGTCAATATTGTTTCTCCCCAAAGTAGGCAAATGGCAAACATTGCAAAATGACACATGCACACACACACACACTGACCCTGCAAACCTGTGGCCCCCAGTACATACCAGTCTCCCCAGTTTAGGAGATGGAGATTCCAGCCCATTAGGTTGCTACGGTGGATAAGGGATACAGAGGAAAAGAATATCTAATGCTAAGATTCAAGGAATTGGTTGCTACTGTTATACTCAGGAGTAAATTCGATTTAAAGACACACACAAAAGGAAAAGGCAATGGGAACAAATACATATTTTGGGGGTGTTCACCCCACTTTTCTGAATTAGGATTAATTTTTAGAGGTGGGAAGCATGATCCTCTTTGGCAAACGAAAAGATCTGACCCATTTCCAGGAAATGCTTTATTCACAACTGGGAATGAAGGCGTTACAAAGTAATCTATCTATCTATATTCGTTTGAAAGGATTAGGTATCATTGTGACCTGCTTGATGTTACATTGTTGATATTTATTTTTTATTATATCAAGTTCAACATTATTGATGTTAAAATTTGTGTAATTTTTGTGTGATTGTGTTCCATAGTATACTGTCAAGCGTGATTTTTCGAAAGCTTTCCGTTTTTGCAAGGCTGCGATCTGATGGCTATAAATTGCGCATCGTTTATTGTAGATAAACTGAAGGAAGATGCTCCAGTTTTTCATTCTTTTTGGATGCCCTCGTTGTTTATCCATGAAAGCCAGAAATCCACAGGGAAACTCAGGGTCTAAAACACACTGCAGACATAATCCAGTTTGAGACCGCTTTAACTGCCCTGGCTCAGTGCTAGGGAATCCTGGGAATTGTAGTTTATTGTGGCACCAGACAGAGAAGGCTAAATGTTTCACAAAAAGACAGTTCCCAAAATTCCCTAGCACTGAGCCAGGGCTGTTAAAGCGGTCTCAAACTGGATGATGTCTGCAGTGTGTTTTGGACCTTTGTGGCCAGAGAAAGCTTTCCCTGTTGAATGTCCACCTGTCAGTCCAGCTTTGTGAGCAGCAAGCCTGGAGAAGGAGGGCCGGCCCTTCATTACCTGGAGGCCCCGCAGGTGAGGGAAGAAGCCCAAGAAGTGCTATAAAAGGGGCCCACCACTTTGGCCTTGGTTCATGTTGGCACACCAGCTCTTCACATGGGGCCCTTGCTTGTCTTGGGATTTGTAGTCTCCTTTGGCTGGAGATGTTTGGCTCAATGGAGGGGTCAGGCAGACATCCCCCCATGGGCCCCGAATTGGGTCCTCCCACCTGCGGCACAACCTTATGCCCCGCGTTCGAGGGGTGCCCATGCAGTGACAGTAAAGTGTGAGCCACACCAAGTGGTTGTAACCGTCCACCAGGACCTCTTTGGTGTGGGAAGGCTGGTGGCTCCGGCTGACCTGACCCTTGGAGTGACCCCCTGCCTCCCGGTCTCCTTTGACCCTATGACCAACCTGGTGGTCTTTGAGGCTGGCCTCCACCAATGCGGCAGCACTGTGCAGGTATGGCATGTGGCAAAAGAAAAGGTGCAGAGTTGGGTGGGCAGAGCTTTTTGGGTTGTGGGTATGCCAAAGGGCTGGCTCAAAGCGTTACACTACAATTTGTTGTTGTGTGTTTTCAAGTAATTTCTGACTTATGGCAACCCTATTACAGTGGGTCCCTGACATCCACTGGAGTCTGGTTCTAGGACCCCCGCGGCTGCAGAGGATCCCAAAATCCATGGATGCTAAAGTGCCATTAAATACAATGGCAGAGTAAAATGGGATCCCTTATATAAAATGGAAATGTTAAAATTGAAAATGAAACCAGAATTATATTTATTAAGAATGCTTGATTACAGTATTGATAAAAACAAAGGTAAAATTGTATTATTATAGGACTTTAGCTGCAGGGCTTCTGACTACGCATTATTGGAAAGGGAATATAATTCTCTCTGTATAAAGGATTGGCTATTAAGACTCCTCCAAATGGCTGAATTAGATGAATTAATATGTTTTTTAAATGATGGAAAAGAACGTGGCCACATAGCCCCAAAAAAACACAAAAAACTATGGTTGGCGGCCATGAAAGCCTTTGACTTCACAACAAATAATTTTGTTCAAACTTGGGAACAAGTAGTAAAATATATTAGTACTTTATGGGGTTAGTTGCCATTTATTGGCTTTAGTGATTAATAATGGTTGATTAGATATATATTTCTTTGGGATTTGTGAAAATGATTAGTCGCATGATAGGATTGGCTGAGTTAAGGCTGGAGAAAAGAACAGCGCAAGAACGACTGTCAATAAGCAGCAAGTGAAGCCGATTACTGAATGGAAGTAGAAAGTGGAAAGGAGATGCAGAGGTAAAAGTATGTCTATTATGGATGTATGGGTATGATAGGAGTGTACTTTTTAAGATTTGTTTTTATATTTAAGATATGTTTAATAAAATTTCATTTAAAAAATAAAATGGAAATAAAATTTTCCCAGGTCTTTGGATTACTCTTTCCATATTATTCCAATACTCCGGGTATTGTTTTTCCTCCTAGATTGTCCCAATCATCTAGATATTTTCCCACATTATTCTAACCCTCCAAATTCTTCCAGTTCAGATCACCTTTTCCATAGTATTTTAATATTCATATATATATATATATATATATATATATATAGTGAAGTCGAAGGCTTTCATGGCCAGCACCCATAGATTTTTGTGGGTTTCTTGGGTTCTATGGCCATGTTCTAGAAGAGTTTCTTCCTGACGTTTCGCCAGCATCTGTGGCTGGCACCACAAAAAAACTATCTATCTGTGATCTATCTATTTTCTAGATCATTCCAGTTATTTTTTCCACATTATTCCAATTTCTAGGCTATCATGTTTTCTAGATATTAATCCTTCAGATTATTTTTGGATGCCAGTCCCCGCAATCCCTGGTTAGGATGGGACATAGGCCAAAAATAAAACACCTGGGTGCTCACAGTAGCCCACTTCTGCTCTAACTTGTGCCCCACACTTCCCTCTAAAACCTTCTGCTCTCACATACTCCCTGTTTCTAGAAAGGCTTTCTAGGGAAGGGAACAGGAATTTTGCAGCTCTGTAGATCTTATTAGACTGCCAATTCCAGTAGTTTTCCTCGCCATTATGGCCAATGGTAAGGAATGCTGGGAGCTGCAGTCTGCCAGCATCTGGAAGGCTGCCCCAAATCCCCTTCCGGTTCCAGAAGTGTCAATAAACAACATCTAAATGGGCCTCTCTCTGTTCCAGATGACCCCAGACTGGCTGATCTACAAAACCAGCCTCTTCTATGCCCCATCTCTGGCCAACAACCCTGTCATTGTCAGAACCAACGCTGCAGAGATACCCATTGAGTGCCACTACCCCAGGTAGGAAAAGTGAGTCTTATGGATAGCTTTGGTGGAAGGAAAGTCTTAAGGTAACATATGCATACCTTGCAAAATCTTGGCGTTCTGCTTAAATTCCAGCCTGGCAGTTGAACATCTGAGTCCCAGCAAAGTGTAGTGGTTTCAGCACTGGATTTGGATGCTGGGAGACCAGAGTTCGAATCCCTGCTCAGGCACAGAAATCTCTTGGGTGACCTAGAACAAGCCACCCTCTTCTTTACACCTCAGAGGAAGGGCAAGGTGTCCAACTGTCTCTGGATAAATCAGTGCCAGTGTGATATATATAGGTTTCAGCATTGGACCAGGACTTCAGATCAAAGATAAAGGTGCTGGGGTACAAGGGGTCATAAAGCTGAAAGGGACACCTGAAGGCTAGCTAATCTAACCAGAGCGGATGACGGCATGGCATTGAAGGGTCTTGTTGTCCGTGGATTAATGGCCCACTTCACGGATGCTCCTTTTCCAGGAAAGGCAACCTCACCAGCAGAGCCATCAAGCCCACCTGGGCTCCATTCAGCTCTACCATGGCAGCCGAAGCAAGGCTTGGATTTTCACTGCGGCTGATGAAAGGTAAGGAAGAAATTTGAGATGGAAAGGGGGGGGCATCCATCTAAGCAGGGGTTTGGGGGGCATCTGCACTGCAGAAAATAATGCAGTTTGATGCCGCTTTAACTGGTATGGCTGAATGCTATGGAATTATGGGATCTGTAGTTTGATGTGATATTTAGCCTTCTCTGTCAGAGAGCTCTGGTGCCACAACAAACTCCAAATCTCAGGATTCCCTAGGATTGACCCATGGCAGTTGAAGCAGTGCCAAACTGGGTTATTTCTCCACTGTGGATGCAGCCAAGGAATCTGGGGGAACCCAGCTAAACAGATAATATGGCAACCCAGAACCAGAAGGCTTGAGACCCACATTTATGTAAGTGTTCCAAGACTAACGAAGTTGGAATTGAAGCATTTTAAGTCCTCTTTGTCCTCTTTTTTTGTCCCAGATGACTGGAGCGCAGAAAGGACCTCTGCCCATTTCCAGCTTGGAGACACCCTGCGGCTGCAGGCCGATGTCCACACGGAAAACCACCTGCCCCTGAGGGTTTTTGTGGACAGCTGCACAGCCGGACCAAGCCCTGAAGCCACACTGGCAGCCCAATATGCCATTATTGACTCTCACGGGTAAGAAGATGAACGGCATTATGGCAAGGAGAAGGGACCTCGCTGTGGACTAGACAACTTGCAATCTTAGGGAAAGTTGGCTGGGTTTGGACTCCAGCTCCCAGAATCCCCCAGCCAGCTTCCCAGTAGACAAAAGCAAACTGCTGCAGCCTCTCCTAACTTGTATGCTCTTTCTCACTCGTAACTTTTGCCGCCTTGACCACATGTCTCCTGGTTTTCGTCTGTGAAATGCTGGAGGGTGTGCAAGGATATGGGGAACCTCTTTGAACTTAAGGGCCACATTCCAAGGAATGGATCAATAGCAAATGGTCAGAAACTGAAAATACCCGCAGGTATCCCTCTGTAGGCATGAGGACTAGATCTTTTCCTTGCTAAATACTGGCAGAAGTTATTATTTAGGATTATGGATTCCACCAGCTCTGGGTGTGCGATCGCACAACTGGATGGATTATTATTATTATTATTATTATTATTATTTATGGTACAGTATTTATAACCTGCCCTTCAGCCCTAAAGGCTTTCTCATCTCTCTTGGATGGGTTGAAAGGAGTCCAAAAGAACAGACGATGCGCAGAGGAAGAACTGGGAAAACCAATGAAGGGGTCTCTCTGTATTATATTCGTCCCTCCATGTTGGCAGCCTTGACTTTGCAGATTTGATTTTCCATGGATTGTGTTAGTATGTTCTCTCTAGGAATCTCTAAGTTCTCAGCATATCAAAACCCATAACTTTGGCCCCCAAATCAGCTCTCGACTTATATGTGAGGCCAACCTATAGTCCAGTATATACGATAATCTCCTCTCCATCCAGGTGCCTATTAGATGGGAGACAGGATTCGGTCTCCTCTGCGTTCCTCTCCCCGAGGCCCCGGCAGGAGTCTTTGCGGTTCATGGTAGACGCTTTCAGGTTTGCTGGTAATCCTAGGAATCTGGTGAGAACCTCTTCCTCTGGGCACCTATTGAAGTGGGATAGTGGGGGAAACCTTCATATATATTTTTTCTATGTTTTGCAGTGGTCCTTCTTTTTGTGGGGGGGGGGACTTCCAGAGACCTGCAAGGTAGCACATCCGCTGGGAGGAGGATGTGTGTGGTAGTCGGGCCCCATTCTCATGGGCACTTTGCGCTGGAGGAAACTGGGAAGCTTCGGTTTCTCCCTCCCCGAATCTCTCCGGAAGCAAATGCTGACTACCAATCAGGGTATTTGAGTGTGTTGAATAAAAATTCAAAAATATTAAAAATAAATCTTATTGTGACACTTCCTTTTCCTCCAGATCTACATCACATGCCGCCTGAAAGTCACCCCGGCGGAGCAAGTGCCGGATGACTTGAACAAAGCATGTTCCTTCGGTCCAGAAGCCAACCTGTGGGTTTCCCCTAAAATCTCAAGTCTGAATCCTTCTCTCCTCCTTATTTCTACGCCTTTCTTCAAGATAATCCCCCAATCCCAATAACCATTCCCTTTCAAGCCTAGACAGATAACCTTTCTGTTCTCCATAGTTTCCAGCTGCCCTGCAATTGTCTAGCCTTCCTCTGCAAAGTTTTTTAAAATCCAGCTATTTATATATAGCAATAAAGGTTGGATCTCTCTCTTCAGGAATTCTGAGATCTGAGATGCTCCAAAATCTAAAACTTTTTTCCCATGGGTGGCTGGGATAGTGGCGCCTTGCTTTCCGATGGTTCAGTGTTTGCAAATTTTGTTTCAGGCACAAAATTATTTTAAAATATTGTGTATAAAATTACCATCAGGCTGTGTCTAGAAGGTGTGTGTTGTGTGCCTTCAAGTGGTTTCCGACTTATGGCAACCCTTAGGCAAACCTATCATGGGTTTTTCTTGGCAATAATTGTTCAGAGGAGGTTGGCCATTGCCTTCCTCTGAGGCTGAGAGAGTGTGACTTGCCCAGAGTCATTATGCCACAGTGGCCCCATAAGGTTTATATGGGTTTCATTGCCGAGCTGGGAATTGAACCCTGGTCTCCAGCCATAGTCCAACCCTCAAACCACTATGCCACGCTGGCCCCATAAAGTGTATATGAAACATAAATTAATGTTGTGTTTAGATCTGGGTCCCATCTCCAAGATACCGCATTTATGTATATGCAAACATGCCAAAATCTGAAGGAAAAAACACCCAGAACCCTTCTGGTCCCAAGCATTTTGGGTAACTGAGACTCAACCTGTATTTCTATTGGTTTAAATGTTTAATGGTTTAAGCTGACTTGATGGTGTGTGTTTTGGGAGTGCCTTTCAAGGCAGGTTTATTAATTCTGTTCTGTCCTGAGATCTGTTATCACAGCATTCTTTAATGTACAACAGCTGTTACTTAAACACTGTAATAAATAGCAGCTGTTCTGGGAGGGCAAAGGAAGGGAAAGCCCTCCAATTCAGCCTTGAAACACGAAGGAGGGTTTGGGTCTTCCATAAAATCTCCCAGATTGAGAGATTCATGGAGTTATTGTCCAAAAATAACATTTCTGAGATCTGTGTAAGGCTTGCCTTGAAGGCAAGGAACCCCACAGTAGCCAGGAACATTGCACTTCTGAAGAGAAGCTCATAGGAGCACACAGCGTGAAGTGGCACCCAAGGATCAGCTATTGCAGCCCCCTGCGGTGTAGGAATCTGCTGCTAAAGCATCCCTGAGAGGTTAGGCCAGCCAGCCTCTGTCCCTTCACTTCCAACAAAGGATAGTCCACCACCTTCCAAAGTTAGGTCTAATGGCTTTGACCACCAGAAGGCTCTTCCTGATGGTCGCTCAGAATCTCCTGCCTTGTCTAGAAGAAAGGAAAGCTCTCCCCAGGTGTGTTTCCTGTAAAGGTGAATGGGGGGTATGTGGGGATCTCCCTGCCCTAACGTCCTGCTTCTCCTCACAGTTGGCATCCAGTGGAGGGGCCCCGGAACATCTGCCGTTGCTGCGAGAGTCAGAACTGTGGCCATATTTCAGGGGTTCGGCCCCACAGCTTTAGCTCCAGATTTGAGATGAGCTGGCAAAGAAGTCTGCAAGGTAAGGTTGCCTAGGAAGCCCCTCAGCTGTTCCCACCGGAAACATCCCCTCAACCAGGTGTTTCATGGATGTATTGGACTATAGTCACCAATATCCCCAGCCAGCATCGCTGCCTGGGGTTCTCCAAACTACCTGTTGAAGGTGGGAGTTGTAGTCCCATCTATTCAGAAGGGTGCCAGGTTAGGAAAATCTATACCAAGGAGGACTACCACCCCAGTGCAAAAGGCAGTGCCATCACTAGGGTGGGCATCACCCAGTGCAGTAACTCATGGTGCCACCACCACACCACTGACTTCCTCCCATGCCATGCTATATATAGAATCCTTTGTAATGGGGGTATTTTTTGTACCAATGTTACTTGTAAATCGTAATTCCCGTATCTCACTCAATATAATGGCAATAGTTGTGATATAAACAAAATAGCAAAATTAAAATTACACCTTTAAATGACAATACCATGCACACAGCCTAAATGCACATTTGCATGCCCGTTGTTTCATGTGGTTAAAGTGAAAATTTGGTAAGATGTGAGATGTTTTTTAAGAAAAATGTAAAAGAATAATATATATTTAATTTAAATTTAAATTGTAATATTTAAAAATTGGGGGGGGGGGGGAATCCACGAGGCATTTCCTTCTCCTCCCCCTGAGCCTTCCCCAATCACACCCCTCTTAAAATCCTAGCATTGGAAGGGACACCCAAGGGGCCGCCAGTCCAGCCCCCTTCTTCTGCCACACAGGAAGACACCATTAAAGCTCTTGTTGGGATAGATGGCCATTCAGCCTCTGTATGAAAACCTCCAAAGAGGGAGACTCCACAGCCCTCCAAGGCAGCAGCATCTTCCACTATTTAATAGCTCCGACTGTCAGAAAGTTCTTCTTAATGTTGAGGTGGAATCTCTTTTCCTGGAGCTTGCATCCATTGCTCCGGGTCCTAGTCTCTGGAGCAGCAGAAAACAAGCTTGCTCCCTCCTCAATATGACATCCCTTCAAATATTTAAACATGGCCATCATGTCACCCCTTAACCTTATCTTCTGTAGGCTAAATATACCCAGCTCCCAAAGGTGCTCCTCAGAGGGCTTTTTGGTTTGCAGACCCTTCGCCATTTTGTTCGCCCTCCTCTGGACCCTGAGCTCCAGTGTTTTAGAGGGATGCAGTTGAATGCTGCAACCCATTCCTGCCCAAAGGCAGATGTGTTGGTACCAGCGGTTTTACCTCTCATAAGGTGTCACTTGGTGTGGCCCAACTCCAAGCCCCACAACTCCCCTGACACTTTTGGGT
This sequence comes from Sceloporus undulatus, assembly GCF_019175285.1. Classification (NCBI taxonomy): domain Eukaryota; kingdom Metazoa; phylum Chordata; class Lepidosauria; order Squamata; family Phrynosomatidae; genus Sceloporus; species Sceloporus undulatus. The sequence continues at coordinate 118,265,356 of NC_056527.1, forward strand.
ACCAAACCAAAGTCTTAGGGAGTCCTGAGATTGCAGCCAGTTCCAACTCAGGGAGACAATGGGTAGATCTCTCTTCTTGGGGTTCTTCTGATGTGAACGGTCTGGAAACCATCAAGCCCTCCAAGTAATGACATAGAGAGCTGGGTATGTTTAGTTTGGAGAAGACAGGTTTATCAGACAAGGGAAATTGGAAGTATAATCCAATGGCAATCTGAGTGCAATTATGGGGTTTAATGTTATTGTGTGATAACCCACTACATGCAAATTCGGGCAATGGGAAGTCAGTCTGAATGCAATCATGGGGTTTCAAGTTATTGTGTGATAGACTGCCACACGCAAATTTGGGCAATGGCATGCTGTTTTTGGGCAATGGGAAGCCAGTTCGAACGCAATGCGTATTCACATAATTGCACTAAACTAGAGACTTTAAGTGAATGCGTTCTGGCCTCACTTTCTTTTCATTCGAATTTAAGAGAAATTCCTTCCGTTTGATAAACTCCACTGTTAAAATGCCACTAAAAGTTTCCCAGAAAAGCAAAATGTTCTTCATGCAGCTGGTCCAAGAGAGTGTCAGAACCATCCCTAATGATCTGGAGCACGATGAAGAAATGGTAATAGAAGGTAAAGGAACATGCTAGCCCTGTTTAAGTGTTGGAAGTGATGTGCTATTGAGGAGGGAGCAAGCTTGTTTTCTGCTGCTCCAGAGAATAGGAGCAATGGATGCAAGTTCCAGGAAAAGAGGATCCAGCTCAACATTAGGAAAAACATCCTCATGGCAAGAGCTGTTAGACAGTGGAAGACCCTGCTGCCTTGGAGGTGATGGAGCCTCCTTCTTTGGAGATGTTAAAGCAGAGGCTGGATGGTGTCTTCCTGCATGGCAGAAGTGGGTTGGACTGGATAGCCCTTGGGGGTCCCTTTCAGTTCTATGTTCTGTGACCAGCCTTGTAGATGACCAGGATCCTCTGTTCAGTCCTGAAAACTCACCTGCCTTCTGGTTTTCTCTCGGTCGCAGTGGAAACAGATGCTCACCAAGCGCAACTGGTTTTGGGTCCCCTCCTTGTCTCTGATGCCCAAGAGAGTGTCAGAACCGTCCCTGATGATCCGGAGGAGGATGAAGAAATGGTGATAGAAGGTAAAGGGAGCAAAGGGGAGAGAAGGATGGGGTGACCTCCTAAGCTTTCCAAGAACTGTCTTGTGACACTTTCATAAGTTTCCCAGAACAACCAAATGTTCTGCATGCAGCTAGTCCAGTGGGAGTTTCACTTCTCCAATTTGGAGGGAATTCTTTACCACACCATGGGCTACTTCCCAGCCTAAATTGCTTGCCACATTGTGGTTTTGCTTAGTCAATTTTATTTTTTCCCTTTATTTAAAGCATTTTGTAAAAAAAAATCTGCTGGTCCAGCTAAAAAAGCTCTCTGTGCAAGTTACACAAGCACACTCTCCAACATTTAACTTATGTAAACTGGGACATAGGTGGCCAAGCAACATCCAGTGATGGACACAGGGGCAACATGTATTAATTTAGGAGAATATGCAAGCTAGCAGGGGCTGCAGCAGTTTGCTTTTGCCTGAACCTCCTGGGAAAGGCAAGCCTCTCCCCCCTGAATTGAAGGCAAACAACTTTTGCTCCTTCAACTCAGTTTGCAGCAACTGAAGTAAGCTGTGGACAAAGGAGGAAAGTGGGAGGAGGAGAGTGGACATTTTGAAAGCAGCTGAAAAAGTGGGAGAGGATTATTTGGGGGCTGTCCCTGCCAAACTGGGATATTTGGAAGGATGCCATTAATGTAAACTGAGGACAATGGGGGAAAGCAAGAGGAGGAGAGAACTTGGGACACTTCAAAAGCAGCTGGGAAAGTGGGATGACAGAGGATTAATTGGAACTGCATTTCCCATCAGGACAGTTGGAGGGTTTGTGTAAGAGCAATTTAAAAGACCATAAGCCTGCCGGCAAAGACTTTCTAAAAGACATTACAGAAGGGAGAAAGGGATGAGCAGGGGAGAGACAAATGAACAAACCCAGTTATTAATTCATCCTCTGTTCAGTGGCTTCATAGAAACATCTGGATTATCTCGCTCTTGTCTCCTGGACGGGCAAAGGCTGCAGAAGCCCCTGCTTGCAAAATCCCTCCACTGGTGAGGTCTGTCTTTTCCAAAAGAAGACAACTGTACAGAAAAGATGGACTTCAGCGTTGGTGAGATTTTGCAAGAAGAACAGCCAGAGTACAGGGAGGGCTACAGGCAGCCTTCCAGTCTCTCCAGTGCCCTAACCTCATGGTCTGCTTTTCTTGCAACGACAGAGGAGTTTCTGCCAGTCATCAAACCCAAAGAGGAGGAGGAGGAAACAGGAACCCAGTTCCCTTCCAAAGAGCAGGAAGGATCCATCAATGTTTCAGAAGAGGAGGCTGAACCAGGAGTGCCTTGGGAAGGTGAGTTTGCTGGGCAAGTGCTATAACAATTCAAGTCCAAAAGAAGCAAGGAACCATCGCTGTCCTCCATGTCAGCAGGGATGTGAATCCACCCCAGGTTTTCACCCAGGAATAGGCCAAGGTGCTGAATACTTGCCATAATAGTTTAACTACCTTAGGCTGCATCCACATTGGAGAAATAACCCAGTTTGGCACCGTTTTTCAGCATCCTGGCTCAAGAGGCTATGGAATTCTAGGAGTTGGAGTATGTTGTGGGGGTCCAGAGCGGACCCTGGCTCAAGGCTATGGAATTCTAGGAGTTGGAGTATGTTGTGGGGGTCCAGAGCGGACCCTGGCTCAAGGCTATGGAATTCTGGGAGTTGGAGTATGTTGTGGGGTCCAGAGCAGACCCTGGCTCAAGGCTATGGAATTCTGGGAGTTGGAGTATGTTGTGGGGTCCAGAGCGAAGCATGACAGGATCTGCATTTGAAAGTCTTTTGCTCAATCGCAGTCAATCACACTTTCTTGGCAGGATAATGACGGGATAAGTGCGATGTCATATGACAATCTCGTGATCGCACTATAACAACAGGAAAAGGACAGGAGAAGGACATTTCGTCCTCTGTCTGCTACTAGATCTCTGCAGCCTGTCCAATCCGGTTGTTAATGATGTCCTTAACTCTTTGCAGCTTATGTCCGGGGAGGCCCCATCTTCCTTGGTGAGGGAGAAGATAGCTCTGGATTTGAGGATCAGACCAAAGCAGCTGTGCCAGGTACGAAAACTCCTGCAGGACATGCCTGGCTCTTGTCCACTCACACCACCTTTTCTCAAGCCCCTGGCATTCTTCCCATGAGACTGACCTTCAAGCTGCCGAATGTTATCTGTGCTCCCACACATATCTGCTCACTCTCCAGACGGGCATCTTTTCCTCTTCTCTGCCGACTATGGGTGCAATATATCCCATGTGGTTAACTGCCCTCAAGTCGATCCCAACGCATGGCAATCCTGTGGATGAGACATTTCCAAGCCCCACTGTCCTCCACTGCTCTGCTCAGGTCCTGCAAATTTATACCCATGACCTCCCCGATTGAATCTATCCATCTGGCCTGCTATCTCCTTCTCTTTCTGCTGCCTTTCCTAGCATTATTGTCTTTTCCAGTGAATTGTTCCTTTTTATGATGTGGCCAAAGTACAACAGACTCAGTTTCATCATCTTGGTTTCCAGGGAGAGTTCAGGCTTAATCTCTTCAAGGACATCTGTTTGTTTCTTTGGCAGTATCCTCAGCACTCTTCTCCAGCATCACATCTCAAACTAATTGATTTCCTTCCTATCTTCTTTCTTAACTGTCCAGCTCTCACATCCATCCATGGAAATAGGGAATACAATGGCTTGTGTGATTCCAACTTTTGTGCTCAGTTGTATATCTTTGCACCTTAAGATCTTGGCTAGTTCTTTCATAGCTGCCCTTCTCAGTCCTAGTCTCCTTCTGATTTCTTGACTTCAGTCTCCATTGTGATCCATCTTTGAGCCAAGGCATGGGAAGTCTTTATTTCAATCTCCTCATCTTCCACATTGAATATATGTACATCCTCCATGGTCATTATTTTTGTTTTCTTTATGTTTGGCAGTAAGCCTGCCTTTGCACTTTCTTCTCTGTCTTTCCTTAGTAAGTATTCCAAGTCTATGTTGTTTTCCTCTAGTAATACAGTGTCATCTGCATAACTTAGATTGCTGATATTCCTTCCTCCGATCTTCTGCTGATTGATGTTCTTTCCTCTGATCTTCACTCCTCCTAAATCTGCTGTTTATGACATTTTCTGCATAAAAATTGAACAAATAGGGAAATAAAATGTAGCCTTGCCTGACCCCTTTGCCAGTTGGGAACCATTCTGTTTCTCCATATTCTGTTCTAAAAGTGGCCTCATTAGATGAATGTCACGATGGCACAGCTTGAACATAACCATAATAACACACAATAATCTTAAACCCAGTAATTCAGCAATGACATTTCATGGCAGGACCTGAATTGTTCAGATCCTGACATTAAATCCCCACTTTCTTCTTTGCAGAGGAGGAGAGGACAGCCCTAGACTTCAAAGCAGAGGTTGTATCCCGACCCCTAGAAGATGCTCTTCCCTCCCCTACTCCAGGAAAATTCTCCATGGAAGCTCTCCGCATGGCAGCAAAAAGTGAGATCTCAAAACATTGCCTCCCATTTGCTACAGAACTTGGAGCAGGGAATGCTTCCCAGTGAGTGGCATCATTGTGCTATGTAGTAATCCTGGGATAGACAGTTTGCAGAGGCACTAGAGCTTTCCAGCTGGGAGTACTAAATGTTGTTGTGCGCCTTGAAGTCGTTTCAGACTTATGGCAACCCTAAAGCCTTCCTGTGAGGCTAAGAGAGCATGACTTGTCCAAGCTCACCTGGTGGCTGAAAAATAATTCATCCTTACTTCAATCCCGGTCTTGTCTGAACACATGATGTTCCTCTGGTTTCGAAGTGAAAGCTCTTCTTTTAGATGCTTGAGGGCTTTAATACATTAAAAAACTACTTTTTACTCTGCAGTTTCTAAAGAAAAGGCTTTTAAAAACATGGGCCTGGTGCCCCAAATTGGGATTGAGGTCCAACTGTGGGAGGATGGGGTTGGAGGGCAGGACAGGTTGGTGGCTGGCTACCTAGGTTGAGCAAGAAGTATAAGTTAGGTATGCAAAGAAAAGGGATTGACAAGTTTCCAAGGGAAAGCCAACGCAGCAAATGGAAGAATTCTTGGTGGAGACAATTTCTAGTGTCTTGCTCTTTGCAATGCTAGAAATTCAGGGGAACTGCATTCTCACCTCCGCAGTTATACCCCTGCAGTACTCTGCCTTACAAGGTAAAAATGTGATGGCTCACTTGTTCCCCATCTTAGCTAAATACTCACTTTCTCCTCCACAGAGGAGGAGAGGACAGCTCTGGAATTCAAAGCAGAGCTTGTGTCCAGACCCCTCGAAGATGCTCTTCCCTCCAGCACTCCTGGAAAATTCCCAGTGGAAGGTGCCAACATGGCAGCAAAAGGTGAGATCTCAAAACATTGTCCCTCATTCGCCACAGAGTTTGAAGCAAAGAAGGCTTCCCAATGAGTGATATCATTGTGCTACGCAGTAATCCTGGGATATGCAGTTTCCGGAGGCACTACAGCTCTCCAGGTGGGAATTCTAAATGTTGTTGTGTGCCTTCAAGTCGTTTCCGACTTATGGCAACTCTAAGGTTAACCTATCATGGGGTTTGCTTGGCAAGATTGGTCCGAGGGAACTCGCATTTGCCTTCCTCTGAGGCTGAGAGAGTGTGACTTGCCCAAGCAAACCCAGTGGGTTTCTGTGGCTTTGAACCTGAGGCTGAATCCCCACACCTGCAAAATAATTCATCCTTACCTATCATCGGGCTTTCTTGGCAGGTTTCTTCATAAGGGCTTTGCCATTGCCATCCCCTGAGGCTGAGAGAATGTAACTTACCCCAGTGGGTTTTTATGCTGGAGAAGGGAATTGAACCCTGGTCTCCCAGAGTCATGGTCCAACACTCAGCCCACTACACCGCGCAAATATTCACATGTTCAAATATTCCAAAGGCTCCTAAAACAGAGCTGTCCCTTTACATATTATATAGGAATGCATACATACACTGGTGTGTGTTTTTTAAATGGTGAAACCACGCTCGTTGTACTTAGTTCCCCAACCTGTCCTGCCCTCCAGCCACCCCAACCCCTGCATCCCAATTGGGGCATTGGAAAAAGCATTTTTCCCTAGAAACTGCAGACTCAAAAGTGTGCGTGTGTGGGCTTTTTAATTGCATTAAAGCCTTCCGGCATCTAAAAGAAGTGATTTTCACTTTCACAGGACCAGGATCAAGGTTGAATTATTTTGCAGGTGTAAATTCAGCCTTAAAGTGGACCCAGTGCTGTGTGAATGGGCCCAGATGCCTTTAACAGTCCCCCAAAATGTACCTTGGGACAGTGTATGTCAGCTTTCTAGCACAAAACTCTTTAACTCCTTCTCCAAACTACAAATCCCAGGATTCAGTAGGATTAAAGAGTAGCAATAATGTTCTTTTCTACCCTTTCTCCACTTCTCTAGGTCCAGAGCAGTCATCTGGAGGAGTGGTGTTGCTCAGTTTGTGCCTTCTGATGGCAGGCGTTATAGTTACCTTCCTTATTCTAGGAGCCCTCCTCTTCCGAAGATGCCGCCATTCGAACTCGGCACTCCGTCCCTCTGCTTTTGCCACAGAGCTTTAGCATCTTCTTGGCAGCTGTAATAATGGAAACAGAGTAAAACAAAATGATGGGGCATTGAAGCCCTTCCTAACTGCATTCGCATGGTCTTCTCACTCCAAGGTTTGCAAGATGGGATGAATCCACTCTGCAGAATTAAAGCAGTTTGACACCACTTTAACTGCTATGATGCAAAATATTAAAATCTGTAGGTACTGTATTTAAACTGGTTTGTCAGAGAGATCCCAGGATTATAAAGGACGGAGTCACGGCAGTTAAAGTGGGATCAAACTGCTTTAATTCTCTCGTATGAGATGACCATAAACTCATGGTCATCTCATGCAGGAAAGTCTCCAGGTTTCTCAGACCAGAGGGACACCTTGAATTACAGCTGGCCCTCCGCATTTGCGCCTTGCTTTTATGAATTTGATTATTGCGGGTTTGATTAATATGTTCTCTCTAGGAATTTCTGAGTCCTCCAGCGCAATTCTGCCAGAAGTTGACCATAGGGTTTTGCTGGAGAACTTAGAAGTTTCCAGAGAAACTACTTCTCTAGGCATTTGTGGGTTCTCCAGCATGATTCTGTGATCAGTGTCTAGCAGCTGTTGACCATAGACTTGCATTAGTGGCCCTGGAGATTCCTAGAGAGGTTCTGTATTCTGTTGCATTCAGTGCAGATAATACAGCAAACTACAAAACCCAGGATTCCATGGCCGTTAAAGTCGTATCACAGAGCTATAATTGTGTCGCATGAAAGCACTCGTCTGTTGCAATTTTTCCATGGAGTTGGTTCTCATCTACTAAAACAATGATGGATCTTTTATGAACTGTCTTCATTCAACGTGAAGGCGAAGGCTTTTGGGGCCGGCATCCATCCTGTTTTGTGGGTTTTTTGGGCTATGAGGCCATGTTGTAGAAGAGTTTCTTCTTGATGTTTCACCTGCATCTGTGGCTGGCACCTTCAGGGAAGGATGGCATGGAAGAGAGTGGGGTGTATGTACTGTTGGTTGAGAGGAAGCGATTTACATGTTAATCTGCATATTGTTTTTGAATGGCAAGGCCTCAGAAGGTCTTTTTAATTAGGGTTGCCATAAGTCAGGACCTCCAAACCGGGATAAATGTAGGACAACATTTTCAAATGTAGGACTTTTTTTTTCAATGGAGGACACATGAAATAATTTGATTTTTAAAAAATGTTAATATACAGTAAAGTCCCGTTAATGCGACCTTCATTGAGCCGACCTTCCAGTTTATCTGATGTCAGACTGGTCAGTAGGCGTGGCTTGGAGCCCTTGCCACGCCCCCAGCCAGAAAGGGCCCCAAGCGTGCCACCACCACAGGATAGGGCTGAGGAGGCAGCCTCCTCGAAGAGGCTGCATCCTGGGCCCAGGCTTGTCCTCCCTGGCCACGGAGGACAGATAGGACCGAGGATGCAGCCTCCTCAAAGAGGAGCACATTTGGGCATAGAATATGGATTCTTTTAACATGGCTTCTTGCATATTTCAGATGTTTGAAATTCACACTCTCTCACCTTCAGTGAGCGCATGCCTCAGAAGCTGACTGTTATCTATATCATCATCACTATCATTGTTAAAAGAAGGGAAACCTGTTAGCATTAAAAGCACCCAAAATACACAGAAAGTGCACTTTGGGGGGGGGAACCTTTGAAACTGGGCACCCTCCTCCTCCTCCTCCTCCTTGCCATGCTCCAAGAAAGGGCGCTGGCCCAGAGTCTCCCTCCTCCTCCAAGGGTCCACCTCCTCCTTGAGTCTGGCCAATGGCAGAGTGGGGCTGGAAACATTGGCCGGCCAGCCTCAAGGGGACGAGTGTTCCCTTTAGGCGCGATGGCTGCTGGCCGGGGCCCAAACCTGGGACTTAGAATGAACCGGACCGTGACCGTGCCAGTACCCCCAAAACCGTTACAATCACGGGCGCAGCTGGGTTATGGAATCCCTATATTTAATTAATGATCCATTGTCTGATGGGAAAAACCCTGACCCTGGGAGGTTTCTCATTTGCATTTGCTGAGTCCTGATTTTGGTGTTTTTCAGGACCGGGAGCCAAACTTCCTTTACTTTAGGGTTTCTTCTTTCCTGTTGGAGTTGTCCAGGTGTTTGCGGATTTCAGTGGCTTCCCTGCGCATTCTGGCCTGATGGCTGTTGGCGTGGTCCAGAATTTCAGTGTTTTCAAACAGCATTTTGTGCCCAGGATGGTTTGTAATGTGTTCTGGTACAGCTGATTTTTCTGGCTGACCCAGTCTGCAGTGTCTCTCATGTCCCTTAATTCTTGTCTGCACACTGCGTTTGGTGGTCCCTAGGTAGACATGTCCGCAGCTGCATGGTATGCACTAAACTCTTCCTGCGGCTGTGAGAGGCCTCTCTGGTCCTTGGCCGAGCGAAGCATTTGCTGGATTTTCTTCGTCGGTTTGTAAACCATTTATAGGTTGTGTCTCCTCACCAGTTTCCCTATTCTGTCTCTGACTCCTTTGCCGTACAGTGAAAAACACCTTCCCTTTGGTGGTTGCTTGTCTTCACTCCTCTGGGTTTCCTGGGTCTTGCAGCACTTCCAATGTCTGAGATTGAATAACCATTCGCCTGTAGAGCTGGCGAAACATCAGGAATAAACTCTTCCAGAACACAGCTTCATTGCTTGAAAAAGCCTCCGAAAACTATGTCTTCATTTGGTCACAAATTCTTGTCTCTTCTGTATCAAAATCATGCCGACAACACGCTTGTCCCAAGTCAATATTCCTTGAAGGCTTGCAGTGCTTTGCCATGTGCTCACACTGCAGAAATAGCGTTTTGAACCATGGCAGCTAAAGCACTGTCAAACTGCGTTAATTCTGCCGGGTAGAGGAAGCCCTGGAGCTGGAAAAGTTCCCTTTTTTGGACTACAGCTCCCAGAATCCCCCAAATCAGAGAGCAGATGTCAGGAAAAGTATTAGCTATGGAAAAGGGCATACTGGGCAAGGTGGGACGTGTCCACACGGCAGAATTAAAGCGGTCTGACACTGCTTTTTAACTGTCATAGCGCCATCTTGTGGAATTCAGGGGTTTGTAGTTTGGCGAGTTATTAAAAGTGGGGTCAAAGCGCTTTTATTCTGCAGGGTCGGTACACAGGCTGCATCCGCACTGGAGAAATAACCCGGTTTGGCCTCGCTTTATCACTTTCTGGCTCAAGGCTATGGAATTCTGGGAGTTGGAGTTTGTTGTGGGGCCCAGAGCCCACAACAAACTCCAACTCCCAGAATTCCATAGCCTTGAGCCAGAAAAGAGTTATAGCAGTGCCAATCCGGGTTATTTCTCCAGTGTGGATGCAGCCACAGATCATTCCAAGCGATTTTCTCTTCAGATCGCTGCGCCTACAATTCCCATAACCCTTTGCCGTCGACTCCGATGGCTGGGGCTGATGGGAGTTGTAGGCCATAGGGCTTGAAAGGCGAAGAGCTTTTCTTTCCCCCTCCCAATTTCCCATCATGCTGTGCTTGTGACGTCACTTCCTCGTTCATCTTTGGGAACCGGGGAGGGGCGGGGCAAGCCCTTTTCGTTTATTGGTAGCTCGAGGAGTTCTATGAGGGAAAAGATTATTGACAGGGAAGAAACAGCCGTTGCGTGTCGTCATGGTTACGACGCACGGAACCGCGGCGGCAAGTCCCCGGATGCGGCCGCCAATTCGTTACCCTCCTGAGGGGAGAGACGCCCCGCCCTCACGCTCGTGACGTCACGCGCACGGCGGCGGGAAGGGAGTAGGGCGAGGCGCATGCGCGCGCGATCTCACTTCCGGAACTTCCCCCTCCTCATCCCAAAAGGTGAAGGTAAGCCCCGCCCCTTTCCCTCTCAGACGCCTGTTGATGACGCCTTTGGGCGGCGCCGGCGACCCCTGAAGGAAAGAGGCGGCGACGGGAGCCGGGAGCCCAGGCCTCCGGTCCGTCTCGCTCCCGGCGGAGCCACAACGGTGAGACGCCGCGGCGGCGCTGGGATCGGGCTCCTCTTTCTCCTTTTAAGCCCCCCTCGGCCTCCGTAGCCCCCCTTTCTAGAAAGCGAGACACTCCCTCCCCCCCTCTATGGCCACGCTGCCTTCCCGACATCCTCCGCGGCAGTTGGGCCCTTGGCCGCCTTGGGCCCCTTCCCCCTCCGTGGCCACGCCCCCTTCGCACCCCTAGCCACGCCCCTTCCCAGTTCTAGGGCTTTGGAGCTGGTCTCTGTCTCTCCTGCACTGAAGCCCCGCTTGGCCTCGGCTGCTCCGGGAGGGCGAGGGGGAGACCCCAGGCCCAGGTAGGCCAGGAGGGCTGGGGAGTGGGAGGCCTGTGCCTCCCAGGGATCCAGCCACTGAAACTGGGAGGATCTGTGGAGCCTAAACCAGTGGTCCTGCCCTTCAGGAGGTTTGGACTTCAGCTCCCAGAAGCCTCGGCCACGTTGGGCAGTAGCCTGGGATTCTGGGAACTGGAGTCCAAAATCCCTCCAAGGGCACAGTTTGGAGCTCACTGGACCAGGTCGGCTGTAGAGAACAGCAGCCAGGAGTGCGAAAGTGAAGCACACTGATCTAGGATGGAGGGCGCCTGGCCTCAGGAGACTTGTCCGCGTGAAAGGGATCTAGGAGTCCAAGGAGACCACCAGTTGAGCACGGGTCGAGAGTGCCATGCAGCAGCTAACAAGGCCAATGCGATGTTAGGCTGCGTTAATCGAAATACAGTGTCCGGATCAAGCGAAGTAATAGTCCCACTCTATTCTGCTCTGGTCAGGCCTCACCTGGAATAATCCTGGCTCCACTTCTGGGCACCATTATTCAAAAAGGACATTGAGAAACTGGAGCCATGTGTCCAAAGGAGGGAGACTAAAATGGTGAAGGGTCTGGAAGCCATGAAGCCCTATGAGGAAGGACTTGGGGAGCTGGGGATGTTTAGCCTGGAGAAGAGAAGGCTAAGAGGGGATATGAAGATAGCCCTGTTTAGGGAGCAAGCTTGTTTTCTGCTGCTCCAGGGAATAGGACACAGTGGAGCAATGGATGCAAGCTACAGGGAGAAAGTTCACTGAACCCTTAGAAAGAACGTCTATGAAGCCCTCTGAGGAGCTACTGAAGGTGCTGGTCTGTTTAGCTTGGTGACATGAGAGCCCTGTTTAAGTACTTGAAGGGGTGTCACATTGAGGAGGGAGCAAGCTTGTTTTCTGCTGCTCCAGAGACTAGGACCCAGTGGAGCAATGGATGGAAGTTGCAGGAAAAGAGATTCCAGCTCAGCTTCCTGAGAGTAAGGGCAGTTTGACCATGGAACACACTCCCTTGGAGATTTTGGTGGAATCTGAAGCTGGATGGCCATCTGTTTGAGGTGCTTTGATTGTGATTTCCTGCATGGCAGATGGGGTTTGGACTAGGTGGCCTTTAGGATCTCCCCCAACTCTATGATTCTATGATACCATTTGAATTGAGAACAAAAACAGCAAAATGCATCTTTGAGAATAACTACGAAGGGAGTTTTCTTTCTCTCTCTCTTTGTGGGTCAGGTACAGAATACTTGATCAGCCTACATAGGATCATTCTAGAGAGCCAGTATTCAGAGACATCGCCATCTTGGTCTGGAATATCAGTTCACAAAGGGATCTTGTGGGATCTTTGAGAATAACTGAGTGAAATAAGTTTTCTCTCGCTTTTTGTGAGTTAGATATGCCCCCCTTCATTGAACTCACCCAAAATGCTTGAAACCAGAAATGTTGGGTTTTTCAGATTTTGGAACATTTGCAATAACATAATGAGAGATCTTGGAGATAGGACCCAAGTTTAAACGCAAGCTTCATTTATGTTTCGTATATAGCTTATGCACAGAGCCTGAGAGCAATTTTGTACATCATGTTTTTAATAATTTTGTGCATGAACCAAATCAAGAAGCAAATGTGTCCCTATCTCAGCCACCCATGAAAGACGTTGGGGATTTGGGGGCATTTGGGGATAAGGGAGACTCGGCCCGTGTGATACAGGTATCCAGGTAGATCCAGAATTGGTGGGGCACAATCGGAACAAAACTGGATGCAGAAAGTACTGCTGTAGTAACTCTGCTGACTGACAAGCATTAACCGAATTACGGCTAGGAATTAAGAAAACTTGGTGACAGTGCGACAGGTGATAATGCCAATGTATTTCTTTTATCATTAAGGTATGGTATGTGCGGTGGGGGATTCTGGCATTTGTAGTCCCCTCAAAAAGATAATGTTTCCAAGATCTGGATGTGTCATTAGATTTGCACTAGATTAGGAAAGATTTTTAATTTTCTTTGCTCACTCCAGAACTGTTTCTCAACCCGCTGTCAATTATGCTGCTGAAATGAAGGGGGGAGCGTGTTGTAACTAAGAGTGGGTGACGGTGGAAAGAGTTTAGTACTCATGGTATGCTCAGAATTCTTGAGTTCTGGCTGGTGGATCTCAGTCTTTGACCAAAAAATCCCAGCAGATCCAGCAAGAAGGAGGTCTGCCTGGTTCTGCAAACGAGGGTTGAGATCTGTTGTCCTCTCAGAGCATCATCCTCTGAGAGGCTCAGTCTTGCAAAATGCAAAATATTTGGATGGGAGGTGACTAGTGTGTTTCTGATACTGGCTCCTCGCTGCTGAACAGTTTGAAGTGAGTTTTCATTCATCTCCCTGCTCTGCACCTTGTATGCTGATAGAGTGGATAGAGCTACCTAGGTATCTTGAATGGCCAATCCAATTGGTAAAGGAGTACCAAACCTTTCCAGCGACTAGGTGTGTGGAAAAGTTTCTCCAAAGCCTCCGGGGCTTAAAAAGCAAATAAACATTAGTATTTTGTGCTGTTGCGTTTAAAGGAGCAGCAGCAGGACCTCCTCTCTGTCTGAGAAGTAGAGAATAAAAATACTGAGCCAAATTTGTCCCTTTTCCAAGCCAGGCTGAGACACATTTTGATTTTGGTTTTGAGGGAAAGATGAAAGAAGGCCGTCAGTCACCTGTAATTCCACTTTGCATGCATGATGTCTAGTCTGGATAGTGGACAGTTCAGCAAACATAGTGTCTTGGTTCTGGTGAGGAATTGATTGTTCCAGCAAATGTCTAGTTCTCAAGGCTTTGAGGGTAGATTTCAGAAAGTGTAGGCGCAATGGCCAGCCAAATCCTGCAGCCCACTGTGAGAGCAAAGGGAGAACTGGAAAGAGTTTGTGGCCAACCTGGGGGTTGGCTTTTCCATGTTGTTGTTTTTTCTCCTTCTTTGTCTGGAAACATGGGGGCAAGTAGGATGTAAGATGCTAAATGAACAAATCGCTGATGAATGGAAGCAGTCCCCTCCTTGTGGCCTGTCAGTTTTCTTTTCTAGAAGAGGAAGCTCTTGTTGGGCTGTTGGTTTCATTTGCAGTAGGCTCCACATTTGCTGGGCTTAGGGACTTAGGACACCTGTGAAAGTGGAGGGGGAGTCTTTTGTTTACTTAAGAAAACACTTATCTAGGCATTTGTAGGTTCTCCAATGCAACTCTATGATTAACATCTACCAGAGGTTGTCCATAGAATTGCACTGCAGGACCTACAAATACCTAAAGAAGTGTTCTCTCTAGGAATATCTAGGTTTTCCAGCATGATGTCTACAGGCATTGCCCATAGAGTTGAGCTGGAAGACCTAGAGATTCCTAGAGATAATTTATTAATCAAATCCATAAATAATCAAATCCGCAAAAGTCAAAGCTGCAAATGCGGAAAGCTGACTGTCTATCCTGCTTTTTCCCTTTCTTGGGTTAATCAAGGCAGTTTACAAGGTTTAGAATAGAATCAGATGAAAGTTCACATCACTTGAACTTGAAAAAAAAATATTAGCAAACTGTCCATAGGATTAAAATTACATTGGTTTCAAAAAAAAAAGGGAAAAAAGAAAGGACAATAATACAAATAATCCAGCACATTATTAAAAGTATTTTCCTTGTATGCAGCCAATTGCCAAAGACCTATGGGAGCAGGGAGGGAAGACTTTGAATCCCATCAGTTCCCTTTTGGCTGAAAGACAATCTTTCCTCTTTTTCTTACAGGAGCATTGGAACCATGAAGGAAGCCATTCAGGCCAGGAAGTATTGGGGGGCATCCCCCGGCCTGCAGAATACAATGGGCCATCGGGACAAGATCTGCTGTCCTTCTCGGGAGTGGGGCGAACGTGAACCCAAACGTGGAGGTGGTGGCTGCTTTGAGGGCAACCGGAGATTGGGCTACACCAGCAAAAAGCCTCCGGGCTTCGACCCCTTGTCCTCCGGCAGCGATGAGGAAGAGAAAGGGAATTGGGATCATCCCTGCATGTCCAGCTGGGGAGTGTCAGGGAGTACATCTGATCCCACGCAAAACAAAGCCAGCAGCACTGGGAAGGTTGCCCGAAGTGGAGGACGGGCCTGGCCCTTTGAAGTGAAGGCAGTTGCCAATTCCCGGGGTCGCCCACAGCTACTGGGAGGCACCTTGAGGCGGCATGGCTCCCGGCGTCGGCGCCAGCGGGCCCTGCAGGCCTTCCGGATGCTTCTGTATTCCAAGAGCTCCTCCCTGGCTTTCCATTGGAAGCTCTGGGGCAAAATGGCCTGCAAGGGGCGTCGCCGGTCTGGGACAAAGCGGGCACGGTCCTCCCTGTCCCTTTCCCCTGGGTCACAGCCTGATGACGACCACCTTTCTATCTACAAGAAAAGCTGCCCCTTAGGGGAAGAGGACTGCCAGGGCCGAGCCAAACACCGGCCTCGCTCTGCCCCCTTCAAGTCCCACCTTTCCTCTGAGCCCCACCTGGACTACGGGTTGGATGGAGCCTTCCCCGCGTCTTCGTCCGTGCCACAGACCTCTCGCCTCAGCTTGCTGGGAGCCCTGATGGAGGACGCTTCCTCTTACCCTCAGTATGTGGAGCTGCAGAGGGTCAGTTTTGACAAAGATTCTGGAGGCATGGAGCTGGATGAGGAAGAGACGGCTGCCATGCTCAAATACCCTACTGGGGGGGTCCAAGCCTCCCCCAGGACTCGGAAGGTTGGCGAGGCCGAGATCGGCCTGGATGGAGAGCGAGGTAAACCTCAGGCCCTCTCCCCTGTCTGTGAATCTGGCAGAGGGGTTGTGGCGCTAATGAAGCAGGGCTGTTGTTCGGACTAGGCACTGTGTTCTCTTTTTAATCAACTGCCCTCTCTATTGTATTCCTCCATGTGGGATTGTACACAAAGTATGTGGGGGGGGGTATAATCATGCAGAATGCAAATGGTGGAGGTCATTAGTTTTGATCTCATTTGATCTGTAAACCCAAATTTGGAAACATTCCTCTTTTTTGGACTGCAGCTCCCAGAATCTTCCATACTGCATCCCCCCCCCCCCAAAAAAAAAAAACATGTTTGCAAATTCTGCTCTATACCAGTCAGATGGTCAAAGCTGCCTTGCCAATGGCAAGAACGTTGTCATACTTTGATACAACTTGAATAGGTCTACCATGACCGCAGCCTGTGGAATCCTGGGACTGTAGTTTGGTGAGGAGCCAGAGCTCTCTGTCAGAAAATTTCAAAATGCCTCATGAAACAGTAGATCCCAGCATTCCTTGGGATAGAACCTTGGCCACTAAAGTGGAGCCATAGGACTACCGTGTGTAGCACGAAGGAACCTTCTGAACTCCCAGTTCACAATGTTTGTTTATTCCAGAGATAACTTTACATGAGTGGGATAGAACAGGATGTTAAGTGAATCAGTAATCTCTGCAGAATGCCAGTACGCTCAGAGCAGTTCAGTGTTTAAAATAATGATGTGCAATTCAACTGACACTATGGCCAAAAGGGAAGAGAAAGATGAAGAAATTCAGGTGTTCGGGTGGGATTCTGTTTGGGGCCACTTCAGGGTCTCTCTGGTCCCATGGGGGATGCACACCTGTCATTTTCTGGTTGGAGGTTTCAGCTCTTTGGTGATGGGTTAGACAGGACATAGAAGCAAAATAGCTTGGATGGGAGAGAACTCAATATCTTGAGGCAGGCTCTATCTCCTGACAGTCGGAGCACATTTCTAATTCACATTTAAAACAACATCCCTGTTTCTAATGAGGGTGTGCTGCCATGATATCTGGGGATTATTGCAAGGCCCTCAACAACCTCCTGGGTCTCTCTCACTGGCTTATAGGCCCCCTGGATGGTCTCCCCAATGGCTTTGCGTCCCTCACTCCTGACGGTGACCTCTGCTCCCTCCCTGGAGTGGCGGATGCCACCATCCTCATCAGCAACGTCTGTAGCATTGGAGACCACGCGGCTGAGGAACTCTTCCAAGGCCCCCGGGACAAGGAGAGGCTGCTGGATCCTTCTGGAATCAAGCTGGAAGTGGGGAGCCAGCAGGCAGAGTCGGCCGCTGAGGGAGGGCAAGAGAGGTTCGGCGAGAAGATGGCCCAGCACAGCCCACTGAGGGAAGAACACATCACCTGTGTGCACAGTAAGGACATGTGTGAGCGAGTGAGTGTGCGAGGCCAGGGAGCAATCATATGGGGCAGCCCAGCCATATCTGTAGGGTTACACAATTTTGCCTTGCCAAGCCCATTACATTTCCTCTAAGGCTGGAAAGGGAGGGGGGGAAGGTTACAGTGAATTGATTGCAAAAAAAGCAACACAAGAGCACCGTAACACACACTATAAGTTGTCAAAAAGAGATGCGCGTTAATCTGTTTCAGCATTTAAAAGCAAAGGAGGAGACAAAAGGAATCTTGCAGTCACTTTGCTATTTTTATTTCCCACCTTTCCTCAGCCTGGGACTCAGGGCCTGTTACAAAGGTACAAACCACTACGGCTACATAAAAAACTTCATCTCATATAAAAAGTTAAACTAGCAATGGAATTAAAAGCAGTTCAGCAAATGGCCATTTAAAGAGAGCAACAAATAATGGAGCCCATTCAGGGAAGCCCCTTTCTTTCTGAACAGTCAGTCCTCAGAGGCCTTCCGAAACCAAAAGGCATTTTCTTTCTTCTGAAGGGATAACAAGAAGGGCTGTTGAGTTCAGCCCAGTTCTTCAGAAGATATGTATTCATCTGCAGAAGCAGATTGAAATCCACAAGACTCATGCTGATTAATTAGGCCTAATGGGGCTGAAAAGGTCTTCCCACCCTCTTCCCTTTTTATGCACAGTTTGAGGTGTTAGATTTCCTGCATGGCAGAATGGGGTTGGACTGGATGGCCCTTGTGGTCTCTTCCAACTCTACGATTCTATGATTCTGTTGGGCTGAGGCCCGTCTGCCTTCAAGTCCTTTCTGACTTATGGTGATCCTAAAGTGAACCTATTACAGGATTTTCTTGACCAGATTTATTCATGGGGGTTTGCCTTTGCCTTCCTCTGAGGCTGAGAGAAATGGGTTTCCATGGTTGAGCAGGGGTTTGAACTCTGGTCTCCAAAGTTTTAGTCCAGTGTTCAAACCACTATGCCACACTGGCTCTGTAATGTCAGCACTTGGGAGCATTTGCGTATTCACTCTAGAAACAGCTGCCCTCATTCCCTGCTGTACTTTAAGAAATTACACCTGTTTCCCTGGCAAGCCATCCCTCCCCTCTAGGCTGGGCTCATGACAAGTCCAAGTAGACCAAAAATTGAACATGAGTCAACAATGAGATGCGGCAGCTAACAAGGCCAATGCGATTTTAGGTTGCATCAATAGAAGTATAGGGTCTAGATCAAGAGAAGTAATAGTGCCACTGTATTCTGCTTTGGTCAGACCCCACCTGGAATATTGTGTCCAGTTCTGGGCCCCACAATTCAAAAAGGACATTGAGAAACTGGAGCATTTCCAAAGGAGGGTGACCAAAATGGTGAAGGGTCTGAAAACCATGAAGTCCTATGAGGAATGACTTAGGGAGATGGGGATGTTTAGCCTGGAGAAGAGAAGGTTAAGAAGCTTGAAGGGGTGTCACATTGATGAGGGAGCTAGTTTTCTGCTACTCCAGATAATAGAATACAATGGCGCAATGGATTCAAGCTACAGGAAAAGAGATTCCACCTCAACTTTAGGAAGAACTTCCTGAGAGTAAGGGCTGTTCGACAGTGGAACACACGCTTTCCTCAGAGATTGTGGTGGAGTCTCCTTCCTTGGAGGTCTTTAAACAGAGGCTGGATGGCCATCTGTCAATGGGGATGCTTTGATTGAGATTTCCTGCATGGCAAGAGGGTTGGACTGGATCAGGGCCCTTGTGGTCTCTTCCAACTCTGATTATATGATTCATTTTTTCCGGGGCACCTGAGAGGTTGTGTGCTTGCTCTTCCTTCTCCCCAGGGATGTAGCCGGGGGGGGGGGGGGCTGGGGGTCCGGCCCCCCCCCCCTCCATTAGAAAAATGAATGGTGTGTGCTGCTGCGCCGCCGCACTCAAGCCCCATTATAATGGTGGCACTTAGTCTGGACCCCCCCCTCCCCTTCCTAAAATCCTAGCTACGTCCCTGTTCTCCCCGACTCCTCCAGCCTTCCAAGCTGGGCTCCGGTTCCAGCTCGGCCTGCTGAGGCAGGGTACCATGTCTTCAGCTTTCTTCTTTCCTTGCCACCAGACATCCTGGACGAGTTCCTGCAAACGTACGGCAGCCTCATTCCTATCAGCGTGGACGAGGTGGTGGAAAAGCTGGAGGACATCTTTCAGCAAGAGTTCTCAACGCCTCAGAGGTATGGCTTGCTTTGCCTTTCCTCCCTGCCTGCCCCACTCCAGCACCCTCCTTCCTCCTTGGGGAAACCAAGGGAAAGTATGTCTCTGACCTGTGTCAAGTCAAAGGCTTTCATGGCCGGCAGCCATAGATTTTTGTGGGGTTTTTTTGGGCTATGTGGCCATGTTCTAGAAGAGTTTATTGCTGATGTTTTGCCAGCCACGGATGCAGGCAAAACGTTAGGAATAAACTCTTCTAGAACATGACCACAGAGCCCAAAAAGCCCAGCAAAAGCTATCTCTAACCCCCAGTGTTCCCTATCCTGCAATGATTGACCATTTTTTCACAAGGAAGCTTTTGCTTATTAAAATATGTATATCCTAAGCTCTGTCTGGAGGTCTCAGGGTGGTGAAACTAAAACAGTGTAAATAATGGAATTTAAAAATATCTGAAAGGATGTTATGTAGATGGAGCAAGCATGTTTTCTGCTTGAGAGAGACTGGAACATGGAAGGATAGATTTAAATTACAAGAAAAGATAGCCTACCTCAACATTTAGGGGAACTTCTTCACTATAAGAGCTGTTTGAGAGTGGAATTTAGAATGCCTCCGGGGGTGGTGGGTTTTCCTTTATAGGCCATTTTGAACAGAGGTTGGATAGTCATCTTTCAGGAGTGCTGTAGTTGTGGATTCCTGCAAGGCAAGCGGTCGGCCATTGGGTCTCCCTTTCTACTGAAGATTCTAAAATGATTTTAAATGACCCAGAACATTTAAAAGACACTTTAAAAGACAAATTAAAACCAGTTGAAATAGATTTGAATGATTTATAACCATGTAGAAGTGAGAAGTTGTGAAATACAAATTGGGCCCTTCTCTGAAGCCGCTCCAACTTACCTGTATCCTTCTTAAAATGAGACACCCAGAACTGAACATATTACTCTGGATGAGGCCTGACTAGTGTAGAATATAGTGGAACTATGACTTCCCTTGATTTGGAAACTGGTTCTTTAATGCAGCTTAAATATAATTCATATAAAAGAAAAAATACTATAAATTATTTTATTAAACATTTTCCACTGAGGGATGAAACAGAGAGGAAAAGGTTTTCTGGTAATTTAATGTGGGTTCCAAACCATAGTTCATAATTGCACAAACATTTCACAGAATGAATGTTTTTCAGGCCTGTGCAAAGGTGTGTGTTGGAGGTAGAAAAGTCAACATCTCTAGGTGCCAGCA
Source organism: Sceloporus undulatus (assembly GCF_019175285.1). NCBI lineage: Eukaryota > Metazoa > Chordata > Lepidosauria > Squamata > Phrynosomatidae > Sceloporus > Sceloporus undulatus. The sequence continues at coordinate 118,285,817 of NC_056527.1, forward strand.
TTTCAACAATGTGCTTCTGAGTGCTAAAATTGGCCTTGTGTTTCTAAATGGGAGAGCGCTGAAGGTGACCTGCTTTGTAGTCAAAAAGGGTCATGAGAGAAGGTGTGTGGAAACTTGGTGTCTAGAAAGAATATATTGCTGTACAGTACTTGAAATTCTAGAAGCTAATGGTAGGAAAGGGGATATTGAAAATATGCCTAACTATGAACAAAGTGACTACAGTGCTGAGCACCCCACTTCCCAGTAAAGCTAGAGGGGACTGCCATTTCAGAGAAGTTCTAGGAGGGCTGCATTCCAGTGGTGGCCAGAGCCAAATACAAAAAGGTGGAGCCCAAAGTACAAACCTGTTATTGCTTAAAGCCCTTACTACCAGAAAGTGAACCTGAGGGGATGCATTTCAACCTTTTAGAGGGGAGGAAGGATAATCCTGGTGTACAATCTGGAAAACCACTGAAATATGGTGGTTTGCGGGAGAGGGGTGTGGGATGTCTAGGGAGGGTCAGAGGGCATGGGGTGCAGAGAGATTGGGATGGGGAGGCAGATTGCAGGAGACCCAGGACCCAAGGGCTTTCCCCTGCTGAAGTAACAGAGGACTTTTCCTTTCTCTGGTATATTCCTGCAGGAAAGCCTTGGTCAACCAGCTGATCCAGTCCTACCAGCGTATGCCAGGCAATGCCATGGTCCGGACCTTCCGTGTGACCTACAAGCGCCACGTGGTCACCATGGATGACTTGCAGACACTCTATGGGCCCAACTGGCTCAACGACCAGGTATGACCTGTTTTAAGGGTCCCTGGGATAATGTATGGCAAGGGCAAGGCAGATGGTGTGCCAAGTGCACATAATGCATGCTGCATGTAACCCCAAATGATGTGTCAGGTGCACAGTCCGCTATCCCTTCCCTCTTTCTGAGATCAGAAGATTGGGGAGGGGAGAGATTCAGTATGTTGCAGTAGCTTAGAATAGTTACTTTTTGGATTACCACTCATAGAATGCGTCATGGCCAGTAGCCAATCATGTCTGGACTACAGCAATGTGCTCTACATGGGGCTAACCTTAAAGAATGTCTGGGAGCTTCAAATGGCACAACATAAGATATCAACTGATATGGAAAAGTGAGATTCCACTACTCCATTACTGAGAAACCTGCACTGGTGGCTGGTTGCTTTCCTGGCTCACATCAAGATGTTGGTTTCACTGTTTGAACCCCTAACCATTCAAGGCCTGGCTATCTAAAGACCTCCAATCTCTTCAGACAAGGCCCTCTTGAGAATACCATCCCCTGCAGAAGGCATCTTGACAGACATTTAGAGCAGAGTTCTTTTATGGCGGGGAAAGAGCAATAAATACATCTTGCAGCTTTAAAATGTAACTCTTCCAAGCTCACTGCAGGTGTTTGCGAACTGATGGTTTTTGCAAGGATCGGTTTCCAGCTATCAGAGCTCTTCTTAGTGTGCCGCACTACCTCTGTTCTTTGCTTTTAAATTGATATTTTAAATGGTTTTAAGTCAAGAAACTGTTGAATGCCGTTTCAGTCACAATTTTCAACATGCTTTTAGTGACATGTGGTTTTACTTGTATTTCCTTTGCATCCTACAAGCTGCCCTGAGTCTCAGCCTTGGGGTGGGGTGGAGGTGAGGGAAGCAGGGTATGAATAAAAGAACAGAACATCATGTAGAAGCTTGGCCTACCTGTACAGGCCAGTTCCCAACAAGCAGCTCACAGAGTACAGAATCTCATTAGCTGTGTTGCAGCCAGCATTGATTGGCAGCTCTTGGGATAGTAACAAATGTAGTCAGAAAGCAGCTTCAGGTCTCCTTGAAGTCTGCCATTTTACTCAAGGAAAGAGGTGCAAATGTTCTGTTTGTATGTACTGAGATGATCAGGTTTATGGCTCTGTAACCAAGCCCACTTAGCATTTCTTTTTTTCCCCCGCACCTTGTCTGAACAGGTCATGAATATGTATGGAGATCTTGTTATGGACACGGTGCCAGAGAAGGTGAGCATCTGATCCTGAGTTTTCCAACTCGAGAGGTAGGTCAGGAGGTTACAATGATTGTAAAGGCTTGGTTGCCTTTAGCAGATGGAAATGGACTCCTACTCCCTCTCCTTTTGCCATGGGTCCAGAATTATGGAGACGGAAGGGACAACCAGGGCCATGTAGGAAAGTTGTTGTCTTATTGTTGGGATGGGCAACTCTGGTGGGCCTGAGGGGAACCTCTATGCCCCAGAAACCTCCAAGAGTCACAAGGGCTCCTGGAAAATAAAAGTGGTCAAAAGTCTGTGATCTGATTCTCAGAAATGGATATTTTTGACGCTGAAGAAGAAGGGATTGCAATTTAGTTAATAAGTCAATTCATGGGGTCCTAGAGTTGAAGGGTACTGTACCTCAAGGGCCATCCAGATTCTGCCATGTAGGAATCCACCCTCAAAGCCCTTTCTTTGACAGATGGCCATCCAGCCTCAGTTTAAAAACCTCCAGAGAAGGATAACCCACCACACTCTGAGGGAGCATCTTCCACTGCCCAACAGCTCAGAAAGTTCTCGTTTTACCCAGAGGCTTCCAGGAGCAGCAGCTCACCCTTTTTTGGCCAAGAAAGCATCTATTTAGGGATTCTGGAGGTGTTGAGGGCCACAAAACTTTCCTTGATGGCCACATGCTTACCATGTCTCACTTTAACTACTCCTGCTTCATTAGAAAGCCCAGAAGTATTGCCAAGTGCACACCTCTACAAGAAACCACCAAGCCCAGCTCCCATTTAGTCTGGATTCCAAGAGAGGCTGGGGGCAGAGGCATTCTGCAGCATATTTCCAGTGGTTCAGCATCAGATGGCACTGCTGCCTTCTGAGTTTCCAAGAGAGAAAGAGAAGAGGAGAATGAAAGATTAAGAAAGAAAGCCAGACCTGTGTAATGAGGAAAAAAAACAATTACATGAGACCCACAGAGACAGATAAGTGTTTGCCCTTAGGCACTTCACCTTATGTGTCTCATAAGGTAGACTTCGGCTGCATCTGCAATGCAGAAATAATGCAGTTTGACACCGCTGTAGCTGCCAGGGCTCCATGCTATGGAATTCTGGTATTTGTAGTTGTTGGGACAACAGAGCTCTGACAGAGAAGGCAAAACTACAAATCCCAGAATTCCATAGCATTGAGCCACGGCAGGTAAAGCAGTATCAAACTTCATTATTCTGTAGTGCAGATGAGAGTTCATGCTACCAACCTCTTTCTCTCAGTCTCAAAGGTGCTACAAGATCCCTTTGTATACTGATAATTCCTGACTAACATGGTGATGTCTTTGAGTTGTAGTAAAGGTGGCAATCACAGATGTTCCTGATGCTGCCATTATTAACCACAGCTTGGAAGAGTCACTTTTTTGGGCTGTAGGTCCTAGGGTTCCCCCAAACAGCTGCCAGGGTGCCCCAGAGGCCATGCTCCTGTGCGGTTATAGTTAATAAAAAAAAGAATATTAACTTTTCCAGACACTGCTGTCAGTTACTGGTGACCTGCAGCTAGCATTCTAGCTGTGAATTCAGCTTGACCCACTTCTTAATAATAATAATAATAATTTATTTATTTATTTATTTATTTATTTATTATATCCCGCCTCTTCCGTTTTGATACACAATATAAAAACAATAAAACTCGCAAAACCCTGACCCAACCCTCCCTCCCAAACTATAAAATTAACGTAAAACATGATAAAAATATATAACAATACAATACAACATTACAAGATTGTTCTACAATCCGCGAATGATGAGGAGATATAGTAGGAAGGATGGATAGAATCGGTTTCTGATGAGTTTCCTGCTGTTTCCACCCCTCAGCCCAGTTGCTGCAGCTTTCTTTCACGGGACAAAAACACTCTGCATGTGTCTGTACATGTTTTTCTCTCCCACCAGGTTCATTTCTTCAACAGTTTTTTCTACGATAAGCTACGAACCAAGGGGTATGAGGGGGTGAAGCGCTGGACCAAAAACGTAAGTCAGGGCCCTAAGAATGTCTGCTATTTGGGGGGTTGGCGCAAGACCAACCAAGGATTGGGGTGGGTGGCCAGAGGTTGGAGTAGAAGGGGAATGGTGTCTGGATCCTGGGACAGGTTGTGTGGATTCAGGGTTTGGAAAGAATGGCCCTGGGTCACATGAGGCCTCTAGACAGTGCCCCAAATCCACCAGTCCCCCAAAAATTACTTTTGGCATGATTTTTGGTGGGGTTTTTGCGGGGGGTTGTTTGTTTGTTTTGGTCACTAAACCATGTAGAAATCCACACACACATATGAAAGCACACCCAGCACTTTCATAGGCCTTCCCCAAATACCTCTGTTTTTGTTAGAGACCTTTTCAAAATGGGGTCTGGAAGCAATTTGACGTCACTTCTGGTTGCCATTTTGGGAAAGGACTCCCAAGAAATGTGTTTATAAGCACTGTAAAGGGGGTTGCAGCCTGTGGGGTGGGGTGTAATTGGCCAGAAGTTACTGAGATCCCCTCCATTGTCCTTAAAAACAATAATAGAATTAGATTTGGGTATACATTTAAAGGTGACCTTTATGAGGAATGAGAGAGCTGGGGATGTTTAGCTTGGAGAGAGAAGAGTGAGAGCCCTCTTTAAATATTTGAAGGGAGGTAATGGAGAAATTGGAGCAAACTTGTTTTCTGCTGCTCCAGGGACTAGAATGCAAACCAGTGGATTCAGATTACAAGAAAAGATATTCCACCTAAATATGAGGAGTAACCTTTTTACTGTAAAAGCTGTTTGATAGTGGAATATGGACTGCCTTGGAGATTGAGGGAGTGGATTCCATCTTTGGAGGTGTTTAAACAGATTGGGTAGGCATCTTTTGGGAGTGCTTTTGCTGTGTCTTCCTACATGGCAGGGGTTGGATTAGTTGGCCTTTGGAGTCCTTTCCAGCTCTTAAGGTTCTATCATTCTGTGTCCCCTGTTTCTTATCCCCTCCCCACACCCCACAGGTGGACATTTTCAACAAGGAGCTGCTTCTCATCCCAATCCACCTAGAGGTACACTGGTCTCTCATCTGCGTGGAGGTGAAGCAGAAGAAAATCACGTACCTGGACTCCCAGCGCACCCTCAACAGACGGTGCCCCAAGGTAAAGGGAATAGTGGGGAGGCAGAGCACAGTGTCCCGTGAACACAGAGAGGGCCATCACCAAGTGCTCCAAATGGGATTCACCATCATGGTTGCTGTCAAAAGAACCTAAGATGGCCACCTTCTTTCTTTAAGGCAGTGGTTCCCAAACTTTGGTCCTCCAGGTATTTTGGACTTCAATTCCCATAAGCCTTAGCCAGCTTGGCCAACAGCCAGGAATGGGAGCTGAAGTCCAAAATATCTGGAAGAATTAAAGTTTGTAAACCATGCTTTAAGGCTTTTCCACAGTGGTAAAGCAAGCTTTCTCCAACTCAGCCCCCCTGTGGATTTTCAGTGCTCACGGGGGATTCTGGGAGTTACACTCCAAAATAGCCAGAGGAGGGCCAAGTTGGAAAAGGCTGTTCTATAAAGAAGACACTTTTAAGGGCTTTGATAAAAAGACCTCAGTAATCCCCAGCAGCCCTGGAACAGAGCAGGTTTGAGTAGTTGTATAGTACTAGAGAGGACAGTGGATCTAACCTTCAGGCACAAACACAGACAACAAATAGAATCACATAGACCCAAAGGTCATCCAGCCCATCCCCTTGGGCCATGCAAGAAGAAACCATCAAAGCAATCCCTCTGATAGATGGCCACCCGGCCTCTGTTTAAAATCCTCCAAAGAAGGAGATGCCGCCACACTCTGAGGCAGCGTCTTCCACTTCAGTAAATCAGGTCTCTTCTTTCTTTCTATCCAGCACATCTGCAAATACCTGCAGGCTGAAGCAGACAAGAAAAATCGCCCAGACTTCCGAGACGGGTGGAGAGGAGTTTTCCAAATGGTGAGTGTCCCTCATCACAATTCTGGCTTCAGGTGGAGGGGTGTGTGTGTGTGTGTGTGTGTGTGTGTGTGTGTGTGTGTGTGCATAAGTGCATGAAGGAGCCAAAGGGGGAAGGTCTAACCAGAGAGGTAAGGAATACAGGCATACCTCAGTTAACGAAATGTATGCATTCCTGGGCATGACTTCTTTAACAGAAAATTTGGTACCAGAGGCAGAAATAACTTGGAAAGAAGGGGGATAGGTTCCTATACCAGAAAAAGAAGAGAAATTCAAAATGTTTCAGCAAACCTTTTGTTCAAAATTAGCAGTATGAACATATGAAATAAAACATATCCTCAGGTAAGCCTTAAGGGGACAAAAACATCTTGAACGTTCTGAAGAAGACTTGAAGGCTTCTTCCAAAATGCCTGGAAAGATGACTTTTTCTTCCTTCAGCCTCCATTTTGGCGGCTAAACTTGCAAATGTATGCTTCCCTGACATGCTTGGGTGGGGGAGCTGGCGAGACAGGCTTATCTGCTCTCCCCTTTTGTTCCTGTTTTTGCTGTCCACGCATGCTCAGTAAGGGATTCTGGAGGCTGCTGCTGTTTATCTTGCCCATTCTAGAGACACATGGCCTGTGGTAGGCACACATGGCTACAGTAGGATCAGCTAGAGTAGAATCCCACTTATTCCCAGCTCATGTTTTATTGTGTTGTTTACTCCAGACATGCTGCTGTTGTTTACTCTAGACATGCTGCCATCACTTAAAAGCTTGTGTTTCTCCAGGCATTCTTCACTGTTGCCCAGTGCCAATGCTGCTACAAAACTCCCTGCTAGATCAAAGAGGAAAGGAGACTAGGGGCATAAAAGACTAGTAAAAAGGAGCTTTTTGGTTAGAGGTTTGTTAACTGAGGTATTCCTGTATTGGTTCTTCATGACAACATCACTGTTCCTTGCCCCTGTCGTCCTCACAGCCTTGAGCTTCTTCCTTTTTTCTCCTTCAGAACATTGCCAGGCAAAACAACGACAGCGATTGTGGAGCGTTTGTCCTGCAGGTGAGCTTGTGCATTTCCTAAAATCTCCAAAACAACCACTGTCTCAGCTCTTTGAAGAAGGAGCATGACTCTTTCTTTTCTTTTCTTGTTTTGCCTGCTCTTGTTCTCTCTCTGCCCATAAACTGGGGGGTGTTCTATAGGCACACAAGAACCATTTTGGCGCTCCTGAATCCTTTCATGGGAATCCATTTTGGGGCTCCTGAATCCTCCTGGGACAACCCAGTGAGCCCACAGACAGACAGACAGACACAGTTTTTTTAAATTCTGTGGACTTCTTTGGTCCATCAAAGGGGATAAAGCCACTATAAAAAGCAAGGAAGGAGCCCAAACTGACTTTGGAAGTGATAGAATTATAGAACTGGGAAGGGATCCCAAGGGGCACATAGCCCGCTCCTGCTGTGGTTGTGTCACATCACTTCTGATTTCAGTGCACACTCCAGCTTACTGGGAATGAGGGCAGGCAGTAGAAAATCAGACCCAGTCCGGTCATAGACATCAATCCATCCCAGGCTAGGACCAGCTGTAACTTTTTTGTGGCTCCTTGTCAGTTACTTAAAGTGGGGCTGAGAATTAGGTGGCCCGCCAAATGAGGTTATAAAACAGGTCCCAGCAACCCTATTGCCAGTGGTGAGGAATGCTAGGCATTCTAGGCTGCACCCTATGCAAACCTGGGATTCATAGTTTGGACAGGTACTTAAAATTCACTTCCAGAGAGCTCCCCCAATGCCTCCCCAAGCTACAAATCCCAGGATTCTGTCAGATGCCGCTGTGACAGATGAAGTTGGCATCAAGAGGGCTACGACAGCATTGAGTAAAAGAGACCCCAGTTAAGGCCCATGTCATTAATCTCTGGTTTGTTCTCTCTCTCTTTTTCTCTCATGCAGTATTCCAAATACCTGGCTTTGGATCTCCCCTTCACCTTCACGCAGCAAGACATGCCGAAACTCCGCCGACAGATGTACAAGGAGCTGTGTCACTGCAAGCTCATTGCGTGACGGCTGACACACACACACACATACACCCCTCCATCGCCTTGGACGGATGGACAGATAAACTCATCCCCATCCCACAGCTGGGAGCCATCTCCCGGAACAACTCTTCCTTGGGCTGTGGGTTCTGATCCCATCAATTTTGGGGGCATTTGGAACAAGGACACTACTCATAGGTCACTGGAACTCTGAGGTTTGAAAACCGGACTCATATTTTGTGTGTGGGGAGGGGGAGTGTTACCTTTCTTTTTACCCAGGTTGGCCCCCTCTCCTTTTTCTCTTCCTGGTCTTTGGGGTTTTTTTTTTCCAGTTCCTATTTAAACCTAGGCTGGGATTTCTCTAGGTTGATTTGTTGCAGGGGGATATAGGGGTGGGATCGGGGTTTGGGGGGGTTGTATATGTGGCATGCCCTCTGCAAAATGCTCCACTCCAGATCTCAGAAAGACAGAGGGCATGGGGACCAGGAAGGCGGGGAGGACTCGGTCAGATGCCCCCCCAGACCCCAACTTCTCCCCCCAGTTTATCATCCTATCAACTATTTGTGTTAGTGGGTGATGTCTGGGATTTTTCCCCCCCAAAGGATTTTCAGGGGGGGTGGAACAGCTGGGAAAAGGGGGAAGTGGGGAAGGGACAGTCATGGGTTGAAGGGAGGGTGGGGACAGTTTATACACTGGGGCCGAGACAGCAGAAACAAGCATTTTTTATACGATGGCTGCCATTGTGGGTAAATAATAATAAAAAAGACATTCTTTGGAGAAGCCTGCCTGTGCAGATGGACTTTCTGAGCCCCTACCCCACCCTGCCCTTGAGCCAGACTCTTGAATTTGGTCTCTTTGGTCTTGGGGTGGGGGGGTTATGTATTGTAATATTGGATTCTGTTTTCTTACATGGCAGAATGGGGTTGTACTGTGGCCCTTATGGTCTCTTCCAACTCTGGTTCTATGAGGGAGGGGTGTAAAAAACCAAAGCAGATCCCTATCCCCTTCTGAACAGGGATAAACATCCAAGTGGTGTGAGAAAACAGGGGTTCCATTGCCTGAGCGTTCCCTGGATGATCCCCCTCCAGAATCTACAATTTTAAAATACAGTTGGCCCTCCACATTTGCAGCTTTGACTTTTGTAGATTTGATTATTTGCAGTTTAGATTAATATGTTCTCTCTAGGAATCTCTCGGTCCTCCAGTGCAATTCTGCCAGAAGTCGACCATAGAGATGTTCCTAGAGAGAACACTTCTCTATTCATTTCTAGGTCCTCCAGCATGCTTCTGTGATCAACTTCTGGCTGTTGTTGACCATAGAGTTGCACTGGAGGCCCTGGAGATTCCTAGAAAGGTGTTCTCTCAGGTAAGAAAAATAGCATTTTTTTTTAATTTGAGGGTTTTCTCTATTCGCAGAAATCCTTCACCCCGAACCCCAGCGAATGTGGAGGGACCACTGTGTACAGATTGCAAGCCTATAGCTGTTTGCAGGCTTGTGTAACAACCCAGATACAGTCAGATATCAAGAGTTTTGTTGTTAACTGCCCCCAAGCTAACTTTGACTTATGGCAACCCCATGAATATGATACCTCCAAGTCACCCTGAGACCAACAGCCTTCGCTCAGGGTAGCCATGGCTTCCTTACTTGAGTTTATCCAAATATAATAATGTGGATCTTCCTCTCTCCCTCCTGCTTTCTACCTTACCAAGCATTACTGGAGCCATGTTGGCGCAGTGGTTATAAACACTGGTCCTGCAGCCACAAGGTTGTGAGTTCGATCCCAGGCAGGCTCTGAGGTCCACTCAGCCTTCCATCCTTTAGTACAGTGGTTCACAACCTTCCTAATGCCGCAACCCTTTAATACAGTTCCTCATGTTGTGGTGACCCCCAACCATAAAATTAGCGGTGTCTCAGTTCCTAAGACCATCGGAATTATGTGTCTTCCAATGGTCTTAGGCAACCCTTGTGAAAGGGTCATTTGACCCCCCAAAGGAGCCACAACCCACAGGTTGAGGACCGCTGATTTAGTAAGTCAGTAAAATGAGTCCCCAGCTTGTTGGGGGCAATTGGCTTACCCATTGTAAACTACTTAGGGAGCGCTTAGTTCACTGGTAAGCGGTATAGAAATGTACTTGCTATTGCTATCATTGTCTTTTCTAGGGTGTCATATCTTTTTATGATGCATCCAAAGTACAACAGTCTCAGCTTAGTCATCTTGGCTTCTAGGGAGAGTCCACGCTTGATTTGCTCTTGGAGCAGTCAAGAAGTCAGAAGAAGACTAGGACTTGGAAGGGCATCTATGAAGGAACTAGAGAAGATCCTGGAGCGTAAAGGTATATCATTGAATATAGTCAGCCCTCCATATCCAGGGATTCTGAATCAATAGAATCAACCATCTGTGGCTTGGAAATGTTTTTTAAAGTTTAATTCCAAAAAGCAAACTTTGATTTTGCCATTCAATATAAGGGACACCGTTTTACTATGCCATTGCATATAATAGGACCTGAACATCTACAGATTTATCCATGGGTGCAGCCCTAGAACCAAACCCCAGCAGATACCAAGAGCCCACTGTACTAAAGTTAAAATTGTCCATGCCATTACATTTCCCCTTTTTATGTATGGATGTGTAATCTGGACAGTGAACAAAGCAGATAAGAAGAGAATTATCTCATTTGATCAGGAGCTTGGACAAGTATATAACATCTTTTATGCTTACTGGATTAAAAGCATGTTCAAGGGCTGTTTAAAGGCAGGACAGCTTGTCGGTAAATAGCTTTACAAACATGGGGTCACCACTGAGAAGTCTGTGTTTTGTAGGGAGACCTTCCTTCCCTTCTAACTGCCATGTCTCCATCTTACACAATCCTGGGATCTGTAGTTTAGAAAGGCAACAGCCCTCTTCGGCAGAGAAGGCGAGTATGGTACTATGACTCTGGGGAGCAGGGTTCAAATCCTACTGGGTGACCTAGGGCAAGTGACACTCACTCAGCCTCAGAGGATGGCAATGGCAACCCCCCCTCTGAAGAAACTAGCCAAGAAAACCTCGTGATATAGGTCCCCCTTGGGATTGCCATAAATCGGGAATGATGTGAAGGCACACAACAACAAAACTATATGAAGGGATGTCATATTGAGGAGGGAGCAAGCTTGATTTCTGCTGCTCCAGAGAACAGGACACAATGGAGCAATGGATGCAAGCTGCAGCGAGAGATTCCATCTCAACGTTATGAGGAACTTCCTGACAGTAAGGGCTGTTGTCTCCATCTTTGGAGGTCTTTAAACAGAGACTGGAGGGCCATGTATCAATGGGGATGCTTTGATTGTGAGTTCTTGCATGGCAGAAGGGGGTTGGACTGGATGGTCCTTGGGGCCTCTTCCAACTCTGATTCTATAGATCCCTGGATTCCATAGGATGGAGCGATAGTTCTTAAACTGGGGTCAAATTGCATAATTTCTACAGTGTAGGTGCACCCTTGGACTACAGGGGCCTCTCCTTTCTTGCAGACTTGAGATCTGCGCTCCTGATTATTCACAGAGGGGGCAACCTCCGTTATTCTCAATGGGGCACCCCCACGATGTGTGCCTCACACGTGCTTGAAGGCATGCGCCCCGTTGTAGCCTGTAGGGCTTGAATATCTGCGAGTCTCCGTTTTTGCAGGGGGTGGTCCAGGATAGATCCCCCATGAAAACAGAGGGCTGACTGTATAGTTCCCAGAATCTGGGCACTGGAGGCTGTTGTGTGTGAGAGTATGTTTTTACATCTTTATTTTCCCACACTCGGCCAAAGAGGCACAAGGTAGCCTTGCCCAGGGCTTTTCCCAGACAGGAAGGACTTGGGACTGCTGCCGGTCTGATAGGAAAACGTGGCCCAAGACTGCCGCAGTCACACCTGTGCAAGCAGTTACAATGCGCAGGTGAGGCCCAGGTAAGCTCTCCTGGCACCCAAACCTACTGAAGGGCCCTAGCAAGCTCACTTGGGCTTTACCTGCCTGTTGTGTTGCAGCTGCTTGCAAAGGTGTGTCTGTGACAGTTTTGGCTACTGGGCCACATTTTGCTGTCAGACCGGCCCTCCAAGTCTGGCGTGGCACATGATGTGCCTTTCTTCCTGCCCTGGCATTTCAGAAAGCTGTGCCACAGGTCAGGCTTTCTGCCTCGGTGGTGGATTATTTTCCCTCCCAATCTAGGCCAGTATCCTCCTGAGGATTACAGTGCCCATAATCCCCCGGCCAGGTGGCTGAAAGACCCCTACCATGGACACTTTCTTTCTGTATTATTTATTTATTTATTTATTTATAGAGCACTATAAATTTACACAGCGCAGTACATAAAATCAGTTAAAATAGAATGAATTGAAATAAACCTGCCTAAGGCATACATTCTACCAAAATAATAAATTAACATAATACACATGAATACATATTGACAATAATAATAATAATAATAATAATAATAATAATAATAATAATAATAATAATAATAA
>NC_056527.1:118298238-118298442 GCF_019175285.1 Sceloporus undulatus
TAATAATAATAATAATAATAATACTATATAGCAATCAACAAACTAAAAACTGAACCCATGAGAACAACCTGGTTCTGCCCAGTCCTCCTCCACATTTGCAGGTCTGGCTTTGGTGGATCTGATCATTCACAGGTTTTATTAGTACGTTCTCCCTAGGAAGGACTCTCTAGGTCCTCCAGCCAACTCTGCCGGAGTTTGACCATA
>NC_056527.1:118298542-118301925 GCF_019175285.1 Sceloporus undulatus
GATCGCACACCGATTTATCTGTAAGTGGGAATGAGGCCCTGCTAAAGCGACAAATCCCAGTATTCCACAGCATGAAGCTACAGCACTTAAAGTGATCCCAAGCTGCATTATTTCTACAATGTGGATGCACCCCACATCTACTCTGGTTGTTAATAGGATTCAGGCTTGGCGTCATGGGAGAACAGGAAGGTGGCATCTTCCTCCAGATGCCAAGGACTACAACTCCCATAGTCCCTGAGGCCAATGGGTGTTGTAGTGGGTGTTGTAGTCCAAAGCATCTGGAAGGCATCAGGTGGCCTACTGTTCCCCAACCTGTAGTCTCTAGCCTGGCTTTTCATTACAGTGCATCATGGGAGTTGTAGTGCTGAGGTAGAAGTGGGGGGTATTTATGGCTTATGGACCGAATAGGGGAAAACATCATGGGAGGTGCAATACAGCTGACCCAGCATTTTTGTAACCGAGAGCTGAGCAAAGCAAAAACTGAAAGCCAACAATTTCCCAAAATGGCGGCTATGTTGCTTAGCAACAAGGGCTAGAGAGTTGCCAAGATACCTGGAGGCTCTGAAAGAGGTTTATTGGACACCTGTGGAAGTTGCTTTTTGGACTACAGCTCCCAGAATCCCCCATTCAGCATGACCAAGTTAACAGAGTGGCATTAACAGAGCAGAAGATGCCATTTTGTTTATGAAATGCAGCCCATAATGGGGCATGGGCCCTCACATTGGACTGAAAAATACGAGGCACATTTATCCATGTAGCCCAGCAGTGCGAATCCTCCTGTCCTTAAAATGTGTTTGGACTGCAGCTCCCAGCATTCCTCACCATTGGCTCTCCTGACAAGGGCTGCTGGGAGTTAGAGTCCAAAATTTCCTGTAGAGCTGCAGGTTTCCCACCCCTTAACCTTCGCCAACTGGGACTGTGTCCAAATGTGTTGGATGGCGACTCCCATCACTCCCTAGACATGCTGGCTTGGGATGATAGGAGTTGTTGGTCAGTTTGAGGAACACTGTGGTCACAGCCAAAATATTGGAAACAGCTCTCCATAAACCTGTGAGCCTCTTTCTTTTCTGCTGAAAATGGTGGGGATTGGATTTATTTTCTGTGCTCCTTTGATCACTGATCTGTGGTCCATCATCAATGTTAGATCCAGAGCTTGGAAAAGTTACCTTTTTTTTGGACTAGAACTCTCCAACAAAGTTACTTTTCGAAGCTTTGGTTGCAGTATATACACACACACACACACATATACATATATATATACACACACACACACACACACACACACACACACACACCACATGTGCATTTGTTGATTAGGAACCTATAGGAGAGACAGATTGGTTCCCAATGGGCAAGAGCATGTATATAGTGTGTGTGTAGGGTTGCCATTCCTGAGGACCTCCAAACCGGGGAAAATGTAGGACAAGGTTTTAAAATGTAGGGCTTTTTTTTTTTTTTTTATTTCCTGGCCAGGAAATTTAAAAAAAAGGTCCTACATTTTTTTTTAAAACCTTGTCAAGGGCCTGGCTGGGGCTTGGGAAACAGCATCTCCCAAGCCCGGCCAGGCCTCGAGGACTCCGCGATCGCGGAGCCACCTCCAGTAGCCTCGCTGGGGGGGGGGGAATTCCCAGGGGCGGGGCCAAACCGGGGCGGGACTGTGTGGACCCGCCCCAAACCGGGAAGTGTCCGCACCCAGGCAGGAATAGGGTAACCACCTGTGTGTGTGGGTGTGTGTGTGTGTAATGTATGTACTGTCGATGAATGGAAAGTTAGGTAATAGGTAATTTGATTTATCATAAAGGCTAAAAACTGAAAAGGAAGCGCTAGGGTAGTTTTCTCCGAAAGCGTATCTTGGCTTCAAAAGATCTCAGAATCCAGTTTTGCAGAAAATAGCAAATGTTGTATGAATTGCATTAATTTCACACCCAGAAAAGTACAGATGAAGCAATTTGACAAATCAGGTTATTCCAATAAGGAACGCCTCAGTGCCGGAGATAAAGCAGCTTCATTTCCCACCACAAATTTTTACCAGCATCGGCTTCAATCCTAAATGTAGTTTTCAAGGATACTAACAAAATGGTCTTGGGAATCATACTCTGGTGTTGTTGTTTTTTAAGCAGTGTGTTAATATTTGCAAGCAGTTTACTATTAAATCCCTAAAGAGCCATAGTGTTTTCTATAGGTAGACATATTGAGCCACTTGAAGTCACAGTTTTGGTGAAAAGATGGTGTACAAATACATAGAATTGCAGTAGCATTAGTAATAATAATAATAGAATGAAGTCAGAACTGAGCAAAGTGACTTTTTTGGGACTACATCTCTCAACATCCCTGCCAACTGGCCATGTTGAAAGAGGGATGCTGGGAGTGTTAGTCCTTGCAAAGGTATTATTATTATTATTATTATTATCTTTATTTGTATAGCGCCATAGGCTTTACATAACACTTGACAAAGGAGAGAAAACAATGATCCAAAATAGAAACAAAATCCTACCTACAACTCACAATCTAAAACCACAAATAAGATTATAAAATTAATAAAATATTACTATAATAAAGTTAAAACAATACTATGAAAAATGTAAATTAATACAAATAATAATATAGCTGGCATCCTGTTAGTGCAGTAGTCCCCAAACTGTGCTCTTTAAGGGATTTTGGACTTCATCTCCCAGAATTCCAGGCTATTGGCCAACATGGCTGAGACTCCTGGGAACTGACGTCCGAAATCTCTTGAAGGGAACAGTTTGGGGACCACTGTGTTAGTGCCTTAAACAAGCGTAAGTTTCCTTACAGAAACAGCTGGATATTTTTGTCTGATGTGGAAGTCCCTATTTAGTGGAATGTTTAAAAAATACAGGGTGCAGCCACACTGTAGAAATAATGCAGTTTGACTCAGCTTTAACTGCCATGGCTCCATCCTACAGAATCCTGGGATTTGTAGTTTTGTGAGGCACTGGCCTTCTTTGGCAGAAGAGGCTAAAGACCTTGTAGAACTTCAGATCCCAGGATTCTATAGGATGGACCTTACACAGCCCTTAAAAGTGGTGTCAGATTGCATTCTTTGGGTTTGTGAAGCTGTTGTGTCTTCTGTATGCCTTGCACACTGCAGTTGTGTGTTTCATGTTGCTGTGCACATGCACCGTTGCATGACTACTTCACAAGCGTCGCATAACCACTACCACCCCAGTGCGAAGTAGCACTCCCATCTCCTTGGTATGAGGTTCTTAGCTCCCATTTCCAGGCTCCGTAGTGAAACTGAACTCTTAAGATTGATGGTTGGGTTGATGATTCAATGCCAAAGCGCAACTCTCTTGAACGTGTCAATCCTCCGCAAAAATTAACCTGAAATGGTGGGAAGTGTGTTGTCGTTGTGAGAAAAA
>NC_056527.1:118302025-118313062 GCF_019175285.1 Sceloporus undulatus
GACAATTGCCCCCCTTGCCCCTGCGCGCGAGAGGCCAAAGGCCCCGGTGGCAATCGGCGGCAGGACTGGGCTGGGGCCGGTCCCAAGGCCTCGCTGGGCCGCATTCGGCCCGCGGGCCGCAGGTTGCCTACCCCTGTTGCAGACGGATCCACAGAGAGGGAAAAGAAATGGAAGAAAAATGTTGACAGTACCAATCAAAGAAAAAGAGGGAGAAAGGGGGACCGCAACTCCCATGAATCTTGAACAGTACAGCCTAGTGGTTCTTAACCCTCGGCTGTCCAGAAATGTTGGACTTCCGTTCCCAGAATCCCTCTTCATAGGCTTCCAGGAGATAAAAGTCCAAAACATCTGGTGGGAGCCAAAGGCTGAGAACCACTGGTGTGGCCTGTTTTCAGGAATGCTGGGCATTACAATCCCACCCCAACAGAGATATGTAAACTCTCTTCTACTGAGGGAGAGTATCTGTCCGTCTAGTGGTCCATTATTATTCAGGCTGGACAGTTAGGACTGCCTAGTGTCCCCTCCTAGGGTCATTTGCTCCCCCTTTTGAAAAATAACCCTCCAAAATGGCAGCTGTGCCCCATGTGTGTGCAACTTTTCCTCTGGGTGGGCAAATGGTCTCTTGATCATTTTGGGGTCCCTCCCGAATGGGAAGGGGAGACAGACTGAACCCCAAACCTGCCCTGGGCACTGCATTCCCTTGAAGGCACAGGGCCTGAAGATCAGGGAGGCCCCCTAACAACCCATGCTAGGGGAGGTGTGGGGCTTGGCATTTTGCAGGGTCATGGAACTGGGGTGCCACCCAAGGCCTCTGTGGCTTTTAGGGCAACCTCTTAATGGGGCGCCCCAACCACCAAGGTCTAAGTCTTTCCCCATCTGCCCCTGCCAGTTGCAAAGACACAAGCGGACCCCCAAAATCCCATGCTACAGCCCCCCCCCCCCAAAACAGCAGAGGAAGGCAGGGACTGTTCCCCCCCTCCTTTTAGCAGCCCCCTTCCCAAATCCACACAGGCCCCAGGGCTTCCCCTCCTTCTCCGTTGCTGGAGCCCCAGTTCCTCCACTCCTCCATCCTTTTCTCCTCTGCTCTCAATCCATCCATGGATCCATCACAAGTGGCCCACTGCTGCCACCCACCATTCCAGGGCCTGGTATATTCCTCCTTCTATCTCTCCTTCCTTCCTTCCTTCCTTCCTCTCTTTCTTCCTGGGAACTGCTCTCCTCCTCCATTCCTTCCCTTCATCCCTTCTTCCCCTATCTTCTCTGGAGACCCAAGCCACCCTCTTTCTCCCCTCTACATCTTCTCCTTCCCCCCAAATTCTCTGCTCTCTTTCCCAAGCCTCTGACCTACAACACGGTTTCTCTCATTCTCCAGCCCAAAATCCCTTTAAAAAATACCCAAAGCCCAGTTCTGGTGGGCCACAGTTTTACCCCATGGATCCCTTGGGCACATCTCGCCCCCCCAAAGCCCCCTGGAGCCCTCCCCAGGGCAGAGCCTGACCCGGGGGGCAACACAGGGCCCAGTCCCAGTGGGGTTGGATGGGAAGGAGGGAGGGAGGGAAGGAAGGAAGGAAGGAAGAGGATGGATGGAAGGAGAAAAGGAAGGAAGGAGAGACTAAGGAAGGGAGAAGAAAGGAAAGGCAGGCAGGCAGGAAGGAAGGAAGGAAAGCAAAGAAGAGTAGTCCCGGAACATTTTGAAGATTGCATGGGAAAGAGAGGGGAAAGGGGGATGAGAGAGAAAGAGATAGATCAAGACAGGTGTTAAAAGGAGCAAAATGGATGGCTGGAGAGAGGGATGGAGGGATAGAGGGATGGACCAAGAGATGGATGGATGGATGGATGGGAGCCGAGGGGAGGAGGCTGGGATGGCTGGAGAGAAGCGCTTGCAGGCAGGCGGAAGAAAGAAAGGAGGAAAGGTTGTGGGGGAGGAGAGGAAGGGGAGGCCAGGAGAAGATGGGGCATGCCATGCCTCCATTGCAGGAGATCAAAAAACGATGAGGGGGGAGATGGGCCAAGCGGCCCAAACCCCCCCCCCGCGAGGCCAGTCCTTGGGATGGGCAGCAGCCTGGGGTTTGGGGGGGGGATTGAACCCCCCTCCCAAATGTCTAAAGCAAAAGGGGGGCAGTGGGGGCAAGGATGGAGAAGGGGGCATTTGGGGCCTATACTGCCCCCCCCCCCCCCGGCCCGGACCCCCCCAGGGGAGGGGGGGGGCCCAAGGGGGGGGGGGGGGCTTTGGGGGGGGGGGGGGGGGGGGGGCAAAGCAGGGGGCAAAGAAAGGGAAGATTGGGGGGATGGGGAGAGGGATGGAGGGATGAAGGCGAGGAAGATGGAGGGGGAGGATGGTGGTGGAGGGGTTCAAAGAGGGCCAAGGGGGCTCTTTCCTACCTGGATGGCAGGGGCCCCTCCGCCGGGGCTCCCGGGGGCTGTGTCTCCGGGGTCCGGGCGATGCCCGCATGCTGGGGCTGCTCAGCCGAAGGCCATCGGCAGGGAAGGGGTCCCGGGGGGAGGGAAGGAGGGATGGAGGGATGGAAGAAGGGATGGAGGAAGGGATGGATGGAGGGATGGGGATGGAGGGGTGGGTGGGCAGGCGACCCCTTCCTTGCCCCCGTTGCTGCCCCCGCCGCCGCCGCCTCTCGCTTTCTCTCTCTCGCTCTCTCTCTCTCTCTCGCCCGCAGCCGCCTCCGCGTCAGAAGGAAGGAAAGAGGGAAGGAAGGAGGGAGGGAGGGAGGGAGGGAGAGGGAGAGAGAGAAAGCGCGCCCCCGAGGAGACAGCCCTCCCCTCCTGCCCCGCCCCTCCCCTCCCTCCCGCGCGCTCCCGATCCCCGACGAGGACGCGCAAAAGGAGGATGGCAGAGAGAGAGAGAGAGAGAGAAGGAGGGGAAGGAAAGAGAAGAAGAACAAGGGGAAGGAGAAAACGAGGGGAAGAAGAGAAGGAGGAGGTCTGGGAGAGGGAGAAGTGGAGGAAGGAGAAGAAAGAGGCAAAGAGCAAAGGAGGGCAAGGGAGGAGAAAAGGGGAAGAAGAGAAAGGGAGAGTAGGGAAGGAATGAAGAGAAAGAGGAGGTCTGGGAGAAGGAGAAAGGGAGAAGGGAAGAGAAAGAGCAAAGAAGGGAAAGGAGGGCAGAGAAGGCCAGGTTTGGGAAGGTGGGAGGAGAAGTAGAAGAGAGGAGAAGAAGAGAAAGGGATGGTGGTGAGAGGAGCAAAAGACAGCTGGAAAGAGAGAAGAGACAAGGAAGGATGGAAGGGCAACTGTGGAAAGAAGGGAGAAAAGAATGCAATGATGAAATGTCAAGAAGAAAGGAAATATGGAGGCGCGAGAGAGAAAGAATAGCAAGGAAGAAGAAGGAAGAGAAGTAGAGGATTGAAGATGATTGGGAAGGAAGGAAGGAAGGAAAGAAGAGTGTGGCAAGGAGTAAGAGAAAAGGGAATGTGAGAGAAGAAAAGAAATTAGAGGATGAAATAGGGGAGAGAGAGAGAGAGAGAGAAGAAGGGAGAGCTAAGGATGGAGGGAAAGCCAGTTAAAGGAAAGAAAAAGAATAGTCCTGTGGAGAAATGGAAGAAAAAAAGGGGGAAAGGGGATGGCAAAGAGACAAAAGGAAAGAGCAAGAAAGAATCGGAAGAGAATAGATTCCTAAAGAGAAACAAAAGAGGAAGAGTGTGGAAATGGAAGATGGGAGAGAAAATGAGGGATATAGAACTGGAGGAGGAAAGGTGAATGGAAGGAGAAAATATGGTGGGAGAGGAATGGGAAAGGAAAGTCAATAGTGAGCAAAATTAGAAGAGGAGAGAAGATGACAAGACCAGATGAAAATGGAAAGGATGGGAAAACCGAATGAGGGGATGAATATGGACTGTAAGGAATGGAAGGGAGAGAAGAAAGAGAGGAATGCAGAAAGGAAGAATGAAATTGTGTCTGGTGGCAAGAGAGGAGGAAAGGGAGGTTGTGGGAAAGGATCCAGGAAAGACAGAATGAAATGAAAAGAAAAAAAGAAGGAAGGGAAAAGGAGAGGAAATCTGTATTCAACTATTGTAAGAAAAGGAGAGGTATAGAAAGAGAAGAATTAAACTATGGCTGGAAGGAAAAGAGCAGGAAACAGAGAGATAACTAAAGGGGGAAAGAGTCTAGGAAAGACTGGATGAAATGAAAAGAAAAAGGGAAGGAATAAAAAAGGGAAGAAAATTATGTTCAACTAGTGTAATAAAGGGAGAAGTAAAGAAAGGGAAGAATGAAAGCATGACTAGAAGGAGGAAAGCAGGAAAACCAAGAGAGATACCTGGAGGGAGAAAGAGTCTAGGAAAGACTGGATAAAATGAAATAGATAAATAGGAAGGAAGGACAAAGGAGAGGAAATATATGTTCAACTACTGTAAGAAAGAGAGAGGTATAGAAAGGGAAGAATGAAACTCTGACTAGAAGGAAGAGAGCAGGAAACAGAGAGAGAGATCACTTGGAGTGGAAAGGAG
The DNA here is from genome assembly GCF_019175285.1 of Sceloporus undulatus. Classification (NCBI taxonomy): domain Eukaryota; kingdom Metazoa; phylum Chordata; class Lepidosauria; order Squamata; family Phrynosomatidae; genus Sceloporus; species Sceloporus undulatus. The sequence continues at coordinate 118,306,483 of NC_056527.1, forward strand.
CCCAGAGAGAAACGAATGTAAATCGAAGAGAAGAAAGAAGGAAGGAGAAAGGAGAGAGAGAGAGAGAAAATCTATACCCAACTGGTTGGCAGGCCACCAAGGCAGAGCGATAAATAGATGGATATCAGGCCCTCGCAGGAGAAAACCTCCAGTAAGCAATTTGGAACATGATACAAGAGAGGAAAGGGAAACAGGCCGGAGATCATTGGAGGCAGGTATCATTTCCACAAGGAAACAAGGGCTCCAGGGAGTTCGCAGGGCACCTGAGGAGTCCCATCCTCCACAGCCTGGGCCTGTCCTGCAGTGGGCTTCTCTCCAGGGGAAGCCAGGGGTGGATTGGTAGAGTGGGCCGGGGCAATTGGCATTGATGGGATTCAATTGACCAAGAACCAGGCACCAGAGACAGAGAGATACAGCAGAAGAGATGGCAGAGAGACCCCAGGACACAAAAGCTGCATCCACACTGAGGAATTAACCCAGTTTGGTCCCACTTTCAGTGCCCTGGCTCAAGGCTATGGAATTCTGGGAATGGTAGTTTGTTCTGGAACCAGAGCTCCACTCATGCTCTTAAAAAGGAAGGAAGGGGAAAGGAAAGGAAATGACACTCATCCCTTCATCTTTGCGGCTTTGATATTTGCAGACTTGGTTATTCACGGATTTGATTAATACTGTACATTCTTTCTAGGAATATCTGGCTCCTCCAGTGCGACTCCATGGTCAACCTTAACTAAACATTGCACTGAAAGACCTAGAGATTTCCTAGAGATAATAGTCTACTAGGCCTTTGGAGCTCCTCCATCTCAGTTCTATGGCCAGTGTCTGTCGGACGTTGACCACAGAGTTGCCCTGGAGGACCTAGAGATTCCTTGAGAGGACACTCTACTAGGCCTTTGTAGCTCCTCCAGCGCAGTTCTATGTTTTGCTGCAAAGGCAGAAAAATTAATGGACCATCCAGTAAACAATGCTAGTAAATTAAAGCATATCAAATAGCATCACGTTAAACTACGGAACTACTTAAAATGGCAGATTTCAATCTTCCTGTTCAAATCAGTTTCCAAGATTGCTGGAAAAGGAAGGTCTTAAAAATGCTGCTGAAGCAAAGCGGAAGAAGGAGCCCTCAGGCTTTCCGAGGGAAGGAGGGCAAGTTGGAGCGGCCACTAAAAAAGGCCCTCTTCCCCCAAGAAACGTGCTTCTGAAAGTGGTGGAGCGCTGGATGGACGCACGACCTTATAGCGCTGATTTCACTAACTGCTCTGGTGCTCCTGTTGCATTCTGGGATTGCAATTACAAAAAAAGCATTGTATCCTCAGAGCGCTCTTGGCCTCACTGAACACAAACCCCAGGAATGCAACGGAGGCAGCCGAGAGCATAAAAAGTGGATAGCAGCACTTAGGTGTGGTGCTTGTAATGTGGGAGAGAGAGCGCCTGCTTTGCAGATTTGAAGCTTGGGATGGCTCCTATGGGAAGATATGCTCCTTCAAATAAAATGGTCGAGCTGTGTAGGTTTGAAAGGGTCACACTATTGCTTTGAACTGTGGCCAGGAACAGACAGGACCCTTCCATGGGGGTGGAACGGGTTAAAACCCAGCTATTAACCCTCCTTCCTTCCTTCTTCCTCCTTCCTCTTCCCTTCCTCCTCGAATTTTAAGCCTCTGGGGCAGGAGACCTTTTGTCTGGGACTTGTAAACCCATGACATCAAGACATCAATAAATACAGTCCTCCTCCTAATGCTGGATCTGAGATCTGCGCCCTTGAATATATGCGGGGGGCAACTCACTTTTGCAATGGGGTGAGCGCACAGGTGTGGCATGGGGGCACACCCATTCAAGCCTGTGGGGCTTGAAAGTGCAAGCCTCCGTTTTCCGGGGGTGGGGTCGGAATGGATCCCCGGAGAACGGAGGGCCACATGTAGCGTAATTTCCGTAAAATACATAGAAAGTTATCGTAAAAACAGGTGGAAGTATATTAAAATGCATTTAGCTGCCTTGAGTCTATACCAGGAGGAGGAGGAGAGAGAGAGAGAGAGGAGAGAGAGAGGAGAGAGAGGCGGGATATAATAATAAAAATTATTATTATTATTATTTTATTTTATTTTAAAATTGTTGTGGGATTCAACCATTTAAAATCCATTCAATAGCTGGAACTCTCTGATTTCCTGTCCCCCTAACAGTCCACATCTCAATAGCACAGGAAAGAGTCAAGAGGGAAATGCAAAGCTGTGCCAGAGGATAACCCTGGGCCTGGTCCCCTGAATGTGAGTGGGGGTCCTTTCTGGGCTGGGCTCCCTGCTTTGGGCCGTGGCTTCTGTGGGGTCTTCTGTTCATTGTGGGGGGCAGGTCTGGTTCCTCCTGTGCCGCCAGCCCCATTGACTTCCAGCCAAGACCAAGGCCTCAGCCCCAGTCAGTCAGTCAGTGGTCAGCCCTTGGCCACCCACAGCAGCAGCCGCAGCGCAGCCACGGCCGTGGTCATAATATGGATGGGCAGAGGCCCAGTCGATGCTGACCCTGAGGTGGCCTCTGTCTTGTTGGTGCAAGGCAGCACAGATGCCTCCGGGGGAGGAAACACCTGTCCACAGCAAAAGGGGCGATGGGCAGCTGGGGCCCTTGACCACTGAGGCCGGGAATGGAGATGGGCAATGGTGGCAGGGGTGGGGCACAGGATGGGGTGGCGACTGGCGCGGCCTCGTGGCCCACGCCCATCTGTGCTCGTGACAGTACTCATTAATCGAGGTCACCGTCCTTCCTTCCTCCTCTTTTTTCGTTCTATCTGGTTTTCTAGCTAGTTATTCCATAACTCTACTAGCTAGTCTATTCTATCTATCTATCTATCTATCTATCTATCTATCTATCTTCTATCTATCTATCTGCATCATCTATCTAGCTATCTATCTCGCTATCTATCTATCTATCTATCTATTCATTTCTTCCTCTCCCCTATTTCTAATGTCTTCTTTCCATCTAGATATCCTATATTTTCGCCTACTATCTCTCTATTATCTATCTCTATCTACTATCTACTATCCATCACATACTCATTCATGTCATGGTCTTTTGTCCTGGCGTGCCAGCTAGGGGCCATATCTCATCGATGACTGACTATTTCTATTTCTCTCTAATCTCGATTTCCATTCTTCCTATATTTCTCACTATTTCTGTCAGTCTATCTATATCTTTCTATCTATCTGAGAAATCATCGAATCATCATCTATCTATCTATCTATCTGGCTGTTATTGAAAAGTCATCCATCTATGTCACCTTCTTTCTTTCTAATCTGTCTTTCCATCTGTTTTATCTAGTATCTGTCGTCTCTCTCGCAAATGTATCTTACGTTTATCTGTTATCGATCCAGCTCTGTCCACATACCTAAGATTGTTGATTTCCTTCTCCTCCTTCTTCTGGTCTAAACCTGCCTTTGTATGATATTTTCTACGAACAAGTAGGGAGATACTATGCCGCCTTGCCTGACCCTTTGCCAATGTGAACAGCTTTCCATTCTGTTTAACAGTGGCCTCTGTTCCTACGTACAGATCCTGATCAGGAGAATCAGATGCTTCGGCTTGTGTGTCTTTTAAGAGCATTCCATGCTTTTGTGATCTATGCAGTCAAAGGCTTGCTATAGTCTATGAAGCACATGCCGATTTCCTCTGGAATTAGCTGGTGGCTCCATTATCCATGTATGTTTGCAATGTGGCCTAGTGCCCTCCTTTCCGACCCCACTTGCACCTCTGGAATGGTTTCTTATCCCCCCAAAAGGGTCAGCATCTTGGGCACCCCACTGAAGGCAATAATAATACAATAATAATGATAAATTTATTTGTATCCGCTTCTCTAGAAGATAAAGCAGCTAACATGAGACGTTCTAAAATACAATTCATTTGTTGCTATGTATCCCAAACCCTCCCTAACCCTCCCATCCACTAAATACAATTAATGACTTAAGCAACACTAATACAGTTATTAATACAAGGCAGAATAGTTAGGGCAGTTGTGGAATCCAAAACCTAGAAACATTGAAGCCCCACGGAGCATAGTGACCCTATGCACTCAACGGAAACCACACTCCAAATTTAGGCCCTTTCCCCCCAATGTGAATGCAATCTTGGCATTTGTGCAATGATCATTTATTGAAGTTCGTCTCTGGAGGCGTGCCATTTCAAAAGCCAAATCCAGTCCTCTGGATCAGATTTCGAGGCAATTAAGTTAAGTACCAATGGTCTTTTTCATTATTTGATGCTGCTCTTGTGTGTGTCTCTGTGAGTGTGTTCCCTAAAACAAGCCCTCAAACTCAGCCGTGTCTGTATATTAAACTATTGGAAAGGAGGAGAAATCAATTCTTTTCGGTCTAGTGTCTATTTATTTAAAATGAGTGTATATCCAGAGAGCATAAATACCCTAAAGGCACCGGTCCTGTCTTGTCTTGGAGCTAAGCGGTCGCCCTGCTTATACCTGGATGGGAGACCCCCAAGGAATTCCAGGCTCCATTTCAGAGAAAGAACTGGCAAACCATATCTGAAGATCCTTGAATCAGAAAATCTGGAATTTAATGGGGTTGCCATAAGCCACAAGCACATATATGCACAAATGCGGCCTGGCCTGATAAAAGGTGCCTTTTTGGACTGTGACTCCCGAATCCCCGGCCAACTGGGGTTCTGGGATGGCATCCAAGAAGAAGAACCATCCCAGACCAGAGGACTGCCAATGAATCCCAGGCGCTGGAGGCTAGTTATAGCAACCAGAGTATTCCAGGGCTGACCCTGCTTATTTCCAAGTCAGACCTAGTGTCTTTAGGGCATTTAGGCATTTGTGCCTTCAAGTCACCGTTGAATTTAATCCCAACCCATAATTTGGGGCAGCTTTTCTTTCCCAGAGGCCCTTTCTCACTACACAGTATAGCAACTGGGGACCCCACTTTTAAAATTGTCTTGGCAACTCCGATGAAATCCTGCAATTTGCAATTGAGGGAAGGGCAATTGGGATTCCCAGCCAGAGAGGTCTAGTGCCTCTGCAAACTACACATCCCAGGAATCCAAATAGGCCGGTTAAAGCAAAATCGCAGCGCCGCTCGATCATGTTGTGCAACAACTTCAGTGAGTCTCAAAGGTGCGACAAGATCTCTCTACATACTGCTTCTCAGACCAACACTGCTAATCTTGGATTGCACAAAAGGGTTTTTGTTTTGGGTTGTGGGCTCAAACAATGGACCCAGGATGGAAGGAGAACTTTTTTGCCTGCTCCTCCGTATGTTCTTAAGTCTAGCCCCACAGATTCCCGGGATTTACGCAGGAAACATTGGGATCTGGAAGTTCCAGTCCCAAAGGCTTCCCACATTTGTAGGCCTCAAATATGACCAGGTGTGAGGTTGTGTCTGTCTACTGCAGCACAGTCTACAACACAGCTAAGGGAAAAGTGCTTTTTGAGGGAGACGACAATCCCAGAATCCTGAGCCAAACCTAAGGGGGGGGGTCTGGGAGATGTAGTCCCCTCAAAAAGCAACTTCTCTCCAGCTTAGGTTTTATCAGCAAAGGCTACATGGATGGACAGAAGTTGCGGCGCTGGTTTTGCAAGGCAACCTAGTTGGACTGGAGGATCTCGAGGTCCCCCAAGGCTTCGCCAACCCTACAACTACCTGTCATTCAGCATCAATCAAGTGTCCTCAGGTCTCTCCACAGCTGGGGGATCTGCTGGTGTGTTGCATGGTGTGCGTTGTGCGTTGTTAAGTATTTCCGATTATGGCGACCCTAAGGCGAATGTATCATGGGTTTTCCTTGGCAAGATTTGCTCAGAGGAGGTTTTGCCTTCATTGCTTATCTCTACTTAGGTTCCCTACTTCTCCTTTATTCAACGTTGAGTATATGCTTGTCCCTCCTATTCACTAGGGTTAGGGGCATGAGACCCCTGTCAATATGGAAAAACCGCAAATAACAAGAAACCCATGTTTTACCCGAGAGGAAACCTCTCTAGGAATCTCTAGGTCCTCCAGGGCAACTCTGTGGACGCTGGTCACAGAGTTGCCCTGGAGGACCTGAGATTCCTAGAGAGGAACACTCTACTAGGCCTTTGTAACTCCTCCTTGCCGTTCTATGGTCAGTGTTGTCGGACGTTGACCACAGAGTTGCCCTGGGGGACCTAGAGATTCCTAGAGAGGACGACAGGACATGCCCATAGAACTGCATTGGAGGAGCTACAAAGGCCTAGCAGAGTGTCCTCTCAAGGAATCTCTAGGACGGTCCTCCAGGGCAACTCTGTGGTCAACGTCTGACAGACACTGACCATGAACGGCAATGGAGGAGTTACAAAGGCCTAGTAGAGTGTCCTCTCTAGGAATCTCTAGGTCCTCCAGGGCAACTCTGTGGCCAACGTCCAACAGACACTGGCCACAGAACTGCGCTGGAGGAGCTACAAAGGCCTAGTAAAGTGTCTCTCTAGGAATATTAGGTCCTCCAGGGCAACTCTGTGGGCAACGTCCAACAGACACTGGCCTAGAACTGCGCTGGAGGAGCTACAAAGGCCTAGTAAGTGCCTCTCAGGAATCTCTAGTCCTCCGGGCAACTCTGTGGCCAACGTCCCAACAGACACTGG
>NC_056527.1:118313087-118317554 GCF_019175285.1 Sceloporus undulatus
CCTCCTCCTCCTCGCCCCCCCACAAGGACCCCTCGTTCCCCCCCGGCCTCCTCTCCCTCCGTTACCTTCAGGGCTGGGCTCCGCCATGGCCGGGGCCCCCCTCCGCTTCTGGGGCTCGGGAGACCCCCCTGCGCTCCGCCGGCGGGTCCTTCCTCGGCTGCTCCGGCCGCCCCTCGCTCGCTCCCTTTCGTCCGGTGCCGCCCGACTCCGCGTCTCCTCCTCCTCCTCCTTCCTCAACTCCCTCCCTTCTCATTCTCCTCCCCCCCCCCCCCACAGCGCCCCCTCCCGCCCCGCATGCGCCGCAAAGCACCTCGGGACATGAAGTCCACCTCACCGCGAGGCGCCCCGGGCGGGTCATGCCCGCGCACTACAACTCCCGACAAACTCCGCGCCGCGCATGCGCTTTAGGCACCTCTCTCTTTTTCTTCCTCCCCTCCCCCTCCCCCCGCCCCCCTCCCGGCGACAGGGAATGTGGCATGATGGGAAGTGTGGTCCCGGCCGCCGCAAAGAGCGCTGGGAGCGGTAGTTTTTTCCTCAGAAGAAGAAAGTAGGGGAAAGGGGAGCTTGAGAGCCATGCTTCCCAAAAGGAGCGTTGATGGGTGAAAAGTCATCCCGTTGGAGGCTCTGGAGCGGATTGGCATTAGCTGACTTTATCATTTTATTTATTCGTTTATTTTTATCCCGCCTTTCTCCCAAAAAAGGGACCCAAGGCGGCTCACAATATAAAAATGCATTAAAACAACATTTTCAAAGACACTTAAAACAGCCTAATTAAAAGTTCTAAAATGTTTAAACATACGACATTTAAAACATACAAAGGTTTAAAATAATCCAAACCAACCCCCCCCCAAAAAAAAACAGCCCTGCTGGTTCTTTTTTGCCGTGTGCCTCCAAGTCGAAACAGAGAAGGGTTTCTTGGCAAGAAAAGCATGGTGATGATGATGATGATTTCTTCATAGGGTTGTTGTTTTTTTGCCCATGGCCCTCCTCTTGAGGCTGAGAGAGTGTGACTTGCCCAGTGTTCAAAGGGATACCTGAGATCAATGGGAAAAGAGGAGCTCCATCCCAGAGCTCTTCTGCTTCTCATTCTTTGTAATATTATTGGGGGGGCGGGGGGGGGGGGGCTGCCGATTCTGCCAAAAGGAATGACCACAAAAGACATTCGTAAATTCAACCCAGACAGGGAGCAAATTGCAATGAAGGTTTCCCATATCTTGGATCAAAGGTTGATCAGAACATAGGCTGCGCTCAAGAAATTGGAAGGTTAGGAATGGAAAGGACAGCTATTATTATTATTATTATTATTAACCTTTATTTATGAAGCGCTGTAAATTTACACAGCGCTGTACATACAATCTTTTTAACTATGAGAGAACTAGGCAAGATCCTAAAGAGGAAAGATGTACAGCACTAAAGTAAGGATAGTCCAAGCCATAGTATTCCCTGTTACCGTGTACGGATGCGAGATCTGGATAGCAAAGAAAGCGGATAAGAAGAAAATCAATTAATCATTTATTTATTTATTTATTTGCAGTATTTATACCCCGCTTTTCAGCCCTAAAGGCTCTCAGAGCGGCTTAAACGACTTAACGGGGGGGGCAGGGGCAAAAAGATAGCCCGACCTGGTAAATAACCGTTGAGGATCTATTCTGCCCTCCCAAAGTTGGTGCGGATACACAATGCGGCTTGCAAGGATGCTCCCCCACAAGGCAACTGCTGTGGTCCTTTCCTCCATGGTTTGCCTCCTGATTTTGTGTCCCCCAGTTTTTCTTCCGCTCATGCGGGCTCCATCTGGTGCCCTCCCACAATCCCCCCCCAATAACAACACAACGAAAGCAAGGGGCACAAGAAGAGTAAGGCACCTACCAGCCTTTCGCAGGAAGTGAGAGGGGCCGCCTGCGCGCCACCAGCCTGGGCCCCCCTCCTCCCACCCACCCACCGGCCATGCGCATGCGCCCCTGCAGGCGACCCTCCCTCTCTGGGCTCCCAGCGTCTGGGCCAGCCCCCCAGGAACCCGCACCGCTGGGCCCCCACCACCCACTTCTTCCAGCCTTCCTCTCCTCCTCCCCCCCCCACCAATCCCCATCCTTTCCAATACAACCCCAGAGGGGCCCCCCCCCCAAAAAGAAACTCTACAAAAGCTCAACACCCCCAAAAACACACACATAAGGCAAGCCCCTCCCTCTGGGCCAATGTTCTCTGGCATCCCCCGCCACTACTTTCTTCTTCCAGGCCGCCCCACCATTCCATGACTCTTCCCTCCCCCCCCCCAATGTCCAAACCGTCCCCCTGCACTACCTCCCCCCCGAAGCTTCTTTCCCCCACTTCCCGGCCCTCCCTGCCCCTTCCTGCTTCCCGAGACTCCCCAGCAACCTCCTCGCAGTCTTATGGCCCTCCCCCACCGCAAACCCAGCAGCCCTCCCAGCCTTCCCCTTCCTCCCACAAAATGGGGGGCACCCTCAAAGCAAAAATGCCTTCGTCCCCACCGAAAAAGGCCCCCCCTTGGCCCCCCTTTATTGGAGGGAAACCTCGTAGCAATCCCCCCGCTCTTCGCCCTTCTTCGAGGAAGTCCCGCCTTCACTCCCCCTTCCCCACAACTCTCTCCTCGTCCCCTCCCCCTCCTTTGAGGAACCCGTTTTAAACCCCCCCCCCCCACCCCGAATCCCAAGATAAACTCCTTGACCGCACCCCCCCCCAGATCCCCCAAATCTCTCTCTCTTCTGGGACCCACCCACCAACATCCCTATCACTCCTCTTGAACCCCCCCTTTTTCTCCAACATCTCTCCCCCCCCCCACAGCTCCCTCGATCCCCTCTTTTTTGAGGGGAGCCGTTGGACCCCAAAAGAGCCCCCCTCCCAGAAGGGTGCGCCCCTCCCTCCCTCCCTCCATTCCTTTTCGAGACCTGCCACGCCTCGCTCCCTCCCAAAGGCAACCCCTCTTTTCGTCCCTCTCTGCCCCACCCCCCTTATCCTCCCCTCCAGGGCCCACAAACACATCCCCCGAAAAAAAACCCCCTCCCTCCTTTTCACTCTTGCGCTCCTCCTCCTCTCCTTTTTCCGTCTTCTTCTTCTGCCCCCAAAAATGCGGCCCTCCTTTCACTCACTGCCCACAATTCGTCTCTTCTTCCCCGACCATCTCAGCTTCCTGAGAGGGGCTCCCCTCCTCAGCCTGTCGTCCCCAAAGCCCCCCTTGAGCGGAGCGGGGGCAGCAGACGTTTGCCACACCGCGCCCCTTCCTCTCCCTCAGCGCTCTCCTCCTCCTCTATCGCCTCCGCAAGACTCTCCTTCCCTCCTCAGCTTTCTTTCCCCAAAAATTCAGGAAGAGAAAACAGAAAAATGGCTTTCTTTGTAAGTTGTTGTTGTTATTATTATTATTATTCTATTGATTGATTGATTGCTATCCCACCTTAAATAATATATATACATGGATAGAAGACTACAAAGAGGAAGAACTGTTTTCCCTGCGGAGCCCCAACTCACCTCCTTTGTGGAAGGGATGTAACCAGCGTAGGCCAAGACAAAGCTGCAGAACTTGTTGAAATCCTCAATCGTTCGCCGCCGTTTTTCAGGAGGCTATTGAGAATCAGGGAGAGGAATGGGTTAACAGACAGAGAGAGAATCTCCCACCCACAAGTCTCCAGGTTCCCCCTCCCCTAAATCTTTTGGAAGGCAAGAATTTAGGTGGCCATGAGAGATCACACATATATCTCAAATGAATTATAAACTTGGAGAGAGAGGAAAGCATTTCAGACAGGAGAATGCAAAACAAAACCCAGCAATCCTTGCAGCAAACAGACTCAGAGGCTTGGATCCCTACCTTACCCACACAAATGCAAGCTAAGTCTCCCAGGGATACACAAGGCAGAGGGGGACTGTGGTTCTGGGGGACGGCGAGGAGGAGGAGGGAAAAGGCAGTGGGGCCTTTGGTCTCTGACCCATAGCAGGGTGGGGCAGAGACCGGCAGCCATGCAGACTCTGCCGGGCGATGTGTGGCAACCGCATTGTCAGAAACAGGGTTCGCTCTGCTTACGGGGCCATTTTGCCGCCAGCCAGACCCAGAGGCAAAGGGGAGAAGGACTAGTTTTGCGCCCAGAAGGAGGACAATAAACAGAAAACAAACCCCCGGTAATCCCAGCCCACAAAACATGCCATTTGCGGTGGCCATTTTGCCCCCAGCCTGCTGGAGACAAGAAACCCAAAGGCAAGGGAGACAAGAGGCAGAGGAGACAGGGATTTCCCCCCACAAGGACGCCCCACAAAACATGCAGTCGGTGGGGAGATGTCAGGCCAACGCAATCAAACCTCAACATTTCTATAGACATTTTGTATTATGTGTGGCTACGTATTTTACCTGTGTCTCTGGTTTGAGGTTTGGAGGCGGATCTGGAAAGCAAGACAAGAGGAGAAAGGGTTATTTGGAGGGAGGAGTGATGATGAGGCAGGGGCAGCTTCCAGGAGACCCCCACC
>NC_056527.1:118317579-118329445 GCF_019175285.1 Sceloporus undulatus
CGCACTATGTTCCCTTGTGCCATGCCGATTGTCACGTCGCGCCGCCCCTTAGAGCGGTTTTCGGTCGTGAAGTTGTACTGGCGGCGGCGTCGTGTGCACTGGCCGCAGCCATTTGTGTGTGCGCTCCGCGCGTGCTAGGGTTAGAGGCGTCCAGAAAGGACGCCCCTTTCAACCTAGCACGCACAGAGCGTGCACTTTAAGGCCCATCGTGTAAGGGCCAAAGTTTGTATGGTATCAGTTATAAGATGAGTCAACAGTGTGTGATGCGGGCAGTTAAAAAGGCAAATGCAATTTTAGGCTGCATCAATAAAAAGTATCGTGTCTAGACCAAGAGAAGTAATAGTGTCACTGTACTCTGCTTTGGTCAGGCCCCACTGGAATATTGTGTCCCGTTCTGGGCACCCACAATTCAAAAAAGGACACTGAGAAACTGGGAGCGTGTCCAAGGAGGGCAACTAAAATGGTGAAGGGTCTGGAAACCATGTCCTATGAGGAACGACTGAGGGAAGCTGGGGATGTTTACCCTGGAGAACGACAAGGTTAAGATGGTGATATGATAGCCTGTTCAAATATTTGAAGGGATGTAAATTGAGGAGGGAGCAACTTGTTTTCTGACTAGGCCCCAATGGAGCAATGGATGCAAGCTGCAGGAAAAGAGATCTGCCTCAACATTAGGAGGAACTTCCTGACGAGTAAGGGCTGTTCGACAGTGGAACCACTCCTTCCTCGGAGTCGGTGGAATCTCCCTCCTGGAGATCTTTAAGCAGAGGCTGGATGGCCATCTGTCAGGGAATGCTTTGATTGAGATTTCCTGCATGGCAGGGGGTTGGACTGGATGGCCCTTGCGGTCTCTTCCAACACCAGATTCTGTGATTCTATGATTCTAAAGAAATGATTATAGTAGGATTGTGTTTAACTTGATAGTAGATCAAGTTCAGAAAATTATGAACTGATAAAGAAAATTCAAGAAAGGAAGATGCGAAAATATATTGGCAGTAGAGAGAAGGTTATGTGTAAGTGTATGAAGATTTGAGTAAGTCAAAGTATGAGTATGGGGCAAAGTGATAAGAGAAGAAGAGAGAAAGTACAAGAAAGGACTTGGGGTGAATGGAAAGTCAGGATGAGCATTGGGTAGAAACATTATAGGAGAAGAATGGAAGGATATAGAAAAAGAATATTAAAGGAGACGGATGTTTAAAGAAAGTGGAGAAAGATGTTTGGTAAATGATAGATGATGAACTGTTATGCTGTTATGTGTTAAGTGGAGAGAATGCATTCAATGTAATTTTAGGTGATTATGTTTTGTTGTTTTTATATGTTCAATACAATTTTTTTTAAAATGGAATATAGCACATAGACCCCAGACATGTGGAATGATGAGTACAAAGGTGAAATGCTTGCTAGAGCATTTGCACTCCCCAATCCCATGTTCTGCATTTGAATGCAACGCCCTGCCTTTCCTGTAAACTGTGCCATTTTTCTGCCCATCACCAAAGAAGAGGAAATGGAAGGGGGGGGGGACACTCACAATTTTCTGACTCACAGACTGTGGGAAACTTATCTGGTCGGTTTTGTTGCTGGCGGTCCAGGACTGTGGAGTGAGGTGGTGATGGAGGAATAGAAAGGGAAAATGAGCACCCTTTTACCACAGCAATGGCAATTTTCCTGAAGCACTCTATAGGTGTCTCCAAAGCTATCACGAGCTGGAAAAAGTCCACTCTGCTGCCACCCACCAAATCAATTTATTTAATTGTATCTTGCTTTCCCCTCATATGACCCGAAGGCTTTAAAATGCATGTTAAGTAAAACTGGGCCTGGACAGACAGGCCAAAATAAGCTGCTTCAAGTCACTTTGGAGGTATGCTGTTTAAATGCTGCTTGCCTTCTAAGAGGCCAGAATCTGTGCCAACCCATGTCTCACTCCTAAGGATTTGAGCGCAGCTTCTGGCCTCTTAATTGAATGTGTCATTTTAAACAGCATACCTCCAAAGTGACCCGAAGAAGCTTTATTTTGGACTGTCTGTCCGGCCCATGTGAAACGATCTGAACACAAAATTAAAAAGCCATTAGCAAATCACATGAAAACGTTAATTCAGAACAGTTCAAAGACATTAAAACCTTTACAGTGGGCTTTGGTATCTGCTGTGGCTTGTTCCAGGATCCCCCATGGATAACAACATCAGTGGATGCCCAAGTCCCATTAATCTAATAGCATAGTAAAGCATGTTCCTTGAAGTGCACAAGTATAAATAGGAAAACACTTTTTGGGGAAATTACATCTTTTTGGAATATTTCAAACTATGGATGTTGAATCTTGTAGATAAGAATTTGGGATACAGAGGCTAACTGTACATATTAAGACTCAGCACAACCATTTGCATTACAGTCGGCCCTCTTATACACAGATTTTTTATACACGGATTTTAAGTACCCGGTTTGAAAATGTTCCAAAAGTATAAATTTACCTTGATGTTCATTTTTTTAGGGACACCATTTTGCTATGTCATTATACTTAATGGACTTGAGTTATACAGGATTTTGTTATACACGGGGGGTCTTGGAGCCAAACCCCAGCGTTTATAACAGGATCCACTGTACTTTAATCAGTAACTGTTAAAAAGTTTAAATGAAGGGCTTTGCCTGCTAGTGAACAGAGAGTAGAAGGGAGCTAACCAAGCCTTCTCTCAGAAGAGAATCCCATAACCTGGGAGCACCACCAAAATCTCTCTCCTGAGTCTTTAGCCTGTACATCCAATGGTGGTGGGACTGAAAGAGAAGCCTCTCCTCTGAAGACTTTAAACTCAGGCAGTTTGTCTAGGGAAACATAATCTTCCAGGCAGTCTGGCCTCAACCTATACATCTGTCTACCACAAAGAGAGAGCACAAGAGGCAAGAAATAGGCTGCAAATTGTCTAGAACAGAGATTCCCAAACTCTGGCCTTCCAGTGTTTTGGCCTGTAGCTCCCAGAAGCCAGAACATTGCCAAGTTAGCTGAAGTTCTGGGAGCTGAAGTTCAAAACCCGCAGATGAGGTTTGGGAATCATGGTCTACAAACACAACCTAACATCTTATTTTCTAGAATAATCTCCCCCCCCCAAAAAAAAAAAAAAATTCTGATATACTGGTGCAAAAGAGTAATTTTGACAGGTTCCTCACTGATTACAGGACATGCATTTTATCACCTCAGACCAGCACTCTCAATTGACCTGCCTTTTAATCTAAAATAATCTGTTTTAAAACAATAATCATTATAATCCTTCCTAAGTACCTTCTTCATGGACAAGCCCTTTTTCTGCCTCGTCGCGTCGTCGTCGGCACCACGGTTATATGGGTACACTTGCCATAGGGTCCACCACCGCCCAGACCGGTGAGGGTGCCCGTGGCTGCCACCCACGTCTGACCGTTTGACCACAGGCGGAGCTCCCCGTTGGCCGTGCGCTGGATGCCCACCCGGTCGCCTTCGCCCAACTGGTCCAAGTCTTGGCCCTACTCTTCCAAGATGGAGCGGCCGTCCCGCCAGCACCGAGCAGCCCGAAATGATTCCAGGAGCCCCCTTGAGCCCAGTGGCACTGCTGGGGAGTCAAGGGTGGTTGGGGTCTAAGGCCGTCACACCAATTTCAATAGATCCGTCCCGGATTCACCTGCAGGAGTGGAGAAGAAAAGAAAGAAAGATGAGTGTGGTGATGGAGTTGGAGGCAAATGGCCAACTGGGAATCAGTGGGCCCCTGTGTGTCTGTTGCAGTTCGGTTTCCAGGGTCTCCTCTGTGGACACCAAAATCCACCAGATGCTCAAGTCCCCTTTATATACAATAGTGTAGTAAATGATTCCTTTATATAAAATGGGAAAATTAAGGTTTGCTTTTGGGAATCTATTTTTAAAAACTATTTTCAAGCCTGGACAGTTGAATCTATGGATAAAGAGGTCGGACTGTATACACTTTCACAGAGGTCAATGGTATTATCATCGTTTGTGTGGTCATGTTCTAAGCAGTATGCTTTGGAAGTGCTATGGTGGTCTACCATGGCTATTGCTTCAGAGTCTCACCCAACGGAAGAAGGAGTTAAAATCATCATAATACTTTACTTCCTAGTACCTTCTTCATGGCAAGCCCTTCTTCTACACGTCTTGTTGTTCCATAAGTTCATAGAGGTTCTCTTCTTCTACCCCACTTCTACATCCCTTCATTCCTATAAAACCCCATCCTTTTTTCTTTGCCTACCCCTCTTGTACCCCGCTGGCCTCTCTTCTAGTCACCTTCTGTGCATAAGACGTAACTCAAAACCTTCTACCCTCCTTATTCCACTTGTACCCTAATAGTTCCTCCTTGCCCCCACAAAACCCCAGTCTTTCCCCCCTCTCCCGACCTCCTTGCACCCAGACAGCCTTCTCTCTAGCCCCCCATAGCACAGACAAGTACCTCAGGACTACCCTCTCTTTCCCCTATTTCTACCCAGCTGTTCTTACTTCACCCCTATAAAACCTCGCCATCCTCCCTCTCCCTACCCCTTTGTACCCCATTAGCCTCTCCTCCACCATCCTCTTTACATACAAGCCACCTCAAACCTGCCCCTCTTCTACCCATTTTTTCCTCCCTCCCCCATAAGCCCAATACTTTCCCTCTACCCCTACTCCTTGTACCCCTAGTGGTCTCTCTTCTGGTCCCCTTCTGCGCACAAACGCATCCCAAACCTACTCATAGAATCATAGAGTTGGAGGGCCACAAGGGCCATCCAGTCCAACCCATTCTGCCATGCAGGAAATCCAAATCAAAGCATCCTGACAGATGGCCTTCCAGCCTCTGCTTAAAGACCTCAAGGAAGGAGACTCCATCACACTCTGAGGCAGCATCTTCTACTATCAAACAGCTTCTTCCTATCAGGTTTCAGCTTCGGCTGATCGCCAACTGCCTCCCTACTTGGCCAAAAGGACCTGGAAGCCATGGTACTTGCCCTGGTTAAGCTCCCAGTTAGATTTCTGCAATGCACTCTACTTGGGGCTACCTCTGTACCACAAATTTGGAAGCTTTCAATTGTTTCAAAATGCAGCAGCCAGATTGGTTCACTGGAACATCTAGGTTTGACCATATACACCAATATGTAAATCTCTTCACTGGCTTGCCAATTAGCTTCCGGGTGCCATACAGGTGTTGTTTATTACCTTTAAAGCCCTACATGGCTTGGCCTGAGTTACTTAGGGGAGCTTCTTTCCGTCCCACTCTCGGACCTCTGGGAAGTTCTTACTAGAATTATAATAACCAGGTTATGACAACTTTGCTATAAGCATTCACTGCCGCAGCCAAGATTATGGAATGACCCCGGAAGGTCATTCTCATTGGCTTAGTAGGCCTTTAAGAGGCACTCAAAACGGATCTCTTCTGGAGGCTTATTCCATATAAAAGGTTATGACGGCTGCTCTTCCGTGACTATGTGTTGGTAACTAGACGGACTTTTAATTTTTAGAGACTATAGGAATTCTTTGGTAAATTCATGTTAGTACTTTATTGTTTGTGTGGCTGTAAATTGTTTTTTTACTTAGTGTCTTTCAGGTTGTAATCCCGCCTGGTCCGTAGGAGAGGAGAAGGTTATAAATGCATGTATTATGGTTTATTCCTAATTGTTGAGCTGGATCTCTTTTACTGGAGCTTGCATCCATTGCTCCTTGGGTCTTAGTTCTGGAGCAGCAGGAAAAAGGCTTGCTCCCTCCTCCTCAAGTATTGAAGCAGGCTCTCCATCCCCTCTAACCCTCTCTTCTCCAGGCTAAACATCCCCAGCTTCTCCCGAGTCCTTCCTCAGAGGCTCCATGGTTTCGACCCTTCCCCCCATTTAGTCTCCTCCTTTGGACACAGTGCTCCCGTTTCTCATGTCTTTTCTGAATGGTGTTGCCCAGAACTGGACCCAGGACGATCCCAGGTTGGGCCTGACCAGAGCAGGACAGAGGGGCACTATGACTCCCCTTGATGGACTGCATATTCCCAGCACGCCCCTGGCTGCCCCTTGTGCCCACTTCCGCCCAGTCTCGCCTCGCGGCCCAGGCAGCCGCCTCCCCTGCAGCCCTTCTGCCCGGCGGGGAGTCCCTCCCTGGCCCCATGAAAGAGTCTTGGGCCTCTCTCTGCTGACCTTCCTGTCGATGCGGACGCGTGTGAAGAGGGCTCCGGGCCGAGGGGCTCCCTGCTGAGGACCAGCCCGTGGTTGAACTCCTGCCGGCTGCGACCGAGACGCCGTCCCTGCCGCCCCGCGTCACCGTCACCAGGCGCCCCGTCGCGGGTGCAGCAGCCAGCGGAGGGCGAGGCGAGGACGGCGGGGGAGGCGCCGGGCCCGGGACCGACGGCGCGGGGAGCCGCACGGGGCCGGGCCTGCCCTCCTCCTCCTCCTCCTCCTCCGCCGCGCCGCCCAGAATCCCTCCGTCGCCCGCCGCCGCCGCGGCCCCCGGCGCACAGCACCCGCGCGCGACCTCGGCCGCGCTTGACGGCGGAGGGGCATGCGGGCGCCCTGCTTGACGGCAGCAGCGAACACGCACGCGCACGACGTAGGCACGCACGCAAGAGACGCCGGCCGGCAGCCTCAGGCTTCGCGCTTTCGACAGGGAAGAACTGCTCCGCGTCCAGGAGTGCTTTACGGCGGCGGAAAATGTCGTGAAATCAAAAGCTCTTGAATTAGAGAGAGTTCATAATGATATTTCTACTACTAATAAAATAACCAACGTCCCTGTTCTTCTCTGCGAGCACGTCTGTTTTGGGACAAAGGGGGAAATCGTGGCATTTAAAAGCTCTGAAATTAAAGAGACGGTTCAACTAATAAAATAAATAATAATATTTTATTTGGATGGATCGAGGCGGCTTCAATCTGAGTAAAACACTCGTAAAGAGGCGCTCTTGTGCCCCTTTGAGACGAAGCGAAGGAAGAAAAGAAGGGAAACCCGGCTCTCCTGCTCCGGAAGATGGCGGCGCCCGCCGCGGGAGGGCGGGGGGGGAGGTCCGTTGCAGCGGAGCGCAGAGAAGGGGCGCATGCCTTGCTGGCGGACAGGGAGGGAGGGCCGGCTCCGGGCCCACGGAGGAGGGTCTTCATGTTGGGGGAGCTGGTGGTCGGAGGGGCAGAGGGGCTTGTCCTCGTCCAAGGTGGGTCTGTGCCGGGTAAAAGGGGGAGGAAAGAGGGGCGCATGGGGAGAGGGGGTAGTTCTGGGCAGTTGTAGTCCCAAAAAAGGGGTGTTTTCCTAGCTGCACTGGATATGCCTTTGTTGACCAGTTTACCTCCGGTTCCTCGGGAAGCGGTTGAGGAATCTGTGAGAGGCTGGAGGAAGGGGCTCTTTAGGCTTGTGTCCGAAAGAGGGACTTCCCCATCCAAACACACTGCAGAAACAACCCCGTTTGAGATCGCTTAACTGCCCCGGTTCAGGTCGAGGGGAATGCTGCAAAGGGTGTTCATTGTGGCCCCAGAGCTCTCTGACAGAGAAGGCTCAATGTCTCACAAACTACACTTCCCGATTCCCCCCGCATTTGCCAGGGCAGGTAAAGGGGTCTCAAAGGGTTATTTCTGCAGTGCGTTTTGGACCTGAGAGGCTGGAAGAGGTTTTAGGGGGAGCAAGCAGAGGGCTTCCCTTCTCTTTTGTCATGGCTTTTTAGATTCTAAGGCAGGGACGGTCTAATTAGCCTATGACCCTGAGCCACTCTGGGAGCCTTTGGGGCTGAAGGCCGGGGGGGGGGAAAGATAAATACCCCCAATAACAATAAATAAGTTGCAGTCCAAGGCGGGGGGGGGCATTTCCTAGCTGTGAGAACTTGCAACGGTTTCCTTGCAGATCCTGCCGGAAGGTGGATGATGGGACTGTTTAAGTGTGAATGGAGGCTTTAGGTGTAGTAGTAACAAGATAGATAGGAACTAGTTCTGGGTGTCTTGTCTAGTTTCCTTCAGTTTCTGCAGCAGGCTGAATGAAGGAATCTGTGAACTGAGTGCTTGGGGGCTTTGAAGTGGGGGGGAACCAGGAGAGAACTGTGGAAGCACTGAAGAAATTGGGGATCTCTTTAGCTTTCTGACTCCTTGCCTCTCTCCGTTGGCAGACTCAGTCAGCTGCGAAGGCCGAACCTTGCTCAAGAGCTTCGTGCAGCCTCAGCGCACAGGTTGGTGGTCAGGATTCCCAAAATTGACCCGGCATCAACCCTTCCACCCAAAGGCAGATCCATCAGCTCCAGGCCCCATCGCCAACACTCTTCCCACAGTCTGTAGGGAATCCTCTGCATCATACTGGGGGCCTTTCACCTTAGTGACTATAGAACTCTATTCCATGTCCATTGCCCCATTGGATGCATCCTATGCGTCCTGCGTTTGGAAAGGCACATTTTTTGCCATCTGCAGGTTGGGTGGAGTGGTGGATCAATTCCTGAAGATGGGAAGGGGTATATTGGAGGCCATTGTATTTGGGGGTCTAGTTTGTCTCTCTAACAAAGGAGTCCGAGTGCTGGAGCAGCCACTGAGAAGGCCCTTGTGTCACACTCCTGGCAGATTGTCCCAGAGAGGATGGTGGGACAGAGGAGAGGCCTCCTTCCTCTCTTTTTTCTTTTGATTTTGTGAATGGGCAGTGTCTTTCTTCGACTTGTGCTTAATTCATTTTAGGGGGGAATTGTTCACGTGCTTAGTTCGATGTCCCGAGGACGATTCAAGGCTGGATTCACTGTGAGGTAGCCTCCTGGTGAGTAATGTGAGTGAAGTCCCTCTCTTTTCCCATTGTTAGGATAGTTTCCGGCTCTTTGCCAAATGGCTTCTCTGAACTGGATGCATATTGCCAAGGGATTATGTAAGTAACGTTATAAAATGTTAACTTGTTAACTATGAATCGATGCCTCTTTGGGACACATTTTCTCAGTAGGTTCACTATTGATTCTTGTTGATAATATAACCAACTTCTCCCAGGATATCGTCCTGATGGCTTCCGGGTTCCCCTTGGCTGGTCTGGAATAGAAGCGGCTTACTTCTTAACTGCGGAATATCTTGCGCACCGCAGTTGGCAGTGCGCCTGGGGGCCAGGACTGCCACTGGTACTGGTCTGATTCGCTCAGCTGGCTGCTTCTCCGCCTGCCATTTCCCAGCATCTGCCAGGTTCTGGCCCAGCTGCCAAGAAGCAAATACTGCTGTGAGTGAGAGATGTAAGCCAAGAGTCTCTTTGGCCACAGGCTCTTTCTTTCCTAAAGCTTTAAAGAAAACTTTTCTGGACTTTATCTCCCAGCACACCTCAGCCATATTGGTGGGGGGTGGGGCTTGTAAACCGGTTGTTTCATCAGTCCCTGATCTTCCAGAGCTTGGAAAAGTTTTTTCATGAGTTCTAGGCTTCTGGTTTGAGTGTTGGACTAGGATTCTGGTGAGGCGAGACCAGGTTCGAATTCCCCACTCGCCACACAAACCTAGTCTGCTGTGTTCCTCCGAGGAAGGAAATGGCAACCTCCTCTGCACAAACTTCTGATAAAGCCTTAGGAGAGGTTGGCATAGTTGAGCTGGCTTGAACGGCATGACAACATAACAACACATGTGTGAAGTTGAATGAAATTAATTGGCCTCAAAAGCTCCACATCCTAAGATATAGGGTAGAGCATGAAATTTTGATAGGTAAACTGATGATTGTCAAGGGCTGTTGGTGGCAGCACAGGATTTGCATGGAAGGTCCAGGTCATTCTTCCCCATCTGTGGTTTAAACAACTGCCTTCCTCCACTTTCTCTTTGTATCTGCTTTTGACCACCCTCCAATTATTCCAGCTTGAGTCAGGGTTCTGGTTTATTGTCCAAAATGTCTGCTGAGACTTTCCAGGGTTGTAAAGCTTTGTTTCAAGATATTCATATCCTATGAGGGACACAGCTTGGGAGCTGGGTATGTTAATGTAGAGAAGAGAAGGTAAGAGGGACACAATAAGTATCTGAAAAGGTGTCATGTTGAGGATTGAACAGCTTGTTTTTTGCTGCTCCAGAGAATAGATATGGAGCATGGATTCAAGATCTCCAGAAACGAGATTCTCACCTCAACATTAGGACGAAGTTTCTGAGAGTTTGCTGTTTGCACGTGGAGACACTGTCTTTGAGGTAGTAGAGTTTCTTTATTTAGAGTTTTTAAGCCGAGGCTGAATGGCCATCTGTTGGAAGTGCTTCTGTGATGGTGTCTTCCTCCATGGCAGATGAGGTGAGATTGGATGGCACCTGGATCTCTTCCATCTCTGATTCTAGGTATTGAGTTCTTTTGTAAATAGGAAAGTTCTCTTTCTTTTCTCTATGTATCAAATGTTCTGGAGAGTTCATGCCAATTGGAAATAGGTTGCAGGGGAGATGATCCTTTTTTGGACTGTGACGTCCAGAATGCCCCAGCACGCATGACTATTGGCTAAAGAGGAAGAGACAGGGCTCTGAAAGCTTTCAAAACAAAAAGAGGAAGCATTCAGCGCCCTTACCTCTTCCTCTTTAGCAATAGTCATGCTGGCCTGGGGCATTCTGGAAGTCACAGTCCAAAAAAGGATCATCTCCCCTGCCAACTCTGTTTCCAATTGGCATGAACTCTCAAAAGCATGTGCCCAGATCCTCCAACTAGTGTACGGTCCAAAATTACTTTTTCCCAAGCTCTAGATGCCTTTGACTTCTCATATCTTGAGTCTGTCAGAGCTTGGTTACAATTCTTCCAGGCCTTCCAATAATGCTTTGGTTTGATGACAAGCTGGGAGCAGCAAAATCTCAGGATTTCTGTAACTGTTCACCCTGCAGGTTTGAAGATCCGCACACTTGTGGCCCTTCTTCATGGGGACTTACATCAGCCAGGACAGCTTGAAACCCTGCATGCCTTGGCCCGTGTTGTGGTGACACTGAAGCAACACTCAAGATCCCTCCTAGCAGAAGACGGTGCTCCCCGAGTTGCTGTGACATTTCACAGGAAGAGAAGGAACAAAGTGACCCAGAAGGTGAGAACTGGCAGGTGGTGTATCTGAGTACATGAGTACGTAAGTGTGTAAGTACCTTCTTCTTGGTCTACAGAGGAATTCCACTGCTCCTTGAGCAGAAGAACCTGTCACAATTAGTGTATCTGCATTACCCAGTTATAGCAATTTCATATCTCTTTAACTACTATGAGTTCATCCTGTTGCATCCTGGTATCTTGGAAAAGTACTTAGAATTCTCTGCTAAATAGCCCCAGGACTATGGTTCAGCCAGGGGCAGACAATGTATGGCTCTGCCTACTCTAAATATTTATAGCGTTTTGATCCTACTTTAACTGTCATGACAATAGTCCCGGGATCTCTAGTTTTGGTAAGGTGCTTAGAATTCTGAGATGCGTAATTCAGGGGGATGGATAAGAGCTCCCTTGCAGCCATAACTCACCTTATAGAGTCAGTGGAACTGGATACAGAGTAGCTAGATAAGGAAAGGCCTCTTTCTCCCCCTGCCACTCCCCATCCCCAAATCTGATCAGCAAGTGGCCAATGCAACTGTGGATGAACTTCAGCCAGCGTGGAGACACTGCCTAATGTTTAGATGGAATCTCTTTTCTTTTCATTTGAATCCATTTGAAAAAGGAAGCCCAAATACAGATATATCTGGCTATCCTGCCCCCTGAATCCTGTGTCTTCTCTTTCCTCTTCCAGAAAGAATACTTCACAGTCCTCTCAGGCTTTGCCCTGAAACACCTTGATGAGCCATCCCCAGCTGGCATTTCTGGAGAGGATCTGGAGAAGGATAAAGTCTCTTCTACGGTATATATGCCCTTCCCTTCTCTAATGGGATACACCCAACCAGAGCTTAGGGGGATGTTTTTTATTTTGGATTAGAACTGCCAGATAGCTTGGCACCTGGCCTTGCTGGCTGAAAAACGTGGGCCATCATCATCCCAAAAGGGTTTTTTTTT